>NC_065581.1:19897166-20197833 GCF_024542745.1 Macaca thibetana thibetana | reverse complement strand
TAAGACTCCCCACCCCCTACCCCCTACCCCGGTATTCTTTTTTGCTCTCTGTTTTCATTTTATTTATCTATCACATTCTTTTAAATTTTTATTTTTTATTGATTTTTTAAAAGCTTTTATTTTATACAGATACAGTTTACAAAAATCACTTTTCCGGCCGGGCAGGGTGGCTCATGCCTGTAATCCTAGCACTTGGAGGGGCCAAGGCAGGTGGATCACTTGAGGTCAGGAGTTCGAGACCAGCCTGGCCAACGTGGTGAAACCCCGTCTCTACTAAAAATACAAAAATTAGCCGGGTGTGGTGGTGCACGCCTGTAGTCCCAGCTACTTGGGAGGCTGAGGCAGGAGAATTGCTGGAACCCAGGAGGCGGAGGTTGCAGTGAGCTGAGATCACGCCACTGCACTCCAGCCTGGATGACAGTGTGAGACTCCATCTCAAAAAAAAAAATCACTTTTCCGATTAGGTAGTACAGGCACTTACTATCGAAGTCACAAGCAGAAAATGGGATATAAGGAAAGGTCCGTCTCTTTCACCGCTGCTTCCCCTGTTTCCAGCTGGCCAGATTTCCATGGTTCAGTTGCATGGTTTCAGAGATAGTCTGTGTCTACATATGCCCAGAATCTTTTTGTCTCATTTTCTGACATAAGTGATAGCCTATGGTTCCCTCCCTCCCTTCCTTCTTTTCTTCCTTTCTTCTTTTCAACTTAACAATGTCTCTTAGGGATTGATTCATGTCTGTATAGATAGAGCTCTGGTAGAGACTTTTGAACTTCCTTTCTGTCTTTTCTGAAAGCTTTGTTTCTGTTCTTCCAGTCATGGTTTTGTGTTATGAGAAAAATCTGGAATTATAACTCCCCCACAAACTGGGAAGGAGCTGAGAGACCAAAGAATGACTCAGACAAGTCCAACTTGGCAAGTAGATGAATTTATTAGGACTTATATATGGGACACTCCTGGGTGGCAGCAGGACAGCTCTAGAGATCTTCATCACCTCTTGTGTCTAAATTGCTCTGGAGATGATTTTCTGGCTCTTTGCCTCCTGTGTTTGAGTGATGCAATTGTGTATTTTTTTTTTGGATAGGTTCACAGATACTCTCTGGGATGTTTGGGTTCTCAGGGACACCTGCTCCTTGGCTGGGCACCATGACCTTGGCTGACTGCCCAGCCTTCAAGGTTCAAGCAGCGGACGTACACCCTTAAATAACCTGGTGGGGGACTGGTCACCCTACACTTTCTCCTTTAACAAATGCTGCAAATGGTGGTGGTGGGGGAGTGAGAGAGTTGGAGAGGGGTCCTTTCATGGTGACACTGCCTCCTCTGCTCACATTCCCAGGAATATGGACACCCTGGAGTGCTACTTACAATGGGATCTGTGAGGGGAAGAGCAATGAGCTGGGGGAGGCAGAAGACTTGGGGTTTGTTTCCAGTGTCCCCTTAAATGGAGAGAAGTGACTTGGGATATGGGCGTAAGGACATTAACTCTTCCCTTATCTCTTGTGCCTTAGGGATAAAATGACTCTGCCTCCTACTGGCCTGGTGGCAGTAGACTTCTCTAGAATTCTTGATATCCCCATCTCCTGGAAACAGTGCTCTTTAAGACCAGTTTGGCTCTGGAATTTCAAGACCTTCGACCTTAGTGCAAAAGGGTTGGTTTTAGCTTGTAAAAGAACACATTTTGAAGGTAAAGATGACAAACCAAGACTTTTTTTCTTCCAATTTTAGTGGACTTAGCTAAAAAGATTGTACCTCTATAATTTGCTTTCTTGTTTCTCCAAATGAAATGTGTGCCATTCACCACATGTTGGGTGAACTGAGTTGACCTTTGGGGCTCTGGAATCTTCTATCTTCTTTCACCTCACCTAGAGTAAGGCCAGGATGCCTTAGGAACATGTGAACTATACTCTGGCAGAAAGATGTTGCAAAGAGCTTCTATTTTTTGTCCATTAGGAATGTTGAGGTGTTTATAGCCTCCTTTCTGCATTCTAGTAAAAGATAATTGCCTATTGTCTCCAAACAATAAATGTTAACTTACCTGCATATTATTTTATTATTTTATGTTTTTTGGGACAGAGTCTCACCCTGTTGCCCAGGCTGGAGTGCAGTGGCATGATCTTGGCTCACTGCAACCTCCGCCCTTTGGTTTCAAGAGATTCTCCTGCCTCAGCCTCCCAAGTAGCTGGGATTATAGGTGCCCGCCACCACACCTGGCTAATTTTTGTATTTTCAGTAGAGACAGGGTTTCACCATGTTGGCCAGGCTGGTCTCAAACTCCTGACCTCGTGATCTGCCTGCTTCAGCCTCCCAAAGTGCTGGGATTACAGTCATGAGCCACCACGCCGGGCCCTGCACGTTATTTAACAAAAAGGAGGGAAATCAACATTTATACAGAATTAAATTCAGAAAGTCAGTTTATATAAATTGTGGAAGGAAGGACAAAAAGAGGGTTTTCTTCTTTCTTATTCATGTATGCAGACTGGGGAAGAGTTTACAAAAAGGAAATAAAAGACTATGTTTTCTTGTTTTTGTTTTTAGTTTTTTTTGGTACTTTCATTCTTGTTGAGTTAAAGTTTACCCGGTTTCATATTTAGTTTTACTATGGTACAAAACTTAAGTTGATGTACATGGGTTTTTTTTCTGTCTACAGATGTATTTAGAGTGTCTTTAGAAAATATATTCATCTCATTACCAGTTTTGTTAGTTTAAAAGAAGGGCAAAGTGAGGCTGTATATTAGAACAATCATTTCATCAAAATAGACGGTGGAGCTCTGTTTCATCATAATGATAAAATAAAAACTTTAGCCGAATTAGATTTAAAGGAGTTAATTGAGCAATGGGTGGTTCCCGAATCAAGCAGCCTCCCAAGCCAGAGTAGGCTGTGAGACTCCAGCACGGCCACGTGGTGGAAGATTTATGGACAGAAAAAGGAAAGTGAAGTACAGGAAACAGAAGTAAGGTACAGAAACAGCTGGATTGATTACAGGATGGTGTTTGCCTTGTTTGAAGAAGGTTTGAATATTTGGATACATTTGATTGGCCAAAACTCGGTGATTGACACTAGTATGTAGGTACGGTCTGTTTACACCTCTACTTGTTGAAGTTTACGATGTACAGAAGAACATTTAGGTCGAAATTAAAATATGTAAGGAGGCAACTTTAGGATAAACTTGATTTAACATTAGCAATGAATGATGAATTATTGCTGTTTCTCTTAGCTGGTTGCAATTGCAGAGAGAATCCTGAGGAAGCTAGTGGGCTATAAAACAATTTAGGAATTGACTGCTTATGACTTTTTGTGAGAGCTGAAAAACCTCTTGTATACTTGGCAACCTTCAAATGTTTGTTAGAGTAATATGTGTCTAGATTTGGTTCGCTGCTGCAAAGTTTCTAGAAGAACTGGAGAAGTTAGAAAAGAGCAAGAAAAATGGTTACAAGAACAACTAGGCTGAAAATTGCTAAACAAAAGGAAATGAACTTAAATGTCAATGAATTGACTAAGAAAAGTCACAAGATGGTAGAGTGACCATCAGTGAAGACTGGAAAATGCTAGTTAGGCAACCATAGATAGGGTGGGCCACTAATGCATCTCATTTCCTGAAGAGGGTCTTGAACTTGTTGGTCTTTAGAGAGCACCTTTGTTCTGTTATTTTGCAACGAACCTTCTTTACCTCAAGTGAAAGTGCCAAGGGTCTCATGGGCATTTCAAAAAGTGACTTGCAGGATTTTAAAAGATTGCCATTTGTTTCGTATTAGATGGAACAAATTCTTAGGTGATCTTTTCTTTTCTTTCTCTCTCTCTCTCTTTTTTTTTTTTTTTTGTTGTTGTTTTTTGAGACAGAGTCTCGCTGTGTCGCCCAGGATGGAGTGCAGTGGTGTGATCTCTGCTCACTGCAGCCTCTGCCTCCCAGGTTCAAGCGATTCTCCTGCCTCAGCCTCCCAAGTAGCTGGGATTACAGGCGCCTGCCACCATGCCTGGCTAATTTTTTTTTTTTTGTATTTTTAGTAGAAATGGGGTTTCACCATGTTGACCAGGCTGGTCTCAAACTCCTGACTTCAAGTGTTCCACCCGCCTCGGACTCCCAAAGTGCTGGGATTACAGGCGTGAGCCACTGTGACCAGAGAGGTGATTTTTTAAAAATAAACTTTTAATTTTGTAATATTTTTAGATTTAAAGAAAAGTTGTAGAGATAGCCAGGTGTGGAGTGTGAACCCAAAATATCTGAGACAGGTCTCAATCAATTTAGAAAGTTGATTTTGCCAAGGTTAAGGATGCATCTGTGACGCAGCCTCATGGGGTCCTGACGACATGTGCCCAAAGTGGTTGGGGTACAACTTGGTTTTATACATTTTAGGGAGAGAGGAGACATCAATCAATTTGTATAAGATGTACATTGGTTCTGTCCTAAAAGGTGGGACAACTTGAAGCAGGGGAGGGGGCTTCCAGGTAATAGGTAGATAAAAGACAAATGTTGCATTCATTTGAGTTTCTGATTAGCCTTTCACTGAATACACAATTTAGATGTGAGAGGAGCATAGAGGAACAGTCACTTTTGCTTAGTCTGGCTTAGTGAAACCATAGGGCAGAGGAAGCCATTGGATATGCATTTGTGTCACATGGGCAGAGAGATGGCTTTGAGTTCTGCTTGTCCTTTGTCCACAAGGAATCTCCTTGTGGGTAGATTGTGAGGGTGGTTTGTAGCTTTTTTATCTTTGTAGCTATCTTATTTAGGAATAAAATGGGAGGCAGGTTTACCTAATGCAGTTCCCAGCTTGACTTCCCTTTGGCTTAGTGATTTGGGGGTCCTGAAATTTACTTTCCTTTCACGGGAGGCATGTGCTTGTAAGCCCAGCTACATGGGAGGCTGAGGCAGGAGGATCCCTTGAGCTCAGGAGTTTGAGACCAGCCTAAGCAACATAGTGAGACTCCCATCTCTTTAAAAAAAAAAATTATAAAGATAGTATGGAGAGGTTTCACATACATCTCACCCTGGTTACCCCAGTGTTAACATCTTACATGACTGTGGTATATTTTTCAAAACTACAAAACCAATATTAGTATATAACCATTAAATAAACTTCAGACTTGAATTTCACCAGTTTTTCCATTAATGTCTTCTTTCTATTCTGGGATCTCATTACCTTACCTTATAATTCCCCTATGTAAAGTGTACAGTTCCCTTTTTTTTTTTTCTTTTTTAGATGGATGGAGTTTCGCTCTTGTTGTCCAGGCTGGAGTGCAATGGTGCTCTCTCAGCTCACTGCAACCTCCACCTCCTGGGTTCAAGTGATTCTCCTGCCTCAGCCTCCTGAGTAGCTGGGATTACAGACATGCGCCATCATGCCTGGTTAATTTTTGTATTTTTAGTTGAGATGTGGTTTCACCATGTTGGCCAGGCTGGAGTGCAATGGTGCTCTCTCAGCTCACTGCAACCTCTACCTCCTGGGTTCAAGTGATTCTCCTGCCTCAGCCTCCTGAGTAGCTGGGATTACAGACATGCGCCATCATGCCTGGTTAATTTTTGTATTTTTAGTTGAGATGTGGTTTCACCATGTTGGCCAGGCTGGTCTCAAACTCCTGACCTCAGGTGATCCGCCTGCCTCAGCCTCCCAAATTGCTGGGATTACAGGTGTAAGCCACTGCACCTGGTCCAGTTCACTGTTTTTTAGTATATTCACAAGATTGTGACAATGGTATTGAATTTTAGAACATTTTCATCCCATCTAAAAGAACCTTGGATCATTAGTAGTCCTCCTTTCCTCCCATATTCTACCTCCCTATCCCCCCTTCTTCCTTAACCCTGGAAATCACTAATCTACTTTCTCTCACTCAGTTTGCCTCTCCTGGACATTTAATATAAATAGAATCATACAGTATGTGGTCTTTGTGACTGGCTTCTTACATTTCCAAGGGTCTTTGGTGATTTTTGATTGGGTGCTTATGTTCTGTTGTGCAGTATCTGTGGAAATATTTTGAGACCAGATTTAAAGTGGAATCCTTTTGATAGAATTTAGGCTTCTGCAGCTGAGGTATTCCCAGTCCAGGCTCACTTAAAATGCATTTGCTGCTTTGGGTTTTTGTTGACCACACAGGGCATGTGAATTTAGGCCCCCAAACTCTCATTCTCAGGGGAGGCTTTGCACTTTTTGTCCCTCTACCCAGAGACAAAGCCCAAATAAGAACACATTTGCTGTTTCCCTCTGTGGGGAGGACCTCATCCCTGTAAGGTGTCTCCCTTCAGAATTTAGGAGGGGTCCTGGCTTCGGGATAAATCTTAATTTTATGCACAACCTTCGTTTCTTCCTTCCACCTCTCCCTTCTCAGCCTGCTTTGTCTCCTTTGCCCAAACTCTAGGCCACCTGGATGGGTATATACCCCAGGGAAAAATGCCAGCTCCAGGCATGCTTGTCTCTCTGATTTTTGGTTTTTCTTGCATTTCTGGCATCTGAGGAATCTTCTTACTTTCTGACAGTTTGGTTGTGCATGAAGTGATCAGTGTATCAGTATGAACTCATGTTTAGTTTAATATAGATACAGATGGTTACATATAAACATATTTATAGATCGGTGTATATTCAAGGATTTGTGTGCATGCATACACACACACACACGCGCGCGCGCGCGCGCGCGTAGTTTCTTTCCGTGTCAGCTGAGAGGTCTACAAAAGGTGACAACACCATTAGCAACGAGTACACTTAAGCCTGGATCTTGGTTTCTAAGACCATTTTCCAGTAAAAGGATCCAGGCTTTTTGGAGAAATGCCTGATTCTAGCACTGGACCAGAATATATACAAGATGAACCTGGAACATTTTGTATGGTAGAGTGTATGGAAGAATTCCAACAGAAAAACCAAAAGTCATAAGAGTATGTCAAATGGACATAGGAGCCAACTGAAGCTGCTGTCAGTGGCCAAAGCTGCAACAGTCTGAGCAACCAAATAAAGAAGCATTCGATTATAGAAGTATAGATTAGATAGAGAAGTCTAGGCTGGCACAGTGGCTGATGCCTGTAATCCTAGCACTTTCGGAGGCCGAGACAGGCAGATCACTTGTGCCCAGGAGTTTGAGACTAGCCTGGGCATCATAGCAAAACCCCATCTCAACAAAAAAGGTAAAAATTAGCCGGGCATGGTGGCATATGCCTATGGTCCCAGCTATTCAGGAGGCCATGGAGGGAGGATCCCTTGAGCCCGGGAGGCAGAGGTTCCAGTGAAGCCATGATTGAGCCACTGCTGATTCCAGTGTGGGTGTCAGAGCCAGATCCTGCCTCAAAAAACACAAAAACAAAAACAAAAACAAACAAACAAAAAAACTTAGATTATAGATCTATAAATCTATAATCTATAGGTTATAGAAATTTTGGGTTGTAACTCAAAGTATAAAATAAACCTCTGTGGGTTCATACCGATATAAATAAATGATTGAATAGGCAAATAAATAGAGAAAATGGACAAATCTCCCTGCAGAAGAATTGCACATAATTATGTAGACACTCACCCTTAAGATGGTGGAATGTAACTCTCCACTCCTTAAATGTCAGCTGTGCATAGTGACTTCCCTCCAGAGTACCGTGTGGAAAGGGGAGTGGGGAGAATAACTTTCCAGTGGAGAAACCTGTCAGACACTACCTCAGCTGAGTGATCAAAGTCAGCATCAACAGTGGTAGCTCTGTGGATAGTGTGTTACCCTTAATATGGTGTGGTGAAAATGGCACTTTACATCTGTGGTCTTCCTCGCAAAAACCTATAACCCTTAACCCCGTCTCTGAGAAAAACATCAGACAAATCTCAATCGAGGGTTTCTACAAAATACCCGAGCAATACTCTTCATATGTGAAGGATTTTTGGTTCCTCTTGGCTCTTTAGGCTCCTCACAGGTAACTTTCATGAATGAATAGTATTTTAATAAGGGAAATATTTTTATCTCCCCATAACATCAAACATCAGAGCCATACCCAAATGACAATCTTCATGCATTTACCATTGCTCACCAAGGTAGCCTCTCATTAAGTTCCGACCTTGGAAATGCTATTCTGCCTCTCAGGTACCGGATTCAGTCTCTCCTTATTACAGAATCATTCTAAGCATATCTTGTGTAAGCCACAAGAATCCATGCAAAAATCTGCTTATGAGAAATTATAGCGTACCAGCTGAATAAAAGTAGACAAAACTTCAGATCCAGGTTGTGTAACCGATGTTTGGATTTCCTCCTGAGGTGTGTCCTGTGAGCTCACCTTGCTATAGTAATGGGAAAAACACTGGCATAGGACTAGGAAGAGCTGGGATCTAGGCCTGGAGCCAGTATTTATTAGGCGTGTGACCTTGGGCAAGCTATTTAAACTTTTGGAGCCTGATTCCTTATCTGCAAAATGAGCTAATCATACCTACATGAAGGGGTTGTTATGAATATCAAATGAGGTTGGGGAAGCGTGGGAAAGGTTTTAGTGCACTCTTTAGGCAACAGATAGGCATTTTTGTTTCCTGTTATTTCCCATTGTCAGCCCCATCACATTTTTGAAGCCAGTAGAGAAAAGGCTTCATTGTTACAGCACTGAATGTCAGAAATAGACATTTTCTGTCTTGTAGGACTTTATTTCTGATGGTCTAAGTTGGACAATTGTCAGACTCCACTGAAATGTCTTGGACTTAAATGTGTTCTTGGGACTCTCTTAATGAATAGATAGGATGCCTGGGCGGTGAGGAGGGCGTGGGTGGTGTTTGGAAGGAAAGTTTGGTTTTTAGTTAGTAGCTGGAAGAGAAAGAAGAGACTCAACTTGGAGGATAACAAGGGGATGATAAAGTAACTTCTGCTACTTTAGGGCAGAAAAGATGAGGCAGAAGAAGGCAATAAGTGAGAAGTAGATGACAGATGGAAAGAAAAACATTTTTGACTATTGTGAAATGGGAGGGTGGAAATCTAATCTGAAATGCAAATAAGTTTAGTGTACCCAGGAAGTGTGAAAGAACCTTGCAAAGGAATGACTTTTTATCAGGTAAACATTAGTTCTTGTCAGTGGACTGAAAGGTTGTTAGTTTGAGTGTATTCTTAGCCACTCGAGTGCTTCATCTGTGGGAATTAAAAAAAAGAATTAGTTGTTTTCTAAAACAGATGCTGAGCCACAGTGTTTATTTATTTTCCAACTGGTTGGACGTGTAAAAGATATAACTTCTTTCTGTCTCTTCCAATGTAAAGGAAAATATGCATAACTCCTGAAAAGGTATAGGCCATAGGTACCCTTATTTGTTCTATCATATGGGAGTATTTCTACCTTCAACTTCTGGTTATAGTGCTAATATAGCTATAAAAGCTATAAATACGCTTTTTAAAACTGAGTGCTTCCTATATTATTATATCGAGCTAAATACATGGGTTATCTCATCTCTGCAATTGCCCTGTTGGGCTTGTCCAATGTGGCGAAATGACTCAGAGGACTTATTTTGCTGTTATGTCTGCAGCAGGTGATACTGTGGCAGGCAGGTGGCCACAGTGGTCCACTCTGTGCTGGTCAAGTCACCACTCACCCAGGTGTTCAGTGGCTTAAATCTGGGTGTTAGCTTTTAGGAGGGACACTGGCAAACTGAGGTGTAGCCGAAGGAAAGTGAGCTAGAAAGTGTGGCCTTGAACCTATTTCTTATGAGGAGACATTGTTGGAGGAAGCGGGGATGTTAAGGTAGAGAAAGCCTTCAATATAATATCGTCTTAGTCTTTTCTTGCTGCTATAGCACAATGCCATGGCCTGGGTAAATTATAAACAGTAGATGTTTATTGGGTTCAAAGTTCTAGAGACTGGGAAGTTCAAGAGCGTGGTGCCAGCATTTTGACAAGAGGCATCCTAGGGTGGAAATTAGAAGGTGGAAGTGAGTGTGTGAGACAAAGAGGCACCAGGGGCTAGGCTTGCTTTATAGCAACTTATTTTCGAGATAACTAACCTGGATTTTACAGTAATGACATTAATCCATTCTGCCCTCATATATGTTGCATCGGGGATTAAGTTTCCAATGCATGAACTTAACTGAGGGACATATTCAAACCACAGCAGATATGATAGCAATTATTGGCAGTTTGAGGAGAATAATTGTTCTGTGTCCTTAGCAGAATTAAGCCCAATGGATGGAAACTTTAGGAAGGTAGGTTTCAACTCATCATAAAGTAGAGTTCCTTATTAATGAGAGTTGTGTAAATCAATTTTGATCACTGCTGGAGTTGATGAGTCCCCTGTCCCCCGTGGTGGTCAGGCAGAGGCTGTCTGGTAATGATTGCCATCGACAGAAACTAATTCCTGCCTGCCTGATGTTCCTACCTATCTGCCCGAAGTTCTGCTTTTTATCTAGCTGCCAGTCCACAGCGGTTCTTGTTTTAGTATTAATTGACAAATAAGTGGTTTAAGCAGTGGCCTTTCTCAGTGGCACTTAAAGATAGAAAGATTCCTAAATGTGAAGCAGTAGAGGAATAGATTTAATTATGGTATACTCAAGCTATGGAATTATATGCAAGTATTATAAAAAATGAGGTCACATTGAAAAGTACTCATCATACTGAGTGAAAAGAACAAGTGGTAGAGTAGTGTGTATTATGACCTCATGTCCCATTAAATTTAAAACGTAAAAATACTTTATCTTCCTATCTATGTAGTTCTGAAATGGCAGTCATTAAAATAAAGACAGAGGTTATGTTGACCGTGACTCTCTCAATCACCTGGCTTACTGGGGAGGGTGGAGAAGACTTTTACTTTTTAATTTTTACATTTATATTTTTTAAACAAGCATAGTATTTTCATATTTAAAAACTTAGAGCGGCCAGGTACAGTGGCTTATGCCTGTAATCCCAGAACTTTGGGAGGCTGTGGCGGGTGAATCATGAGGTCAGGAGATCAAGACCAGCCTGGCCAACATAGTGGAAACCCATCTCTACTAAAAATACAAAAATTAGCTGGGCATGGTGGCGGGTGCCTGTAGTCCCAGCTACTTGGGAGGCTGAGGCAAGAGAATTGCTTGAACCCAGGAGGTGGAGGTTGCAGTGAGCCGAGATTGTGTCACTGCACTGAAGCCTGGGTGACAGAGTGAGACTCTCTTGAAAAAGGTAGAAAAAAAAAAAAAACAAAAAACAAAAACTTAGAGCTTTCACAATAGCCAGGATATAGAATCAATGTTAGTGTCCATCAACAGGTAAATGAAGGAAATGTAATATATAAATAGTGGAATACTACTTAGCCTTACAAAGAAGAAAATCCTGCCCTTTAGTACAACATGGATGAACCTGGGGGACATTATGCTAAGTGAAATAAACCGGACACAGGTAGACAAATGCCATATGATCTCAAAAGGAAGTGGAGTCTTAAAAAGTTGATCTCATAGAAGCAGAGAGTAGAGTGATGGTTACCAGGAACTGGGGTTTGGAAGGTGGGTGGGGAGATGTTCCTCGAAGGGTACAAAATTTCAGTTAGACAGGAAGAATAAGTTCAAGAGATCTATTGTACAATATGGTGATGATAGGTAAAATAATAATGTGTTGTATTCTTGAAAATTGCTACTTGGGCATAGTGGTGCATGCCTGTAATCCCAGCTATTTGGGAAGTTGAAGCAGGAAGATCACTCGGGCCCAGGAGTTCAAGGCTATAGTGTGCTATGATCGCACCTGTGAATAGCCACTGCACTCCAGCCTGGGCAACATAGTGAGACCCTGCCTCTTAAAAATAAAATTACCTAGAAAGTAGATTTTAAGTGTTCTCACCACAAATAAATGATGTGTGTGAGGTAATACATATGGCAGTTAGCTCGATTAAGCCATTCCACAGTGTGTGTGTATTTCAAAACATTTTTTATTCAACTGAAGAATATGTGAAAATGTTAAAAATAATTTATCCCAATTTATCCTTCAGAAGGAGCCAGGTGAATGGAAATGATCAAATGGTAGATGAGTCTCAAAATGTCCTAAGGACCTAAGGCATTCTTAGGGGTGCAAAATGTCCATAGTTTATAGCACTGATTCTGAAAACAGTGATCACCATCAGGATCTTCTGGGCAGCTCTTAAACACATGGGTTCCTGGGCTCTGTCTGTGATCTTTCTTAGTTGGAATTTTCTAAGAATTCCAAGACTCCGAGGGAATATAAAGAAGGAATCTATCCCTCCGGAACTGTGAGGGGGGAAAGGAAGAAACTGGTCAGGCACGCATTTAGGATGGGTCCTTGGTTGAGTTCTTTCAAACAAAAGAACAATGTGCGGGCACAGATAAGGGAACTCGCACAGGGGGCTTGCCTAAGACATGCCCACAGCCACACAGATAAGAAAAACTATACAGGTGACTTTCCCAGACATACCCACAATGGAAATTTCCATCCCCTCATACATGTGCAGTAAGAGGAACAAAGTAATATGGAGTAACTCAAGCTAAGGGCCTGCATGTGCATTAGGAGAATGGCATGGAGCTACCAGAAATTCATACCTTATGCAAATGAGGCACCCAGCCCTCATCAGTTTCTTATAGAAGGCTTTGCATTCAACTGTAAAAATGGCAACCCTCTTCTGGGCCCTCTGTCTGCGGCAGAGAGCTTTCTTCTTTCGCTTATTAAACTTTCGCTCCGACCTCACCCTTTGTGTCCACACTCCTTAATTCTCTTGGTCGTGAGACAAAGAACTCCAGGTAATACCTCAGAATGAGAAACTACTACACTGTGGTGCATTGGTGAGACTGTAACAGAACTACCTGGGATATGCTGAGGGTCTTTAGGAGGAAGCAAGATTTTCTAGGGTGTAAGTATGCTGTGTATGGTATGGTTTGTCTGAGCATTTACTCCTTTAGGGACTTGTTCTAAATTTTTGCTCATGTGGGAATTTTGTGTCTCCCATGATGATTAGGCAGCTTGCTATTTCTAAGGCCAAGCCAGCTTTTGTGTGTGTATGCATTGTGTTATTTAGCATTCTTAGCCTGCAGTTTCTTATCTCTACAAAGACTGAGGCATCTCTGAATACCCTCTAATCCTTCTCATTAGATGCCCTTGTAGTTCATAGGGTTGCCTCTTATACATGATCCATATAGTGCTATAACTTTACTTTTAAACGTAGGTAGAAAACCTACGCTCTCTTATACTTCTCTCTCTCTTTTTTTGAGACAAGGTCTTACCCTGTCACTTAGTGCAGTGGGGCAATCTTGGCTCACTGCAGCCTTGACCTCCTGGGGTCAAGCAATCCTCCTGCCTCAGCCTCCCATGTAGCTGGGATTACAGGCATGTGCCACCACACCCAGCTAATTTTTGTATTTTTTGTGGAGATGGGGTTTCACCCTGTTGCCCAGGCTGGTCTCAAACTCCTGGCCTCAAGTGATCCTTCTGCCGTGGCCTCCCAAAGTGCTGGTATTACAGGTATGTACCACCGGCCTCCTTCCCTTTTTGACCTGACCATAGGCATTATTCTTTTTTGACTTATTCTTTCATATTAATGAATCCAGGGGTCTACCACTTATTGATGTGACTCTTTTCCTCCTTCTCTTCTTTGTTGAAAATTGAGCTAGCTGAATCTTTTCTGGTTTTGTAAATGATTTTAAATTTGTAAAACTAGAATTTGAAACTATTTTCAGTGGGAAAGTGGGAAGGAGAAGGTGAACTCTCTGAAACCACAGCAGAGACTTGCCCTGAGGCACACTTCCCATGAACACCCCCCATGTGCATTAGTTGCATGTGGAGGGGCCATTTAGATGCTTGTGCAGGATGTGTTGTATTTATCTTGTTATGGAATTTTAAGAATTATCCTAATAATAATCCTTTTCCCTCCCTCACTTGCAGATGAGACCTAGACTCGAGATTAGATTTATGTGCCCAAGGCAAAACTGATTGGCACCAAAGTCCATGCTCTTTCCAAGATGGCATGCTTGCTACTTTACTCATCCTTCAGAATCAGTAAATGTGGTACAGTACGGAGGCTAGACATCTGAATTCGTTTAGTGCCAGTGGAGTTGTTGGTCAGCGTTTAAACATTCCAGGCAGTTTAGGAATCCTGTCTCACGTCTTTGGGAGGACTTTAATATCTGAACGAGCAAGTCATGGTAGTCAAAGATGTTTTAACAGAATAAACATAAAAGGTTATTTTTATCCCAATATGTTTAACTTTGCAATAAACATTTCCACCTAACTTGGTAAATTTGTTTCATTAACCATGTTTATAGGCTGCAGGTTTTGCTTAAAGCTCAAAGGCCCAGGTGCCCACAGCTTATGCTTTGCTTTCTCCATGTCAGAGTGTAGAACCTGTTAAATTAACTAGAAATTGATCATTGAGCCTGACCCAAGTCTCTGTGGTTTTTCCTCTGAATTTCTGGTTAGTTTATTTACTTTCAGAAGTACGTGTTTTCTCTCTCATGTAGTGGTCCTAAGTCCCAGACCCAGATACAGTTTTTACCTCTTTACATTGCCACAGGCGTACCTTTGATAAAATATTCCCATATGTGCTACTTCTTCAAAGACTCCCCCAGGACTCTGCCCCAAAGTGATGGCATTTCAGGCTGGCCTTGTTGGGGACCCTCTGGATTCAGAGACCCACTAGCTCCAGGGAAGAGCTTGCTAGTCCACTTGGTTCAAGGCAACAGTTTCTTCTCCATTCTACATAAGAGCTCACTGTAACCTTAAACTCCTAGACTCAAGCAATCCTCCCACCTCAGCCTCCTGAGTAGCTGGGACTTGAGTCATGTGTCACTGTGCCCAACTAATTAAAAAAAAATTTTTTTGTAGAGGTGGGGTCTCACTATGCTGCCCAGGCTAATCTCGAACTCCAGGCTTCAAGTGGTCCTCCCACCTCAGCCTCCCAAAGTGCTGGGATTATGGGTGTGAGCCACTATGCCTGCCCTTACACAGATGAATAAAACTTGTTCTTGTCTTCAGAGAACTCAAATTTAGCTAGAACACACACACACACACACACACACACACACACACACACACACTGCAGTTATAATGTTAGGTATGCATAGGTAGTATAGAGGTGGTACAGAGGTAGTTCAAGGCAGACGTCTAGCCCAGCATGTGTGTGTGCTCAGGGGTTGGGGACAGGAGGGTAAGGATGAGGAGAAGGTTTCCTAAAAGGGAGAAGGAGGTAGGGAGTAGAGGGAGAATGATAAGATGATGGCAGGGTTCCATTCTGTAGGGAATGAGGGTATACATAAAGGGCTTTCAGCCTGGGAGAGGCACAGCTGGATTTGTGTCCTCCATGGTTCATTTGGTGGAGGATGGTTGGGGAGGGACACACTAATTGCTCACCACAAAATCTGGGGCTTATAGACACACAGGGGCTTGTCATCCTTCAAGGGATTGAGGTGTAGCCTGAACCTTGGCTTAGTGACTAGGATCCACTTCCAAGGGTCATTGTCCATCCCTTGCCCACCTGTCTGCCAATGTGGGCTTCCAGTGTGGGCTACACTAGATAGTCACCCTCTGTTCTCTGTCCACCTGCTGTGATGTGATATTACTTTAGTGTCCCGTCCTCCACCTGGCCCCCCTTAGCAACTCCATCTGCATGGGGACGAGAGGTTTTGCCAACCTTGATACTAACTTTGCCAGCCAGGCTGAACTTCCACATCAGCACTGGCATCTGGGTGGTTCCCCACATACCCTCCCCTCATGGGTGGGCCTGATGCAGGTGCCTGCCTCTTCCTGCCCCTCTTGCTTTGAGTTCCTGTCCAAAGACTCCATGCATTGTTAACATACTGTTAAATTTAAATGGAAGAGTGACATGGTTTGTCTGTGTCCCCACCAAATCTCAACTTGAATTGTATTTCCCAGAATTCCCATGTGTTATGTGAGGGACCCAGGGGGAGGTAATTGAATCATGGGGCTCGGTCTTTCCTATGCTATTATCATGATAGTGAATAAGTCTCACGAGATCTGATGGGTTTATCAGGGGTTTCCACTGCTACTTCTTCCTCATTTTTCTCTTGCTGCCACCATGTAAGAAGTGCCTTTCGCCTCCTGCCATGATTCTGAGGCCTCCCCAGCCATGTGGAGCTCTAAGTCCAATTCAGCCTCTTTGTCTTCCCAGTCCTAGGTATGTCTTTATCAGCAGTGTGGAAACAGACTAATACAAAGAGGTATCAATGACATTTTGGGGTTGGCAAGCGTTTTGGGCAGGGTGTTGCCAGCAGCAATACTTTTGTGCAGTCACAACTGTTCTGGGTACTGTCCTTAGCTTTGCTAAGTAATCTGATTTTTTGTTGGTGAACTTACATTTGGCAGGGCTTAGAGATGGATGCCAACCAGACGGAATGCCATTTTATCCATTTCCTTTGACTTATACAGCTAATAAACAGGGTGAAAATACTGATGTTGGATAGCCATTGCTTTTATATCCTGTCTAGGAGACTTTCCTGGCAAATTCAAAGTATAATCAGAAGCAAAGGGAGTTAGCTGGGTGGACATCATAGTCATGGTGGTTGAGCCAAGCTGGTCAGCTGGACCCAGGTGTGTCGTGTGGCTGTACCTGGCTCAGCTGGTTGTGGCACCTGCTCACCTATAGAGGGCTGGGAACATCCTCACATAGTCTTAGTAAACTTATTTTTTGGGTTTGTTTTAGTAGAATCCTTGCAGACTTCTCCTTTCTGTAAACACATTTTTTTTTTCCAGGTAGATCATACCATGGATTATGTTACAGTTTATTTTAGTTACTTTCCAGCCTGGAGGACAGGGCAGTCTGCCAGGTGCCTTCAGTGAGAGAGTCATGAAGGGGAGGTGACACAGAGGACAGGGAGCTCTCTGTGGCTACAGGTTGGCCTCTCTGGAGAGGAGTGGGAGATCAGGCTAGGGGATCTTCGCTGTCTGAAGAGCACTTTATATTACTTGTTCTTTTTATGCATGTACTCTCAATCCTTTCCACTGTGTTTTCTGAAACTGTGTCTATCTGTGAAAACTTCCCTGTCATCTCCCATAGTTATAATAATGGTTGGGGTTTGAGAGTTCCATTGTCACCCCCTCCTATGAGTTGACAATCAATCGGAAAACACACACAGGCGCCAGTCAGGGTTCCAGATATCAACTTTAATGTGGAGAAAGCTAAAATGGAGGTGTCAGTATGGACCTGGGTTAAGGGAGGAGCTCCTGCAACCTGAATGATGCTGATTTTCCCCTACTGTGGTTGGAGCAGCTGCACAGTATCACAGGGGTTTGGCTCACTGAGGGCAGGAGGAAGGGGCAAGGGGCAGTCTGTGGGCTGGCAGCTTAGGAAACAGGCCAGAGAACAGACCCAACACATTGTTCCCCTGGGAGAAAGGGTCTCCCAGAGTCACTCATTCCCTTCCCTTGGGCAGACTGAGGGAGAGAATAGAGGAAGGTCTCTTCCCAGTGTTCTGGAAATGAGAGGTCCTCAATTCTGTGTGGACCCAGGAGGAAAGATTAGCAGTCTGTTAGATGTTGCTATGGTCTGAATGTTTGTGTCCTTCCAAAATTCATATGTTGAAACCTAATTCCTAATGCAATAATATTAAGAGGTAGGCCTTTGGAGTGGGAAATGTGTTTTTATAAGAGACTGGAGTGAGCTTGTTTGGCCCTTCTGCTGTGTAAAGACACGTAGAAGGTGGTGTTTATGAGGAATGGGTCCTCATCCAGACACCAATCTGCTTGCTCTTGGACTTCCCAGCCTCCAGATCCATGAGCAATACATGTCTGTTGTTTATAAATTACCTAGTCTAAGGTATTTTGTTATAGCAGCCTGAACGGACTAAGACAATGTCAAATACTTTCCATGCATTACTCAGATTCTCCTAACAACTCTGGAAATAGGCATTAGACATCTATTTTATAATGAAGGAATTTGAGCAATTTATCCAGGGTGACCCAGGCACCTACGTAGGTTACCCTGTGATCTCTGTAGATGAGCGGGGATTTAAACCACAATTGTTCCAACTCCAGAGCCCAGGCTCTTGTATCCCATAGTGTTGTCTATGAGAAGTTCTGTGTGCTGGTAGCCCTTCCTTAAATTTACTATAGATGTAAAATAATCTCTCATTATTCATTATTCAGAGGCACTAAATTATAAACATATATACCCTGCCCTTTCATAGTGCTGTATACTGGGAAACACAGTCTCTACTTAGAATGATCCCTCCCTCGTCATCTGGTCTCCATGCTGGCGTGCACCCTCCCCTTTGGACGCCCACAGGGTGTGTGTTTCACATGCGTGAGCACTGAGGCCACCTTATGTGTAAGTGGTCTGCTATGCTTGTTTTACTTCTTTCTTTAGAAGGTGGATAGCAAAGCTTCTGCCATTTTTGTAAGCATAGTACGGTGTAGCACAGTCCCTGAACTCAGAGAGAGGCTCTCTGGGAATTTTTATTTAATTGAATGAGTCTGTAACTACTTTCCATCCATTTTGGAGTTCAAGAAAGAGGAAAACAGATGGACGCAAAGGCCAGCAGGAGAAAATAGAATCAAGTGGGGGTGGATGGGGGAGGGGAAGAAGAAGGCAGAAGGGAGATGGTAATAGGAGGAGAAAGAAAAGAAATCTAAGAAAGGAAGGGTCTCACCCTGGGCAGGTAAAGCGCGCCAGGGAGTGGCGTTTCCTCCTCCACCTGTGGTGGTTCTATCCTTTTTGAGATGCTCTGGCCATCCAGAGGTGGCCTGGGGTTCCTCCTCTTAGGGTGGCACCTGGGGAGGGGGGAGTCACTATAACAGTGGAAGTTGTGGCCAGATTGTCATTCATAATTCATCTCTCCCCACTGCAGCCACAAGACGGGAAATGCCCTCAACAGGCAAGTACTTTGGCAGCTGAGAAGCAGGCAAGATGAAATCATCCTGTTTCTATTTTTAACTGCTATTAGCACTGCCTAAAACTGATTGGCTCAAGGTAATCGTTTGCTAGTATTTCTATTTTAATTATATGTCTCATTAGGCCAAATCAAACTGGTTCCTGGTCATTTCGCTTTCTTTAATTCTTAAATTTTAAGTTCTAATTAAGCCTTTCTAGGCCTCCAGTTGGAAAACATGTTGCAAGTTTACGTAAGACATGCCATTTATTAAATGAAAGTTTTAATTAAATGCACTTGCCCATGGATACATTGTATGTCTCTGAATTTAAAACATCAGAAGTATCAAGTAATTGGTATTTACTAAGTGGCCAAAAGGGAGAGATGGTGTCAAATTTAAAAGCCAGAAATTCGTATTTAAAGTCCAGCAATTCTCATGAGGGTAAGGGCAGCTCAAAGTGGGATTTTGTTGTCAGGTTCATCAAGTGTGGACAAGTCTTGAACTTAATGCCAAAAACTAGAGCAGCTCATTCTATGAGGGTCAGAGAGTAGGATGTGAGTGAGGCAGAGCCGTGGTGTTTATTGGAGCAAGAAAGGGGAGAGCGAGCTGTCTGAGGGGCCCCAGAGTCCCCACTGGGGATGCCCTCGGGAGATGGCAGGGGTGAGCCAATAAGGGAAAATAGCAGGGCTGAGGGAGGGGGAAATGGCAAGTAATGAGGGCAAGAGTGAGCGGAAGTGGTTGGGAAAAGGAATGAGGGGGAAATAGGAGCAAGTTGGAGGACATCAAGAGCTGTCAGGGTTTGTTGAAAAGAGCCCATGAAAGTGTCTGCTCTCTGGGCAAGGGGAAGGTCTACTGGGTAAGGGTCCTCTCTTCAGAGAAGAGCCAGGCTAGTAATGGAGATGACATATCCGCAGTTACTTGTGGCAGAAGACCGTCTGTCATGGGTGCAGTAGGCTGGCAGAAGCAAATTGCAGTGTCACCGAAAGGAGGGAAAGATTCAGGGCTTGTCTCTTTCTGGTTCTTGTGGGGAAGTTACTGTTGTTTTATTTCTTTAATCCAACCCCCGGCAAATTCCCAGTGCCTACTAGACACCTGTGTATGTTCTGGTAAGCTGAACTTTGAGGAGGAGTGGATGTTTGGTGGGATAACCTTGCTGCTTCTATTATGTGGTCAACAAACATATGAAAAAAAAGCTCAACATCATTGATCTTTCAAGAAATGCACATCAAAACCACAATGAGATACCATCTCATACCAGTCAGAATGGCTATTATTAAAAAGTTAAAAAAACAACAGATGCTGGTAAGGTTGTGGAGAAAAAGGAGCACTTGTACACTGTAGGTAGGAGTGTAAGTTAGTTCAACCATTGTGGAAGACAGTGTGGTAATTCCTGAAAGTCCTAGAAGCAAAAATACCGTTTGACCCAGCAATCCTATCCTCATTACTGGTCTTGCTCTATCCCAGATCAAAGCTCCGAACACCATTAAGTAGCTGGGACTACAGTCATTTTAAAGATACATGCATGGATATGTTCATTGCAGCACTATTCACAATAACAGACACATGGAATCAACCTAAATGCCCATTAATGATAGACTGGATAAAGAAAATGTGGTACATATACACCATGGAATACTACGCAGCCGTGAAAATGAATGAGATCATGTCCTTTGCAGGGACATGGATAGAGCTACAAGCCATTATCCTCAGCAAACTAATGCAGGAACAGAAAACCAAATATTGCATGTTTTCACTTATAAGTGGGAGCTGAATGATGAGAACACATGGACACATGGTGTGGGGGCGGAGGGAACAGCACACAATGGGGCTTAATTCAGATTTTCTCCCGTACAAGAATGAGATCTTGAGAGGCAACTGCATGCAGCCTAAGCACCTCAGTTTGACTAATGGAGCTGCCTACAGCTGAGTGTTTTGGGGCCATTAACTTTGTGTGGAGTTTTCTCAGTAGTACATTGAGGGTTGTTGAGAAGATTAAATGAGATAGTAGACTTGAAACATGCAGAATAAAAGTCAACATTTGTGGGGTGTGGAGGTGGGGAGAGGGAGAGCATCAGGAAGAATAATGAATGCTGGGCTTAGTACCTAGGTGATAGGATAATATGTGCAGGAAACCACCATGGCACACGTTTGCCTATGTAACAACCTGCACATCCTGCACATGTATCCCTGAACTTAAAAGTTGAAGAAAACAAACAAACAAACAAAAAACATTAAACACATTTATAGGAGTTTTTGAGTTAGAATCTTATGGATCATTAATATGATCTTCTAATTTTCCTAGCTAGAAAGCTTAGCCCCTGAGGGACTAGATGAATCGTCTGGTGTTCAATTCATACCAGGCAATGATTGCATCCCATGGTGTGCTTGTCCCAGAGCTAGGTGGTGGCTGGTTCAGAATCAGGGAATGAATGTCTTCACCCTGACTCCAGGTGTACTTGAGGTATACCTGGAAGGACTGTCATGTTTAGAACAACAACAACTATTAATTTTGAAATATTTACTTCCCAGAATTCTATGATGCTTTTCCAACATGTGTGTTCCAGGGATTAGCATTTGGATTGCAAGGATGAGCTCTTCTTTGAACTTGGTGGCCATAGCAAGGTTAGCCTATTCTCCGAAGGGAAGTGGCGTCCTTTGGGACAGGTTAGAGGATTATTCATTGAATCAACATGTTTTATTTTTATTTATCAACAAGTTTTATTTTTATTTATTAACTTCATTTATCAACTTTATCAACTTTCCTGAGTGCCCCTCTGCCTAATTGCAACCCCCTTGCCCACAGAACTTACATCCCTGGGGACTAACTAGTCTCAGCAGAAAGTGACTTCCGCTTCTGCTTGGAATGGTCCAATTTAAATGTAAAACAGAAATAGAAAACAACCACAGTGGGAGACAGGAAGTTGCATCTTGGCTTAGTGGGGTTCCAAAGTAGTAGATTTTTTAAGTTTATGCCACTGAAAAAATTAATTGTGTACTGTATAGGGCTAAGGGGTTTACACAGAAAACCAAAGTACATTTCCTTCCACATGGGGATAGAGTAGCTTTAATGTCAGAATAGAGCATTGAGAACCTTTCAGGTACCTGTGGGACATGAATCTTGCGAGTGACACTCAATGTCAGGGAGTCTCCCCAGGTATCCATTCTACCAAGAGGAATTTAGGGGAACCGGCTTCAGAGTAAAGGGAAAGAGGGAAGTGAGGCTGTAGAGGTGGTGGCGGTTAGGCTGAGCTTTGGGGGAAAGAGACAAAAGTGAGTAAAGAAAAAAGTGTCAGAGAAAGCAGACATTTTAGGATAATGCCTTGGAAACATTTGCCACGTTTTATGGGAAATCAGAATGCTGTGCTTTGTCCGGGCACAGTGGCCCACCCCTGTAACCCCAGCATTTTGGGAGACTGAGGCAGGAAGATCTCTTGAGCCCAGGAGTTCAAGACTGGCCTGGACAACAAAGTAAGACTGCATCTCTACAAAAAATCAAAATAAATTAAAACAACCAACCAACTCCAGATGCTGTGCTTCACTTTATTGTCCATATCTGAGGACCTTGGTGGGTTTTAAAATGGATCTGTTTGTTATCATTCCCAAGATAGGTCTAAACCCATCTGTTGGCTGCTTAAGAAAATGAACCAGGAGAAAATGTACCTTACTGAAGATTGAAGGCCAAGCACTGGCAAAGGTGACAAAGTTCTGGCCTATGTTTAATTGTTGAAACACCGCCCTGGGAGGTCTTTTAGTGCTGTTTTCTTCAGGGTGCTGATTGTAGGCAGGACATTCTCAATGGTAGGTTAGACGACTATGAAATGTTTAGTGTTTCTAGTATGTGTGAAGTAGCTGTGAAAATTGTGGAGTTCTGACCGTAATTATAATGAATGACTATGAAGCTAGACCTCGTTGTAATCTTTGAAATGGAATGAAAACTGATAGTAGGCTGGGCGCAGTGGCTCACACCATGCTTTGGACTTTGGGAGGGTGAGGTGGGCGGGCCACCTGAGGTCAGGAGTTCAAGAGCAGCCTGGCTACCATGATGAAACCCCATCTCTACTAAAAATACAAAACTTAGCTGGGCGTGGTAGCACGTGATCCACCCACTTTGGCCTCCCAAAGTGCTGGGATTACAGGCATGAGCCACCGTGCCCGGCCGGCACGTGCTTTTAATTCCAGCTGCTTGGGAGATTGAGGCGCCAGAATTGTTTGAACCCAGGAGGCAGAGGTTGCAGTGAGTGAAGATTGCACTATTGCACTCCGGCCTGGGCGACGGAGTGAGACTGTCTCAAAAAAAAAAATAAAAAAGCTATTTCTGAAGTAAAAATCATCATCATTATCACAACAAACACTTTGATAGTCCTTTGCCAGTACTGTTATCAGTATTAATATTTTACACATATTAACATATTAAAAACTCACAATTACTTGATGAGGTAGGACATGTGTCTATTTTCTAGAAGAAGAAGGTAGGTAGTGGACCCCAGGTTTGGACCCATGCAGGCTCCAGATCCTGTGCTCATAGTCGTGAAACTGTATTGCTGTATTATATTAACTCAAACAGAAGCAGAAGCACAGGCTCTCATCGTGAAGTTCTAAATAGCTCTTTGCAGACAGTCATTTCATCTATTGGCCTATATGACACAGGTTGTAATTTTTTTTTTTTTTAAAGACAGGGTCTCACTTTGTTGCACAGGATTAACTGCAGTGGCTCTATCACAGCTCACTGTAACCTTGAACTCTTGAGCTCAAGCAATCTTCCTGCTTCGGCCTCCTGAGTAGCTGGAATTACAGGTGCACACCACCATGCCCAGCTAATTATTTTGCTTTTGGTAGAGACGGGTTCTCACTTTGTTGCCCAGTCTGGTCTTGAACTCCTGGCCTCAAGCAATCCTTCCACTTCAGCCTCTCAGAGTGCTGAGATTACAGAAATGAGCCGCTGTCCTCACCTTGTTTTAATTGTATAGATCATTGTCAGCAGGTGGTACTGTTTCTTCAGTTTCTTGTGAAGAGAAAAGTATATATGTCTTTAAAGAACTTGAGCATTGGCTGGATGCAGTGGCTCATGCCTGTGATCCTAGAACTTTGGGAGGCCAAGGTGGGAGGATCACTTGAGCCCAAGAGTTAGAGACCAGCTTGTGAAACACAGTGAGATCCAGTCTCTACAAAAAATGAAGAGGCCAGGTGCAGTGGCTCGTGCCTGTAATCCTAGCACTGGGAGGCTGAGGCGAGTGGATTGCCTGAGCTCAGGAGTTTGAGACCAGCCTGGACAACACGGTGAAACTCCATCTCTACTAAAATACGAAAAAAAAAAAAAAGAAAGAAAAAAAAGAAAAAAGAAAAAATAGCCAGGCGTGGCGACGTGCGTCTGTAGTCCCAGCTACTTAGGAGGCTGAGACAGGAGAATCACTTGAACCTGGGAGGCAGAGGTTGCAGTGAGCCAAGATCACGCCAGTGCATTCCAGCCTGGCCAACAGAGTGAGACTCAAAAAAAAAAAAAAAAAAAAAAAAAAAAATTAAAAAAAATAAATAAAATTAAAAGATTAATTGGGTTCAGTGACTCGTGCCTCTAGTCCTAGCTAGTCGGGAGGCTGAGATGGGAGGATCACTTGAGCCCAGGAGTTTGAGGTTACAGGCTTATAGTGACCTATAATCTCTCCACTGCACTCCCGCCTGAGCAACAGAGACCCCATCTCTAAGAAGAAAAGAACCTGAGCTTAAAACTCTCAACTTAAAAAGAAGTGGTGTCTATGCTAAAGGCAATTTTTCTTTTTGATTCTTTCTCATTATATTATTTTTAGTAATTAAATTGTTTTATCTTTTGTGGGCTCTTGTAGGAGATCAGCACTTAGGAGAGAGAATGGTTTGTGAGGTGTTTCTGTTTCCTTTGCTTGCCTGCAGAAGTCTTCATTCTGCCTTTAGTATCTACCAGACAGTGGCTTTTCTGCAAACCTTCTTGACTGTCTTATTAAATGGTGTGTTCAGGGTGAATTAATTTGCCTCTTGTGACTAACACTGCCTCACTTCTGACATGTACCCCAGTGTCAGATGTGAAAATAACAAAGAACTTTAAAAAGTCATAACTAACTTTTTGCTTTGAAAAGTCCCCTTCAAAAATTGGTTAGCTGATATAGTTTGCCATCAGTGCGGATCCTGTGTGTGGAACTGGTTTCAAATACAGTCATGTACTACGTAACAATGTTTTGGTCAGTGAAGGACCATGTATTCTATAAGTGTCCCATAAAGTTACAATGGAGCTGAAAAATTCCTATTCCCTAGCTGTCGTAATGTCATAGCACACATTGCTCACGTGTTTGTGGTGATGCTGGTGTGAACAAACCTAGCATGCTGCCAGCTGTATAAAAGTGTACACTCGTGTCCTAGGTTCACCACCCTCTCACTGACTCACTCAGAGCAACTTCCAATCCTACAAGCTCCATTCATGGTAAATGCCCTGGACAGGTGTACCATTTTACATTTTTTTCTACTGTATTGTTACTGTATCTTTTCTATGTTTAGATACACAAATACTTGCCTACAGTATTCAGTAGAGTAAGATGCTGTACAGATTTGTAGCCTGGAAGTAATAGGCTCTATCAGTAGCCTAGGTATGCAGTAGGTTACACCATCTAGGTTGATTTAAGTACTCTATGATGTTTGCGTGATGACGAAATTGCCTAATGACATGTTTCTCAGAACGTATTCCCATTGTTAAGCGATGCAGGATTGTACTTCTTATGTGCCAGGCACTGTGCCAGGTGCCAGGGATCCAGAGTAAGAAGCCACTCTGTTTCTGTCCATGAGACCCTCACATTCAATTGGAAAAATAATTAGACTCTGTCCAGAGTTTTTATTGTTTACACTGTGCGGTTGGTGCTAAGACCTTGTCTGAGGTTTATAACTGTCTTGTGAAGAACCAACTGTTAACACATCCTTTTTGTCTTTCCTCTTCGCACTTATTTCCTATCCCCTACATTTTTGTCTTTTTCCTTTCTTTGTACTTTATTTATTTTGAGACAGAGTCTCACTCTGTTGCCTAGGCTGGAGTGCCGTGACGTGATCCCGGCCACTACAACTTCTACCTCCCTGATTCAAGCAATTTTCCTGACTCAGCCTCCAGAGTAGCTGGGATTGCAGGCCCCTGCCACCATGCCTGGCTGATTTTTGTATTTTTAATAGAGACAGGGTTTCATCATGTTGGCCAGGCTGGTCTCGAACTCCTGACCTCAACTGATCCACCCACCTTGGCCTCCCAAAGTGCTGAGATCACAGGAGCGAGCCACCATGCCTGGCCCTGTCTTATTTAAGCCTGGTATTCCTAAATATTTACTTGCACTGCCTAGCTCTGTGTGTAGTACTCAGATTTAAAAAGTTGTCTGATTTCTGGTCTGTTTCTTCATCAGTCTCTGATATGTCTTTCTATTCATGAACAGTCAAATGTGTTTTGACTCTATTTCAGGTATTTTCCAAAATGAGGCATTAATCATTTCTGATAAAATATTTCCGTTCAATGTGATATCTATTAAAAACCTGTTTTGAGATTTTAAGTTCTAGATTAACTTCCAGAAGTTTTTTGTTTTCTTTTTTTCTTTTTTCATGGATGCAGAAGTCTAGAAGACACCAGTTTCTATTACTTAGAGGCCACAAGTTCCAATTTTGTGTGATATGGATGAAAACTCACATTTTCGTCATAGAATCCATCCGTATTAGTCCATTCTCACACTGCTATAAAGAAATACCTGAGACTGGGTAATTTATTAAAACAAACAAAAAAAGACTTAATCGGCATATATGGTTCTGCAGGCTGTACAGGAAGCATGGCAGCATTAGCTTCTGGGGGGGCCTCAGGGAACTTACAATCGTGGTGGAAGGTGAAGGGGGAGAAGGCATGTCCTGTGGCCAGAGCAGCAAGAGAGAGTGAGGGTGGAGGTGCTAAACACTTCCTAACAACCAGATCTTGTGAGAACTCACTCAACTATCACAAGAACAGCACCAAGGGGATGACAGTAAACCATTCATGAGAAATCCACGGCCGTATTCCAGCCACCTCCCACCAGGCCCTGCCTCCAACACTGGGGATTACAATTCAACCTGAGATTTGGTGGGGACACTGATCCAAACCATATCACCATCCAAGGAAGCCAAATCATGCTTTTCCTCTTTTTACCCCCTATATTTTTGAGCATCCTATCATATTGAAACATTTATTAAATATGCTATTGATGGTCTGTGTAGATCGGTGTTATATTTGCATATACGTATTTTACATTTATTTGCTTGCATGCCTTTTCATTGTATTTCTCTTTGAAATTGTCTTTTTTGGGAAAAAAAAAAGCTTAAGCACACAAAAACTTAGGGTATTTGCTAACTACACTTTGGGCAGGCAGAAAGGCTGACTTCACATTCTGTTTGGTTTTAAGAGCAAGAGTTGAGGAAGCAAGGCACAAGAGGGTGTAGATAGTATGAGAAACTTCAGCCATCCCTAGGAATCAACATTTTTTGTTTGTTTGTTTGTTTGTTTGAGACAGTCTTGCTCTATTGCCCAGGCTGGAGTGCAGTGGTGCAGTCATGGCTCACTGCAACCTCTACCTCCTGGTTTCAAGAGATCCTCATGCCTCAGCCTCCTCAGTAGCTGGGACTACAGGCACTCACTACCATGTCCAGCTAATTTTTGTATTTTTAGTAGAGATGGGGTTTTGCCATGTTATCCAGACTGGTCTCAAACTCCTGGCCTCAAGTGATCTGCCTACCTTGGCCTCCCAAAGTGCTGGGATTAAAAGCATGAGCCACCACCGCGCCTGGCCCCTAGGAATCAATTTTTTACGGTTGTTTCTATCAGTCACATTACACTTGCTATCTTCCTTTTCTTTTTCTTCTTCTTCTTATTTGTTTTGTTTTTTTAGAGATAGAATCTCACTCTGCCTCCCAGGCTAGAGTACAGTGGTGTGATCATAGCTCACTGCTGCCTTGAACTTCTGGGCTCAAGTGATCCTCTTGCCTCTGCTTCCCAAGTAGCTGGGACTACAGGTGAGCACCACCACATCTGGCTAATTATTTAATAATTTTTTTTTAAAAGTTTTTTGTAGAGATGGCATCACGCTATGTTGCCCAGGCTGGTCTTGAACTCCTGGGCTCAAGCAATCCTTCTGCCTCGGCCTCCCAAAGTGATGGAATTACAGGCATGAGCCACTGCACCCAGCCTAAGTAACTTTGATAATTAAAAGACACCTATATCTTAGAAAGGAACACTTTTACTGAAGTCACCTATAGCTCTAAAACATTCCATTCTTACACATCAGGCTTTCAGTGAAGGTTTTCTCAATGTCTTGTAGAGGCCTGAAACTGTATTTCTTTTTTCTTTTTTAAAATCCTTGCCAGCAGGAAGTTACCAAAACTATATTTCCTACAGAATAAAGAGTAAGTACGGTCTTTAGAGGCCTTTATTACCTGTTCTCTGCTCTATCTTTCCTTTTTCTACCTTTAAAAAATTTCCCGCCAGGCACGGTGGCTCACGCCTGTAATCCCAGCACTTTGGGAGGCTGAGGCGGGCAGATCACGAGGTCAGGAGATTGAGACCATCCTGGCGAACACGGTGAAACCCTGTCTCTACTAAAAATACAAAAAAATTAGCCAGGCGTGGTGGCGGGTGCCTGTAGTCCCAGCTTCTAGAGAGGCTGAGGCAGGAGAATGGCGTGAACCTGGGAGGCGGCGGAGCTTGCAGTGAGCAGAGATCACGCCACTGCACTCCAGCCTGGGCGACAGAGTGAAACTCCGTCTCAAAAAAAAAAAAAAAAAAAAAAAAATTCCCTGGCATGCTGACGAATTTCCTTTGCTCCTGAGCATTTCTTTCATTCCTTCCTTCCTTCCTTCCTTCATTCATTCACTGAGAATATTGAGACCCTAATATATGCCAGGCGCTCTGGATGCATTGGTGAAAAGGATAGACATGGTTTCTGCCTTCTTGAATCTTTTTGCCCAGGTAAAGAGGCCATTACAATACAGAGTGAGAAGTGCTGTGACTGCAGAAGCTGAGGGTGTTCCCACAGCACTGCAGCAGACCACCTATCTTGCACTTGGGCAGAAGGGAGGGCTTCCTGGAGGAGGTGACTTCTAAGCTGAGATCAGAAGGACTATGGGGGAGGAGCAGGAGGCTTGTGCAAAGTCAGAGGCATAGCTGTCTTTTAGAGTTGTCCAGGTGAAATGAATGGTGGCCTGAATTAAGGTAGCTATATGGTGGGAAATGGATAGATTTAAGATAGACTTAGGAGGCAAAAGAAATAATATGAGATGATTGATTCTGTTTAATGGGGTGTTAGAGAGGGAGATACAACTCTAGTTTCGGGCCTGAACGGCTGGCTGGTTGAACAACCCCACTGTTAGCTAAGAGATCTGGAGGAGGAATAGTCAAGGAGGAAGATGAATGAACTCTGTTAAGGACAGTGAAATTTAGGTGTCTATGGTTTATCCAAGTGAGGATTTCTGTAGGCATTGGGCTGTATGCTTAGGGTGCACTGTATGTCTTCAGGAGAGACATCCAGGCTGGAGGTCAACATTTGGAAGGCATAGTATTTGGAGGCATAGGAGCGAGAAAGGTTACCTTGGCATATAACATGACCTAGCAGAGACACTGGCCTGGGATTGCCCTTAGAAGCGCACCATCATTGCAAGGGTGGGCAACAGGGGAACCGCCCTCAAAGGAGAGGGATAAGCCTGGTCAGAAAGGTAAGAGAAGACAGCCATGGCAATGTGGTGTCAGGGACTCAAGAAGGAAGAGCAGAGAGTAATGTGCAGTGTCAGAGGCTACCAAGAGATCGTGGCAGGCCAAGACTGGCTATTTATTGTTCATTGACTTTGCAAGCAAGGAGACAGTTCATGACTTGGATGGAGTAGTTGTGGCGTGTTAGGGATATGTTGCCATTTATGGCACAAAGGGGAGGTTAAAAATGGAGTATAACTTTAGAGATTCTGTGGGGTTAAATTTGAAAGATACAAATCCCTCCCCCTTCCTTCCTCCTATGACTATCAAGAGATGGGAGGATGGGAGAATTAATAGGCCCCACAGCAAAACTTGTTTATTATTAAGTTTTTTAAAACCTATAATTGATAACTTGTTTCCCAGTTTTGAAAACTGTTGTCTAGTTTGCTGTTGGGTAGGATAAGGTTTTTCCTTTTTTATTTGGAACAGAGAATTATAGTTACTTTGACTCTTGGTCCACATCAGAGTTTCCTTTTTAATATACACACATATTTTGGAGAAGGTGATTACATAATAGAAGCTCAAAATAGTTCAGTTCCTAGGGACCAGGCAGAATCACAGATATTCCTATTTCGTCAGTCCCGCATTGCACAAGGGTCACCAAACTTTGGGTCCCTCCACTCTTGGAGTCGTGACAATTGTGCTGTATCCCAGCCTGCCCTATAAGATCTCTGTTTGGAGAAAGCTAAATGGCAGTGTGTTTTATTTTCAAATTAAACCAAATTAAAATCAATTTTGTTTTGAGACTTTTGAGAATTTCACAACACACTCTGAGATAATTGGTCACACCCTGGGGTGTTGCATAAGAAAATATAGCCCTGGTTCTGCATTTTTCCATTGTCTCCAGAGATCTTACTCGTGGCAGCATCTTAAATAGCAAGTCGTATTATTGGTATATAGGAGAGTATATATGGCTATGGAGTGATAATGTTTTTATCACTTTGGACTGATAAAGGTTTTACCTAAGTCCACCAGGAAAATAACTCTTCAAGTCAGTTTTTGTTGTTGTTGTTGTTTAGGAGACAGCATAGGTTATTGGGAAAAGGTGTTACTTGGGAATCTGTTTCATCTGTTTTCCTCTCTCTCTTTAAACGACCTTATTTAACCTCTTTATTTTACCCATTGGGAAACCCCTGGTGATATTTGTACTTAATGCCTCCTTAGGGATATTTAACAACCAAATACTCTCCTCTCCTCTCCTCTCCTCTCCTCTCCTCTCCTCTCCTCTCCTTTCCTCTCTTCCTTCCCTCCCCTCCCCTCCCTCCTCTTCCCCTCCTCTCCCCTCCCCTCCCCTCCTCTTTTCCTCTCCCCTCCCCTCCCCTTTCTTTCTTTTTTCCTTTCCTTTCCTTTCTTTTCCTTTCCTTTCCTTTCCTTTCCTTTCCTTTCCTTTCCTTTCCTTTCCTTTCCTTTCCTTTCCTTTCTCTCTCTCTCTCTCTCTCTCTCTCTCTCTCTCTCTCTCTCTCTCTCTGTCTTTCATTCTGTCTTTCTGTCTTTCTTGAATCTGGCTCTGTGGCCCAGGCTGGAGTGCAGTGGTGTGATCTCAGCTCACTGCAACCTCCACCTCCCAGGCTCAAGCGATTCTCCTGAGTAGCTGAGACTACAGGCATGCGCCATTATGCCTGGCTATTTCAGTTACTTTTTAATAAGAAACATGACACTATAGTATCAGAGCATAATTGATTTATGCTGCTTGGGCTTATATTTTTTGATTAACTTTTACTATTTCAAATGTGTATGTCTAAGAATTTTAAAATAAATAATGAAGAGATTAAAAAATGAGTAATGAATGTGGCCTCTTTAAAGCACAATTAACAGCCCAAATCTCATTTGGGAAAGAAGATGGGCTAATTGCATTTTTAGATTTAGGACGCATCAGTTCTTTGACTATGATGGAACTTATTATGCATTTGGTAGGCCAGGTAGGGTTTCTGGGGAGGTCTTTTCATCTTATATGCTTCCTACTGGAGGATGTGCAGGGAAATTAATCAACTCTAATTAGTGTCTTTGAGCTTTTCTCCTTGCCACTGTGTTGGGTAAAGAGTTTGATGGAACAAAAGAGGCACTAATGATATCTAGCATGCATTGTACAGTTAATGTTGTGACAGGCACTGTGGAATCACTTGACATGTATTAACTCACTTAATTCTGTGAGAGTAGTTACATGATTCCTATTTTATAGAAGAAGAATTGGGGACACAGGCTAAATAATTTGGCCAATGTTGTACAACTCGGGGGTTAGGGTGGGACTTTATCTCAAGCAGTCTAAGCTTGTTCTCTTAACTTTATACCAATTCTCAATTACCACTGATTAAAATCTGTGCATCTAATTAATCTGGGTAACTCCACCCTTTTTATAACAAATACTTAGAAACGTTAGTTCAGCGGGTTATAAACTCATTGGCCAAAGCCAGTAATAAATGAAAAGGCGTTCAACCAGCAGTAAGGAAAATGCAAATGAAAATTAATGCAGTATCAGTTTTTCACAATCTCACTGAAAAAAATTTAACAGATTAACAGCACCCTATGCTGGCAAGGGTGAGGAGAACATACTCTTATATGTTATTGGGGGGAAGTAAAACATTGCTTTAACTTTTGGAGAATGTGATCTGGTGGTATTTATACAATTAAAAAATTATATACTACTTGATCAAGCAAGGAATTTGTCTTATAGACATAAATTTACCAGTACATGAAGATATAGATACAATAATTTTTATGGTGCTATTTGTAATAGCAAAAAAACTGAAAATAACTTGGAAGTTGTAGAATGGTTGAGTAAATTATGTCACATCCATAGTATTGGAGTTTCGGGCAACTAACAGACAACACTCTGCTTTCCTCCTAGATGTGGAACCAGTTTGGAAATAAGACCCAAGAGACAGACAGGGGGAGATCAAATCATTATCTTCATTAATGATAAAGCTGTGACCACAATGGGTTTCCTCTTTCTTTTCTTTCCATTTTCCTTTCCTTTCCCTCCTTTTCCTTCCCTTTCCCTTTCCCTTTCCTTTCCTTTCATTCATGACAGGGTCTCACTCTGTCGCCCAGGCTGGAGTTCAGTGGCACCATCACAGCTCACTGCAGGCTTCATCTGCTGGGCTTAAGTGATCCTCCCACCTCAGCCTCTCAAGTAGCTAAGACTACAGGTGCAAGTCACCACATTTGGGTAATTTTTTATATTTTTCATAGAGATGAGGTCGCACTGTGTTGCCCAGGCTGGTCTTGAACTCCTGAGCTCAAACGATCCTCCTGCCTCGGCCTCCCAAAGTGCTGGGATTATAGCACCACGCCTGGCAATTTTCCTACTTCTTTATCCTTGAATGACACTGATTCGGCCACCCAATTCCTGATACTGCTGAGCAGACACTCCAGGACCACTGAGGGCAGGACAACATTATGTGCCACAACTCTGTGCAGGGAGCACAAAACGGAGAATACCTTTGTCTAAAGGCAGGCTGGCTCCCAAAGAGAGAAGTCCTCAAAGGCCCGAGCTGGGCCTGCTCAGTGCCTCTTCTCAGTTTAGCAGCTGGTTAATTCAGTCAGTCCTCCTTCCCTGGGGAGGAGAGTGGGAGGGAGTCAGGGCGGAGGAAAAGGGGAAATGTTCCTTCCATATTTTTCCTCCTAGGGAATGGAGTAAAGATCACCCTCTCTCTATGAAAATCTAAGGCATGGGGAAAGTTTATCACACCTGCCATGCTGTGTGGAGTATTATGCAGCTTTAAAAAGTACAAGCTATCTCAATATGAGTTGACTTGGAAAGACGTCCATCTTTTGCTGATTGAAAAACAAGTTACAGTGTAGTTTTTACACCATGGTTATGATCAAGTAAAGGAGAAATCAATGCATATGGGTATATGTTTGGATTTTGAAAGTAAACACTGAAAACAGTATTAAAGTATATGCTTCATCTTCTAAAAAGGGAGACGCACAGTAGGTATAGAAGGTTGGGATTATGAGGGATCCGTGAGCTTCTTTCATGTACTTCTCTGTATTGTTCATTTTTAAAAAATGAGCATTCATTAATTTTATAATAAAATGAAATTAGCCTGAACTCTATGGCTTCTTTTAATGGACTTCATTTGTATGTAGTTCTCCTAGATGCTTGGAAGAAGGACCTGCAGTTCTTATATGTTTCATTCGATCTTCGGAATATAGGATGTTGGGTTAGTTAGCTTAGTTTACCTATTCTAACCAAATTGGTTTCCCTATTCTTTTTTTTTTTTTTTTTTGAAACAGAGTCTCGCTCTGTTGCTCAGGCTGGAGTGCACTGGCACAGTCTTGGCTCACTGCAACCTCTGCCTCCTGGGTGCAAGCGACTCTCCTGCTTTAGCCTCCCAAGTAGCTGGGATTACAGGTGTGTGCCACCACGCCCGGCTAATTTTTGTATTTTTAGTAGAGATGGGGTTTCACCATATTGGCCAGGCTGGGCTTGAACTCCTGACCTCAAGTGATCCACCCAGCCTCGACCTCCCAAAGTGCTAGGATTACAGGCGTGAGCCACTGCACCTGGCCCACTATTCATTTTTAAGCCTTCTGCGTAGAGTTGGGTATACAGAGTGCCAAACGTTTCTCATAGCCCCTCTGTAGGTTCATGGAGCAGGGTGTGTGGAGTGGTGAGGGAATGTTAGAGAGCCAAGATGCAGTCGTAGTCTGTCAGCTGGTACATGTAGACTAGTTCTCAAAAAAGTATCAAGCAATACAGATGTTGCAGTTGTTGGACATGTAGTTTTGAATCCATTTATAAAGCTGAAGCTGATTGGACCACGGAGTCAGGAGAATCTGGCCACCGTAACCTTTCCCCTCTGTGGACCGGTTTCCTTACCCACAAAATGAGGGACTTGGACCAGATAATTGCTAATAGTCTTTGCTTCTCTTGTCTATTTTATGCCTGATTTAAATCTTTAATTACAGATGCTCCTCAAACTATGATGGAGTTACATCCTAAAAAACCTATCCTAAATTGAAAATACCAGAAAAATAAAAAATGCATTGAATATGCCCAACCTATCCACATCATAGCTTAGCCCACCCTATCTTAAATATGCTCAGAACACTACAGTTGGGCAAAATAATCTATCACAAAGGCTATCCTATAATAAAGTGTTGGGTATCTCATGTAATTCGTTGAATTCTGTACTGAAAGTGAAAAACAGAATGGCCGTATGGGTACTCAAAGTTCGGTTTCTACTGAGTGCAAGTCACTTTCACACCATCGTAAAGTAGAAAAATCGTTAAGTCGAACCATCATGAATAAGTCAGGGAATGTCTGTACTGTAACACACACTCGTTAAGCTGCCTCTTTCTTCCCGCTTGGCATCATAAGTTGAAGCTGTAGATCTCAGCCCTGGCTGAATATTAAATTCGCCTTGGAACCTAAAAAAACTTTTTTTTTAAAGATGCCTTACTCCTCACCCCCGACCCCTCCCCCCCAACACAGTCTGATCTGGATTGGGATTCTAAAATCAGTCATTTTAAATTTTAGTTTTCAAAAAAAAAAAAAAAAAAAAAAAAAAAAACCCAGCTCTTTGGTTGATTCCAGTTTTGAGAGCTGCTGTCTTAGAGAGGTCCTGCTAATTAGCTACCACTTTGGAGCCTGTCTAATACTTGTGAAGCTTTACAGTTCTTTTAAAGTACTATACAAAATACTTTCATAGTACTTTCACGTTCCATTTAGTGCCCACCACAATCGGGTAGAGTAGATGTTATTAGTATCCCACATACCCACTTAACCTTGTAAGTGATCGTGGTCTCTTATTTGAGGTTACTTTTCACGATGGAACCAGATTGAAAGAAGATGACTCCAGGACCAGGTGGGTGGACCTGAGCCACAGGAGAAATTTCAGGTTACATATATATATGGGATGTGTTTGTATATGTGTGTGTATACATGTACACACATTCTTTATTAAATATATATGTTTATATTATATATAGATTTTATATGCATGTATTCTATATTAAATGTAAGTATATATTATGTACATAATATATACACAAATATTAAAAATATGTATATATTGTATACACACATTATACAGACACATGCACACATACATGCTGTTGGTGGTGATCTCTCTCTGTATAAAACTTGACATCCCCGGCCCCAGTCAAGGTTATAAAGTCATCCCCTAACCTTCCACCTCCTTATTCAGTGGGATCCCTTCAGCAGTGTGTGCCCCTCACTCCCTGTGGAGGCCCAGAGTTCTTTACTCAGGCTCTTATTCCTAGATGGGCCCCCACTGACTCCCTGCACCCCAATTTACTCCCTCCCCACCTCCAGGGCTGCTGGGGAATCCTCAGAAGGCCTGCTGGACTGGAGTCAGGATGCCTGAGTTCTGGTCTCAGCGCTGATGCTCAGAGGCTGTGTGACCCAGGCCAGGTCATGGACTGTCTTGGGGCTCCAGTTTCTTCATCTGGAAAGTGACATATTGAATCATGCAAGAAGGTTGTGCCTGAGTAGAACCAGACTCCCTGAGATGAGATTCCAGTGTTGCCACTGACTGGCTGTATGATTTCGGGTACATTTTCTAACCTCTCCGTGACTGAATTTCCGTATCTGTAGAATGGAAGCCTCAAAGCACATCGAGAGTTGTCAAAATAAAAGGAATTATACAGGCAGAAGGAATGAAAACAGTTCCTGGGAGGTAGTCAGCACATTAGTGCTAGCCAATGTTAATATTATTAACCATAAAGTATGAATAATATTAACATTTTTAACTGGTTAACAGTGGAATTAACTCTAATGGGAATGTTTTATTTCCAGAGGAGGGGACTGACAGCGTGCTTGTGGACAGGGTTTTTTAAGACTCCTGAATGGTCCTGAGTTCTTTACAGTCTTCCCTGCCTGCTGGGCCAAGGATTATAAGGATTTGATTTATGGGATGGGAGGCAGGCTGAAATATGTAGATATCACCTATGTACTTCAGGGTTTTTTCTTGCCTCGAAGCCTAAAGAGACAGCACAATCATTTTCCACCTTTTAGCCACTGGAGTAAGTTTTTAAAGGGCTTTCATTCTAAATCGTAACTAATCCATGTGACATGATATTTGCAGAATAAGGTAAGCCAAAAGTCTCCATGTACAATTTAATCTCTAACCAAGTGTATAAGGACTCTTTCTCTGAGCATTAAACGAGGGATTATCCCATTCTACAGGGATGGAGGACATACCCTGAACTGACGGAAAGAAGCTTGGTTCATGACTATACTATAGACAGAGAGTTTATACATGCCTCAAAGAACAGTTGTTGGAAAGGACTTTCAGCTCTATCAGTTTAATTCAAATCTTCCCTTGTACAAGAATGAGATCTTGAGAGGCCACTGCAGGCAGCCTAAGCCTCTTAGTTTGACTAATGGAGCTGCCCTACAGCTGAGGGTTTTGGGGCCATTGACGTTGTGTGAGTTTTCTCAGTAGCACATTGAGAGTTGTCGAGAAGATTAAATGAGATAGTAGACATGAAGCATGCAGAATAACAGCCAATATTTGTGGAGACCATGGCACATAATATGTGTTTAATAAATGCTGATTATTATTGCTTTAAAACTTGTATGTTTAAAAGAAAGGTCAAAGGATAATGAACTTCCTCAACATGTGTAAGCCCATTATACCCATTAATAAGCTTCGGACACACACAGGAGCTAGGAGAACCCTCTCTGACACTATTTATAGTGGCTGAGGCACCTCTAGGCAGATAGCAGGCGCTGAGGCTCCCAGCATCCCACACAGCCTTTGCTTTCAGTCTTACCTGCTTCCTAGCTATAGGGGCAAAGAAAATGAAGTCTATTTCATTCCATGGGTTTGAGTAGAGGATTTTTATTGGGCAGTGTTGTGGGTCAAATGTGTTCCCCCAAAATTTAAATGTTGAAGTCCTAAACCCTGAGTACCCCAGAATGTGGCTGTATTTGAGACAGGGCTTTCAAAGCAGTCATTAAGTTATTACTTAATAACTTAGTAGTGAAGAAAGTCATTACAGTGGGTCCTAATTCAACATGACTAGTATCCTTGTAAGAAGAGATTAGGACACAGACACACACAGAGGGAAGACACAGGGAGAAGATGGCCATCTGGAGCCAAGGACAGAGGTCTCAGAAGAAACCTACCCTGCCGACACCCTCGATCTCAGATTCCAGCCTCCTGAACTGTGAGAAAATAAATTTCTGTTGTTTTTTGCCCCCCACCCCACCCTCTAGTTTTTGATATTTTGTGGTGGCAGCCCTAGAAAATGAATACAGGCCATTACTCAATTCTCCCTGAGTGATATTATTTCTGGGGAGAATGTTGGGGGTTAAAAGTGAAGCAAGGGAATATACCATGAGAGAACTCAGGCTGCGTTTGAAACCCTGGCTCTACCACTCCCTGACTTTGTGACTTGCACCGTGCGCTTAACTGTTTTGTTCATTTTCCTCCTGTATAAAGTGGGAGTGAGCTATTTCCTAAGGTGTGGGAAGGCTGCAATGGAGTCATTTGTGGAAGGTTTATCACTGTGCACAACACATAGTAGGCACTGGATAAATGGCATTTATTGTGATGATTAGACAAAATCTCAATTAGAGCAGCACTCTCTAACCTTTTTGGCACCAGGGACTGGTTTTGTTGAAGACAATTTTTCCATGGAGTGGGGGTGGGGGATGGGGATGGTTTCAGAATTATTCAAGCTCATTACATTTATTGTGCACTTGATGTCTATTCTTATTACATTGTAATAGATAATGAAATAATTATACAACTCACCATGGTGTAGAATCAGTGGGAGCCCTGAGCTTGTTTTCCTACAACTAGATGGTCCCATCTGGGGTGATGGGAGATAGTGACAGATCGTCAGGCATTAGATTCTCATAAGGAGTGTGCAGCCTACATCCCTGGCATGCACGGTTCACCCTAGGGTTTGCACTCCTCTGAGAATCTAATGCCACTGCTAATCTGACAGGAGGTGGAGTTCAGGTGGTAAATTAGCAAGCGATGGGGAGTGGTGTAAATACAGATGCAGCTTCTCTTGGTCACTTGCCATTCACCTTCTGTTGTGTGGCTTGGTTCCTAATAGGCCATGGACCAGTACTGGTCTGTGGCCGGGGGATTGGGGACCCCTGAATTAGAGGTTTTTTGGGCTATAAATTGTGTACATTGATTATCAATCTTAAATAATATTTGCTTATCCACAAACTGGGAGAAAGAAGGCTCTGTAGAGATTTAAAAATACTTCTTGCCAACTTTCTGAGGAGTGTGGAATGAAAGTGTAACAAAGGATCCCTTTGAAAGTGTAAAGTAACTCAAGGGTATTCTACAGTCACTTTTTGTTCTGTGGTACAGGAAGGAGAGCATTTTTAGCACTTTTTCCCAGCTACTTTTATTCGTAGGGGGCAATGCAAAAGAGTACTCTTTGTGGTGGAAGGATGGCTTGCCATTAAATAAGAAATTGTTTAACTTGATTGGTTTTGCCTTGGAGCATATAAGGCAGTGTTGCCGAGTGTTTATTTTCTTGTTATTAAGCAGTTGGAGTTCTTTGCATATTTTGAATATGAGCCCCTTATGATTTGCAAATATTTTCTCGCAATCTGTAGGTTGTCTCTTCACTGTTAATTTTTTCCTTTGTTGTACAGAAGCTTTTTAGTTTGTTACACTGGACATTCCAGGCCTGGACAGTTGCCTGTTGCTCATTGGCGAGCCACTGGTAAACCACTGCAGTAGGGGAAATACTTTTGAACCGTTAATATTTGCTATTTGTTAAAAATGGCCTGTTTGTATCTCTTGGTTAGGAGAAAGGCGGTGTTTTTAACTCCTGGCAAAGTGTGTTGTTTTGTTTTAAGAGTATGAAGTCCATGGAACAGAAATCCCCAAATAATGTCTTTCTAGCAGCACATTAGAATAGATTTAAGACTTGTGTTTGAAAATTTGCACACGGTTTGATTGTGGTTTGATGAAATAAGAAGTCAAACACTTGGGCATGTGTTTTATTTTCTTGTAGTGACTTTGAAATCTTGCAAGAACTGTGGAAATTGAGCTTTTGCTGAATCTGAGCTATGTCAGTCTTGCTTGTCTGTAAGAATCTGATCAAAATAGCTACACTCTACTGTCCCCTCTTGCATAAAGGCCCACACAATACTTCAATTGTTGAGAGCACATTGCTGGATGTCATGAATGAAAGTGCCACTTTATTTGCTGCTCTGGAGGGAGTGGATCAGTAGAAAAGTAAACTTTGTATATATTCCTTTTAAATGTGAAGGGTTTATTAAGGAACATCATGATACATATGTTTTGTAAGTTTTATTTTATTTTTAATTGACAAATAATGTATATGTTTATAGGGTACACTGTGATGTTTTGATACATGTGTATATTGTGGAAGGATAGAATCAGGCTAATTCACATAACCTATCACCTCAAACAGTAACTTTGTACCCACTGATCCATATCTCCCCTTTCTTCCTCTACTTCCTTCCACCCCCAGGCTCTGGTAACCACTGTTAAACTCGCTGCTTTTTCGACTTTTTTAGGTTCCACATATATTTAAGATTCTATGGTGTCTGTCTCTCTGTGCCTGGCTTATGCCATTTAACACAGTATCTTCTAGGCGTATCATGTTGTCACAAATGACATAACTTCCTGCTTTTTAAAGGCTGAATAGTATTCCATTGTGCATCTAGACTACATGTTAAAAATCCATTCATCCCTTGACGGCACTTAGGTTGCTTCTATATCTAGGCTATAGTGTTGCAGTGAGCATGGGGGTGCAGATATTTATTCAACATACTGATTTCAGTTTCTTCAGGCATATACCCAGAAGTGTGATTGCTGGATCCTATGGCAAATTCTAGTTTTACTTTTTGGAGGAACTTCCATCCGTTTTCCATAATGGCTATACTGATTTCCATTTCTCCTGACAGTGTGCAAGCATTCCCTTTTCTCCAGAAGCTCTCCAAGCACTCGTTGTCTCTCATCGTTTTGATAATCGTCATTCTAACACATGTGAGGTGATGTCTCTTCGTGGTTTTAATGTGCATGTCTCTGATGATTAGAGATGTTGACCATTTCTGCACATATCTGCTGGCCATTTGTATGTCTTCTTTTCAGAAAGGTCTATTCAGATCCTTTGCCCATTGGTAATTAGAATTATTTATTTTTTTGTTATTAAGCAGTTGGAGTTCTTTGTATATTTTGAATATGAGCCCTTTATGATTTGCAAATATTTCCTCCCAATCTGAGGGTTGTCTCTTTACTCTGTTAATTTTTTCCTTTGTTGCACAGAAGCTTTTTTAGTTTGGTGCACTTTCATTGACCTATTGTTGCTTTTGTTGCCTGTGCTTTTGGGGTTCAATCCAAGTCATCACTGCCCAGACCAGTGTCATGTAGTTTCCCCCTATATTTTCTTCTAGCAGTTTTACAGTTTCAGGTCTTACATTTCAGCCTTTAATCCATTTTGAGTTGATTCTTGTATAAGGGATGAGATAAAAGTCCATTTTCATTCTTCTGTATGTGTTTATACAGTTTTCTCGACACCATGTATTGAAGAGACCATCCTCTCCACATTGTGCGTTCTTCACACCTTTGTCAAAAATTGACAGACATTGAAGTGTAGGCTTATTTGTGGACTCTGTCCTATTCTGTTGGTTAACGTGGTTGTTTTTAGGCCAGTAATCATGGTACATATTTTCATTTCCTCCTCCTCCTCCTCCTCCTCCTTCTCCTTCTCCTCCTTCTCCTTCTCCTCCTTCTCCTTCTCCTCCTTCTCCTTCTCCTCCTTCTCCTTCTTCTCCTTCTCCTTCTTCTCCTTCTCCTTCTTCTCCTTCTCCTTCTTCTCCTTCTTCTCCTTCTCCTTCTCCTCCTTCTCCTCCTTCTCCTCCTTCTCCTCCTTCTCCTCCTTCTCCTCCTTCTCCTCCTTCTCCTCCTCCTCCTCCTCCTTCTCCTCCTTCTCCTCCTCCTCCTCCTCCTCCTCCTCCTCCTTCTCCTTCTCCTTCTTCTTCTTCTTCTTCTCCTTCTTCTTCTCCTTCTTCCTCTTCTTCTTCCTCTTCTTCTTCCTCTTCTTCTTCCTCTTCTTCGCCAGAGTCTTGCTCTGTCACCCAGACTGGAGTGCAGTGATATGATCTTGCCTCACTGCAACCTCTGTCTGCCAGGTTCCAGCGATTCTCCTGCCTCAGCCTTCCGAGTAGCTGGGATCACAGGTACATGCCACCACACCTGGCTAATTTTTGTGTTTTTAGTAGAGACAGGGTTTCACCATGTTGGCCAGGCTGGTCTCAAACTCCTGACCTCAGCTGATTCACCTGCCTTGGCCTCCCAAAGTGCTGGGATTACAAGGGTGGGCCACCGCAGGCTGGCTCATGTTTTCATTTTCTTTGGCCACCCACGTTTTTACTCTTGACTGTTACTTTTGTTACTGTTAACTGTTATACATTGTTTCTTTTGCTGTCTATAAAAAGTGTCTTTTTAAGATGATTTTTTTTTTTACAGTGTAACATCTTCCATTTATGTCCAGCTCCTCCCTAAACTTTATTTGTAGCAGGTGCTAATAATTGCAACGCTGAGGATAGAGTAAGTAGTATTAAAATAAGGTGCTAATAATTACAACACTGAGGATGGAGTAAGTAGTATTAAAATAAGGTGCTAATAATTACAACACTGGGGATAGAGTAAGTAGTATTAAAATAAGGATTTTGGGGGGGATACCAGTCATAAGCATTATGAGTTCCTTAGAGTATCACAGTTTGTGTATGTGAGTGTGAGTAGGCTGTGCAGGGAATGTGTGGGCAATTCTACATGTAATTTTACCTTTCCAAATGATGAAAATAATTTACAAAAAAAATTGCCTAGATTCCTGCCATCCTGATATAATAGTCGTATTCCATTTTACACGTTATTTTTGCCATTTTCTACATGCTACCTTTTTTACATAGTTGTAAATATACATATACTTTTATATTATCTTATTCATTAGTTATCTCAAATGTTTTTCATTTTATGGCAGGTGGGATAAACTGCCCATTTTTTTTAAATTAAAGAAACAAGGTCTCACTCTGTTGTCTAGGCTGGAGTGCAGTGGCATAATCATAGCTCTCCATAACCTTGAACTACAAGCTTAAGCAATCCTTCTGCCTCAGCCTCCTGAGTAACTAGGATTACAGACTTTCACTATCATGCCCAGCTAATTTTTTATTTTTTATTTTTTGTAGGGATGGGGTTCTTGCTGTATTGTTGAGGATGGTCTCAAACTCCTGGTCTCAAGCAATCCTCTTGCCTCAGCCTCCCAGAGTGCTGGGATTGTAAGCATGAGTCATTGTGCCCAGCCTATAATGCCTGTTTTTAATGATGGCATACTTTTCTATTGAATGGGTTTACCATTGATTACTATCCTTCTGTTGTCCTCTATTTAGGTTGCTTTAACATCATTTTGTCTTGCAAATAATGCCTCAATATTTTTTCAGTATTTGGCTTTTTATTACCCAATGAATGAATTTCCAAGAATCAGTCAGAAGTTATGGCTTATAGCAAACACTACCGTATTACACTAAAAAAGGACAGTGATGAAGGGCACGTCCTTTATTTGCTCCCTGTGCTAACCAGTGCCTTTACTAATTGTTGAATTTTTAAATTCCTTCTTCCTTTTGCTACTTGAAATCATGCTGAGATGAATATTTTTCATACAGAACTTTTGTGCCTATTTCCCATAGGGGCAATAATAGTGGGGTTGAAATATACAGCCACAGACACAGGATGCTACAAATGTAACTTTTAAGTTTCTCCCAACTAAATTTAATGTAGCTTTCACGCTACATGGGCAGTTTTAGGCAACCTATTCCAGTGTAGGACTGGTTACACTGAAGGCTTGCGCACCCCTTCACCTGGGGAGGAACTAAGCCCTGAGGAGTTTACAGTCCTTCCTGGCCTTGGCAAGGGCAGCTGGTCCTGCTATTGGGGCCTGGCTCTCCTCTGCTCTGATAGAACACATCCTTGTGGTCCTGGCGTTGGCCTCTTGTTGTTGTATCTGCTGCTCCCTGCAGCTCCTTCTATGGCTCCAAGTGGATGGTTCACACTTGATGGTCTCCTCCGTCCAACTTCAAGACCTCCTCAGGTCCGCCAGCTCTCATCCTGCCTCTCGGTTGTTCCCAGAGCCTGGGAGAGAGGCTGTGAAGTACCCAGGTCTGTGTACCTTGACAGCCACTCATCCTCTCAGAAGCAGGACTTCCCTGCAGGGCTGGCCACCTCCCTTGGCTGCACCCTGAGAAGCCAGGCAACTGTCTCTTCAACTGGGATACCTTCATCGTCCCAGACTTCTTGAGGAAGCCCATCAGTTTCTGTGGTTTCAGTGCCTTTGTGCTCATGTATCATGTGAGCCTTCACACATGTAACTAAGGGCTCGTTCTGTACCCACTGAAACTGGAGACATCCCTCCTCCAGCCCGTGGACCAAGCTTGCTATCTCCTTTTGTGCAGAAAAGTAGCCCTTCCATCATTCAGGGCTTTCTTTCTCTCCATAATTATGGTAGAAACTGTGTTAATTTCTTCAGCTTTGCTTTGATTTATGAAGATGAACTTTTGGAATTAAAAAGAAAAAATGATTTTCCCCTAATTTCTGGAAACTGATTTGACTTTCAGATTTGTCTCTACTTCAGGTTTATAAAACTTGACTTAGAGGCCAGGTGTGGTGGCTTATGCCTGTAATCCCAGCACTATGGGAGGCCAAGGTAGGCAGATTGCTTGAGCCCGGGAGTTCAAGGCCAGACTGGGCAACATGGTGAAACCTGTCTACAAAACTAAAAAGAAAAATTAGCTGGGCATGGTGGTGCCCACCTATAGTCCCAGCTATTCAGGAGCCTGAGGTGGTAGGATGGCTTGAGCCTGGGAGGTTGAGGCTGCAGTGAGCCAAGATCACACCACTGCACTCCAGCCTGGGTGATAGAGCGAGACCCTGTCTCAAAACACAAAACAAGCAAAACGAAATAAAACAACCACACACATCAAAACAAAAAACCCAAAGAACTTGGCTTAGGAGCTGGCAACCCAGAGATTAATTCTTTGTCCTAGGCTATATTGCCTCTCCCTGTGGAAGAAAGGACATAGAAGACTTAGGCTGCTGTCTAAATGTTGGGTGGAAAAGGAGATGGTAGAAGGCAAGAAGGGAGGAGGCTGGAGAAACAAGTTCTTAACAGCTCAGCAGTAGTTCCCAGTTAATGCATTTATTTTGTGCACAATGTATGCAAGTGTCAATTTAGTAGATGTAGAGTAATATTAATAGCAAGTGCTTATTAGTGCAAAGAACTGTTTTAAGTGACCTTACATTTTTGACTTGTTTAGACCTTACAACAACCCTGTGAAGTAGAACTACTATTATTACCTCCCTTTTATCGATGAGGACCAAGACAAAGTGAGCTTTTGTAACTCTCCACTAAGTGGTGGGTCTAGATCTTGCAGCCAGCGAGCCTGACTCTATGTTGACTTTTTGCTTATAACCACTTACTGTATTGTTGGTCACAGGATGGGAGATCACAATTAGTTAATCATTACTGAAGACAGGTCTTTTTCTCTTGTATTTGTTATGATTTGATTCATTTCTTTCCTTTTTTTTTTTTTTTTTTTTTTTGAGACAGAATCTCGCTCTGTCGCCCAGGCTGGAGTGCAGTGGCGCAATCTTGGCTCACTGCAAGCTCCGCCTCCCAGGTCCACGCCATTTTCCTGCCTCAGCCTCCTGAGTAGCTGGGACTACAGGTGCCTGCCACCACACCCAGCTAATTTTGTTTTTGTATTTTTAGCAGGGATGGGGTGTCACCATGTTGGCAAGGATGGTCTTGGTCTCCTGACCTCGTGATCTGCTTGCCTCAGCCTCCCAAAGTGCTGGGATTACAGGCGTGAGCCACTGTGCCTGGCCGATTTGGTTCATTGTTTAATGGATATTTGATCATTTCATAAAAGGTGGTTCTTTTCCTATTAAGACATCCCATTTTTTGTTTTAGTTTGTTTCTTAACTTACGTATATTACTTCCCTGATTTAGGTGTTTCTCTGATGTGGATAAAAAGAACTTTTCAGTTTCAAGTGCTTGGAATCACCAGGGTTTAAAATCTGTATCTTAGGCCAGTGATTTGCTTTCCAGAGTTTTGTAATTTTTTTTAAAAAAAAGGCCTTGTTATGGAAAATTTCAAACATACATCAAAGTGGAATGATTAGTAGAATGAACTTTCATGTGCCCGACACTCAGCTTCAACAATTTCCAACTCATACCCAATCTGGCTCATCTAACTGTGTTCCACCAGAGTTTTGTAACTTTGGCACTTACTGACATTTTAGGCTGGAAATTTTTTTCTTGTGGGATGCTATGCTGTTCCTTTTAGGATGTTTAACGACATCGCTGATCTCTAGATGCCATTGGTACACTCACCCCTTCTTCTAGTCATGGTAACCAGAAATGTCCGGGTAGGAGCACATCAGCCTCAGTTGAGAACTATTGATCTCTACTCATCCCATTCACCCATTCCCATTAGATCCCATTAGATTATTTGGAAGCAGATCCCATATATCATCAAATCAAAACAATTCCAGGATGTACATCTGAAAGATCAGGCCTCTGATTTTGTTGACCCTTTATAGAGGAAAGGAACAAAAATCGAACTCTGTGCCTGTATGAATTGTGGTAGGAGCCAGCAGCACTTGGCTGCAGAGATGGTTATATTCTCCACCAGCCACGAGTGTAGATATGAGTCAGCCAACACAAATTCACATCACACTCCAGCCTGGACCTTTTTAAAAAAAATTGTGGCAAACTGTACATAACATAACATAACATTTACTATGTTAGCCATTTTAAGCATACAGTTTAGCGGCATTGAGTATGTTTACATTGTTGTATAACCATCACAACCATCCATCTCCAGAATTCTTTTTATCTTGCAAAACAGAAACTCCATACCTATTAAACAATAACTCCATTACTTTCTTTCTCTAGTATCTGGCAACCACCATTCTACTGGCTATCTCTGGATTTGAGTACTCTAGGTTAATGTCATATAAGTGGAAGCATACTTGTCCATATTTGTACCTTGTGATTGGCTTGTTTCACTTAGCATAATGCCTTGAAAGTTCATACATGTTGTAGCATATATCAGAATTTCCTTCTGTTTTAAGGCTGAATAGTCCGTTATATGTGTATACCACATTTTGTTTATTCATCCATTGATTTGGGCAGCTTCCACATGTTGGCTATTGTGATAATGTTGCTATGAATATGTGGGTACAAATATCTCTTAAAAATCCTGCTTTCAGTTATTTGTGGCTCATTCCTAGAAGTGGGATTGCTGGATCATATAGTAATTTTATGTTTAGCATGTTAAAGAACTTCCGTGCTGTCTTCCATACTGACTGCACCATTTTGCATTCCCATTAGCAGTGCACATGGGTTCAAATGTTTTTACATCTCTGTGAATACTTACTATTTTCTGTTTGGTTTATAAAAATATATAATAGCCATACTAATAGCTGTGAAGTGGTATCTCAGTCTGGTTCAGCCCGTACCTTATAAGATGTACACGTGTGGTCACTGAAAAGCAATCCTATATCTGCTAGTACCCTCCTGCTAGAACTGCGTGGTGCTGTTGTGTTTTTCTACTTTTGCTTGAGAGGAGTTTGCCGTGGAGCACTCTGCTGGCCATCCAGGATTACCTCTTGGGGAGAGGGTGGTGGAGCAGGTTGAGTCTGTACATAGAGGGCAGCTTTTAATCCATGATGAAGTCTTGAGTTTAGGCATTTATCATTAACAGTCAAGGAAAGGATTCTGGTGTAAAAAGATAAACTTATACACATTAAAATTTTAAAGCATTTATTTGAACATTCAGTGGTTCATGAGTCAGGCAACACCAGCCTGCAAACACTTTGGGCTCCACCAAAAGGGACTGGGGGAAACTTTTATAAGGTGTTCAAAAAAGCAAAACCCAAGAAAATATTTGATGAGTTAAAGTGGATAGCCCTTACTTAGAGGTTATTTGGTAAAGTCTTTACCTGATTGGTAAAGTCTCTAGTTAGAGTTTAGTAGGTAGTTTCTGATTGGTGAAGCCTGTAGCTGGAGCTTAGTTGGTAGTTTCTGATTGGTCAAGCTTGCTTTTCTGGGCTATGACTATTCCCTCTGAATTAGGTTTTGGCTTGCTTATGAGGGAACCCAAGGCACCAGAGCTATCTCAGCCTACTGGCCTCCCAATTAATTTTTTTCTTTTAAACACAGGTTAGATATAGAATCAGAGACCATTAGACCTGGAAGAGATGTTAGACACCAATTCCCCCAAAGCACACATTTTAGAAATAAAGAAATCGAAGCCCAGAGCATGTAAATCTTCTCTTCTTGATTGGAGGGTAGAGACAGTCTCTTACTGTCATTTCACAATTACTTTTAGGTTAATTATGTTGTTTTCCTAGTTAGATGATAAGATCCTTGAAAGCAGGGAACATACCTTCTTTCTCTTCTATCCCCGTGGTTCTCAAACTTGAATGTGTATCACAGTCACCTGGGTGTTGGGGGTGGTTAGAACACAAATTGCCGGATCCTGCCTAGGAAATGTCTAATTTGGTAGGGCCAGGGTGGGCCCCAAGAATGTGCATTTCTAACAAGTTTCCAAGGAGACGTGGATGCTGTTGGTTGGGGGACTACACTCTTGAGAACCATGCTCCATACTCCAAATCATTCCTCATGTGCACATGCTCAGTAATTCTGGCCAAATCAAAAAGAATGCAGGAAATTTCCCTGTTGCCACTTTCCTGAGTTCTGCTTTGGTTGCAGGCTGGGCTGTGAGAATGAAAGAACATGTGATCTGTCACCTATTATAACTTTTGGACTTTCCAGTTGCCATTGGATGTTGATTGCAAGGCTGTGTCACCATTTATAGATCTTCAGTGTCACACCTTGAATTTGAGGAAAGCTCTTGTTTATTAGATGCCACTTTAAAATGAGACATTGATATAAGTCCTGCATTTTGCTAGAATAGAACAATGGATTTAGTACCAGTCTTAGGGAATGTGAGTCTTGAACCTTGCTAAGGTGATTCTTTTTCTATATACATTTTGTTTGTGTGTGTTCCTTGGCTGTTCATTCAGCCTAGATGAAAAGATATGACCAAATCATGCAGGACAGGCTCACAAGTCACTTCTCTATCTTTCAAGATAGAAAGTGAAGGTGGGCAGTGGTGAGAACAGGTTTTCTTGGAAAGGTGAAACTCAAATAAGGTCAACTTTTAAATTTTATTTTTAATTTTATTTATTTATTTGGTTTTTAAAAAATTTTGGGATGAAGTCTTGCTCTGTTGCCCAGGCTAGAGTGCAGTGGCACAATCTCAGCTCACTGCAACCTCTGCCTCCTGGGTCCAAGCGATTCTCCTGCTTCAGCCTCCCAAGTAGCTGGGATTACAGGCACCCGCCACCAAACTCAGCTAATTTTTGTATTTTTAGCAGAGACAGGGTTTTACCATGTTGGCCAGTCTGATCTCAAACTCCTGACCTCAGGTGACCTGCCTGCCTGGGCCTCCCAAAGTGCTGGGATTATAGGGATGAGCCACCGCACCCGGCCAACCGTCAACTTTTTAAAAACCAAAACAGAAATTTTCTGAAAGCAATATTTTCTATGAGTCATAAAGGGTCCAAAGTATTGTTTTTCACTGGGCAAACAAAATGAGCTCAAATGGAGTTGATTTCTGCTCCCTCCAGCCCTACCTCCCAGCTCAGCCCTAATGAGTTTTGTTATCAGCAGCAGTTTATTGAAGCATGAAATGCTGATGCTGAAGTTGTGTCTCCATCTTCGGTCTCTTTTCAATTAAGTGTCTTCTAAAAGTGAATTCATACTGAGGTTTCAGTTTTGAATATTTCGGAGAGTTTAAGTTACTTTTCTAGTTTTAATGAGTGGTTAAACCACTTAATGTATTTGGAATTTGATTTTGGGTAAATATAAATTGCAAAGGTACATGTTTGCTTATTGCTTTTTAATATCAGCTGACCTTTTCTATAGATTTCAGTAAATTTTTTGTTTTCTTTTAGGCACAATATTCTCAAGAGGTAGACCACTGAGATTTTTCGAAGGAAATTTGGTGTCTAGCCTGCATAACTGGACAGGCTTGGCACTGGACGTTGAATGCAGGGCTGTGTCACTATTTGTAGGTCTGCAGTGTCACACCTTGAATTTGAGGAAAGCTCTTGTTTATTGGATGCCGGTTTAAAATGAGACATTGTTGTAAGTCCTGCATTTTGCTAGAGTAGGACAATGGGTTTAGTACCAGTATTAGGGAATATGAGTCATTGGCAGAGTCAGAAAACAACTGGTGATCACTTTGGAGAACAATTTGATTTCCTAGGTACCAAATAAGGGAGCTCTTTTGTCAAACTTTGCATCTAATACCTTCTTTGTCTTAGGGTCCTGCTGGGGGTGAGAAAAGAGACCCACTAAACAGAGCTCACAGTTAGCTTAGACTGTTTCCATGAGAAGCCCCCTGCTTGTGGGTGGGAAGGCAACCTTGGCCAGTCTTAAAGGTTAGAGAAGAAACTGTTGGGTTTGTCGCATCTTATACCACACGAGGGTATAGTTATCTTGTTCTGTTATGTTCATTTCCTCTTCCAAACAATCTATTGGGGAGAAAGAACAAATCCAAGTCTGAGAAGTCTCTTGATGTGGAAATCTGCAAAAACCAAGAGCAAATTCACAGAAAGGTGAAACGATAAAGGTTTTCATTTTCTCTTCCCCTGTCATAGGTGAATTTTGTGGTATGCCAGCTTGTTGCTCTGTTTGCTGCTTTCTGGTTTCGCATCTACTTACGTCCTGGTACAACCAGCTCTGATGTCCGGCATGCAGTTGCCACCATTTTTGGCATCTATTTTGTCATCTTTTGTTTCGGCTGGTGAGTATGAGTCTCATATGTTCTAATTTGGTCATTTGGATGTTTTGTGGCAATGTTCTTGGAATTGCACTAAAGCAAGAAATAGATGGTATTATAAAATATGTATTAGAAAATTTTATATTGTAAATACCTTATAGTAGGATAATGAGGACATTGCCGGAATCTCCATTTACTTTAAGAACCTGGAATCGCCAATTACTATGAGAGCCAATAAACTGACCATCCATTGGAAGTCAGTATAGTTCATTTTTTCTTTCTTTTTTTTTTTTTCCAATTTAATTTTTTGTTTTTTAATTGCACTCTCTGTGGCCCAGGACGGAGTGCAGTGGCACGATCTCGGCTCACTGCGACCTCCACCTCCTGGGTTCAAGTGATTCTCCTGCCTCAGCCTCCTGAGTAGCTGGGATTACAGGTGCACACCACCATACCCAGCTAATCTTTTTTTGTATTTTTTAGTAGAGACGGGTTTCACCGTGTTGCCCAGGCTGGTCACAAACTCCTGAGCTCAGGCAATCCACCCGCCTTGGCCTCCCAAACTGTTAGGATTACTGGCATGAGCCACTGTGCCCAGCCCATTTTTTCTTAAAATTAGACTTCTACAGATCCCTCCCAGTCATGTAAATGGGATGCTGTAAGGTTTAATTTTCCCAAAAGGAACCTTTCCTAACTATTGTAGATGTTGATGTACTTCTTGCATTACTGCTAGAGACGTGAGTGTAAGTCCTGGATTTCACCAGAGCAGAGCAATGTGTTTGGTGCACATCTTGGGGGAATGCGGATCATTCTTTAACAGGGAAAGCTGGTCAATTGTACTTTCCTCTACTAGTAAGTTGGGCAAATACCCTGAAAGGTGTTAGGGAAGAAGCTTTGGAGACCAACATATTGAGAAGTACACCTTCAGGAATTTTGTGCATTTGTTCAGGGTACTATACGAGAATTCTGCCCCTATTCCTTCAACAAATATCTGAGAAAGGACGAGTATTTTAAATCAGCCACCAGGTAGAAGTCTTGGTATCTGGGGAAGCCCAGTTAAAAAAATAAAGTCTTAAAGAAAGAACTCATCTCTCTGGACTCTCAATTGCATATGCGAAAAAAGTGTAAGCATTCCATGTATGGATTCCTGACATGAGTAGCCCTGCAGTTGGCAAACTGTCATGAGTTCCCTGTGTCATTTTAAGATACAGCATCTTAATTACATAGAAGAAAAATATTTGGTTTATTTTCTCTCATATAAACACGAGTTACTGATCATTGATCATTTGTGTTTTTGGCGGGGATAGTGATGGATTCACATTTTGGGTGACCAAAAGGTGTGTTAATATGAAATATATTCATTACTCCTCCCCCTACCTATTATGTCTTAAAGGTACTCTGTGCATCTTTTTGTGCTGGTGTTAATGTGCTATGCAATCATGGTCACTGCCAGTGTATCCAATATCCACAGGTAAGATACTGGGAATGAACAATGCAAGGTGAAATTTTTTTGTGTGTGTGTGTGTGATCTTCTAGAAAGGAAATAGGAAATCCATTTTTCTAATTTGGAAAGAATGGGTTTTGGAAATGTTTCATATGATGGCAAAATGATTATAAAAGCTTTTATTTTTTAACTAGAGGGTGAAAAGGCTTGGCTTTTCCAAAACTTGGTTTTGGAAGCAATTACACAGTAAATGATTAATAATAATGTTGGTGTAACTGTATAGCACATTCCCAACTTCCTTACACATTGTAACTTGTCAGCTCTTCCCACACTTGTGTGATGCTGATGGGGTGGGGTCCACTTTTCAGAGGATCAGGAACTTGACGCGCACACTTGCTTCATATTGGGCCTGTTTCACTGTGTTCAGGTTCACAGAGTTCCATTCCAGTGTCTAGGAATGGAATACTCTGGCCTTGGCAGAGTCACGTGGTTTACAGACAGGGTATGATGGTGCCAATATGGTATTATTTTGGTAGCAGGGGGCTCTGCCATCAGACCAAGAAGGAAAGAGGCCAGCACAAGATGGTCCTTTTTTTTTTTTTTTGAGACAGAGTCTCACTCTGTTGCCCAGGCTGGAGTGCAGTGGTACAATTTTGGCTCACTGCAACCTCTGCCTCCCAGGTGCAAATGATTTTCCTGCCTCAGCCTCCCGAGTAGCTGGGACTACAGGCACGCGCCACCACACCTAACTAATTTTTGTATTTTTAGTAGAGATGGGGTTTCACCATGTTGGCCAGGATGGTCTCGATCTCTTGACCTCGTGATCTGCCCACCTCAGACTCCCAAGGTGCTGGGATTACAGGTGTGAGCCACCACGCCTGGCTGATGCTCCTCTTGGTTTGCTCTTGTGGTTGCCAATATTGCCGAAGTGGAAATTGTTTCACAGTTCCCCTTGGATGAACTCAATGTAAATTTTTTAAAAGTCTCAGCGTTGTTTCCTGTTTATGGAAAGAGCTCTAGGCTGGAGTCAGGAAATCAAGGTCCTCCTAGCAGTGTGAATTTGGACCGGTCGTGCAGCTTCTATATATGTCAGGTTTCCCACCTGCAAAATGCTGGGTTTGCAGTAGTTTGAATGCAAGTTCTCTTCAGTACCATGATGTCATGATTCTGTATGAATTGCTCTCCTCTTTGCTTCACTGGATCAGTGATAAGAGTTCTGCTACGTGGCTGAGAAGAGGAGGGAAAGATTAGTATTTGCTGCCATATGAAACTAATCCTTTTTTTTTCTTTTTTTGAGATAGAACCTCACTCTGTTGCCCAGGCTGTAGTGCAACAGCATGGTCTCAGCTCTTCTGCAACCTTTTCCTCCCCGGTTCAAGTTATTCTCCTGCCTTAGCCTCCTGAGTAGCTGAGATTACAGGCACCCGCCACTACACCCAGCTAATTTTTGTAATTTTAGTAGAGACGGGGTTTCACCATGTTGGCCAGGATGATCTTGAACTGACCTTAGGTGATTTGCCTGCCTTGGCTTTCCAAAGTGCTGGGATTATAAGCATGAGCCACCACGCCTGGCCAAAACTAAGCCATTTCTGGACTGTTATACAGCATTTGTTTAGAAAGTTTCAGGGATACTCCCATGTTTCCTTCCCAAGCCACTGTTTTGGGCAGAAGTCACAGGCATCAGTTTGCCCTATATGAACCAGCTGGAGCAGAACATGGCTTGTGTCTCCTGGGGCGGAGGGCCTAGCGTGAGAACTTGGTGATGCAGTTATCAATGCTGGAGTCCGTGCTTTGTGCCAAGTCTTAAGCCAAGCTCTTTTTAATGTACTTTATTTCATTTTTAACATATAAACTATTATCTAACATATCATTTAATTTGTTATTTAATATTTCATAATTTCAAATATATTAACTCTAGGACAACACTATGGAATATAGTTTTTTTTTTGTTTTTTTTTTTTCCGGAGATGAGACAAAAGCTCAGAGAGATAAATAAGTAAACAGTTTGATGAATTTCCACAAAGTGAACACACCCATGTAACCACTGTGTCTGATGTGCCAATCTCTTTTTTTTTTTTTTTTTTTTTTTTTTGAGATGGAGTTTCACTCTTGTTGCCCAGGCTGGAGTGCAATGGTGTGATCTCGGCTCACTGCAACCTCTGCCTCCTGGGTTCAAGTGATTCTCCTGCCTCATCCTCCCAAGAGGCTGGGATTATAGGCATGCACCACCATGCCTGGCTAATTTTGTATTTTTAGTAGAGACAGGGTTTCTCCATGTTGGCCAGGCTGGTCTTGAACTTGCGCCCACCTTGGCCTCCCAAAGTGCTGGGATAACAGGTGTGAGCCACCGCACCCGGCCTCATGTGCCAATCTCTACCACACCTCTCCTTCTTAGAATAACTGCTTTGCCAACTTCTCCCACCATGGATTACTTCTGCCAGTGCTGGGATTTGAGCTCGTACTGGTCTGTGTATTTGTCTGTTTTCACACTGCTGATAAAGACATACCTGAGACTGGGTAATTTGTATAGAAAAAGAAGTTTAGTGGACTCACAGTTCCACGTGGCTGGGGAGGCCTCACAATCATGGTGGAAGGCAAAAGGCATGTCTTACATGGCAGCAGGCAAGAGAGAACTTGTGTAGGGGAAATCCCCTTTATAAAACCATCAGACCTTGTGGGACTTATTCACTATCACAAGAGACTCGCCCCCATGATTCAATTACTTCCCATTGGATCCCTCCCACAACACGTGGGAATTTGGGAGCTACAATTTAAGATGAGATTTGGGTGGGGACACAGCAAAATTATATCTACAGTCAGTCTGTAGAATACATGTTCTTGCTACCACTTCTTGATTTCTTAGATGTTTTAGGTTTGGCCAGGGCACGAATGTGTTGCCTTATTGTATTGGGACTCAGCACTTGGCACCGTCCTCAGGCAGGGTCTTACAACAATTGAGTTGAACTTGCTTTCTTTCTCCTGTGGGCCAGGGGAAGGTACAGGTCTAACTCCTGTTGAGGACAAAGGGGAAGCAGCAGGCATGGCTGCATTGGAATTGGTTCTGGAAGAATCTATCTTTTGAGTCAGCTTTGTGTTTCTGCCTTGAGTTTCATGAATTGGCTGGAGAAAGGGAACAGTTGCTGGAGGCGACAAGGCCTAACTCCATTCCACTCCTGCTTCAGCTCCTAAGTGAGTTATTTTCTCTTAGTCATTTGCATTGTTGACCATCTTCCTGGTTTGGAAGTGGTTTAGGATGAACCCACGGTAGAGAAAAAAATCTTTTCTGCATAGTAACCACTTCGTTTGCAAATAATGGTGAATAGAACTTAAAAGTTATATAGTGCTTTAGAGTTTACAGAACTCCTTCACACTGTTTAAAGTCTGGCTATCCCTTGCTACCAAATGAATTTTTATTATCCCTACTTTACTGTTCCTTAGGCTGATCTAGTCTTCATGAGTTATTTTAATGTGAATATGTGATTTCAATATAATTTAATATCAGAATATACCTCTTCCCTGTTTTATGGCACATATTTAAAAGTTATACCTTCTGAATTTATGTCTATAACTGATGGGCTCCTGAATCACTTCAAATATGTAATGTATTCATTTCAGTTCATTTCAACTAACAGTAACTGAACCCCTCCCACGTGTCAGGTCAAGGGTAGGGATGTTCAAGGTCACAATGAGTTAGGGAAACAGACACATACATAAATAATTCTAATATTGTAATTATGTATGTTAGCATGTAGTACTAGAGACATACAGGCAGTGGAGCAGTGAACTGTGTTGGGGGTGGGGAACAGGAGATGTGGTGGGATGCATGGAGTAAGACCAAGCCAAGGAACATCGAAGAGGTGACTTTGGAGCTGAGCCTCATCTGAAAATTAGGCAGGTTCCAGATAGACTGTTGGATGGAGATGCGAATTGCAGGCAGAAGAAGGAGCATGCAGAAATACATCTTGCCTGAAAATACAGAGTTTCATTGTGGAACATGAGCAGTGCAGTGTCATTTGAGAGTAAGGTAAACATGGAGCATGGCTGGAGATGAGTCCAGAAAGGTGAGGTAGAGCTTAGCTTGTGAAGCACCTTGCATGCTGTGTTCAGGGGTTGCAATTTCACTAGATAGTGGGATCCACTGGAGACTTTTAAGAAGAGTAGCAGTCACATAGTTGTTTATTCATTTGACACACAGTAGGTGGATATAGTGAACAAAGCACAGGTGACCATCTTTGCCCTCATGGAGCTTACAAGTTGGTCAGGGAGATGGGTGTTAATCAGATTGTCTTAGCTGGGACTGCTATAACAAAGTACTGTATGTAGAGTGGGTGGCTTATAAACAACAGAAATGTATTAATAGTTCTCAGTTCTGGAGGCTGGAAATCTGAGTTCAGGGTTCCAGCGTGTTCTGGTGAGGACTCTCTTCTGGGTTACAGACTGCCGTCTTCTTGTATCCTCACATAGCTCAAAGAGTGAGCGCTCTCGGGAGTCTCTTTTGTAAGCGGGCTAATCCCATTTATGAAGGCTTTGCCGTCATAACCTAGTCACCTCCCAAAGGACCCACCTCCTAATGTTGAGGGTTAGGATTTAAACATAGGAATTCTGGGGAGACATAAACATTCATTGCACAGCTTATCACCTATATTTATAATTACACATTTGACAATACTTATATGTGGATGTGTGTGTTTGTGTGGCTTGTGTGTATATTGCTAGTGTACACTATAAGGTGGTCAGGAACATATCTCTGAAGGAAGCCAGGGGGCGCTCATGAGCAGGTGGTAATTGAAGCCTGAGGCATGGATGGGTAGGGTCCCAAGCTGAGCTTGGAAATGCCAACACTTGAGGGGTAGGTGGAGGAAGGAAAGCTGAGCAAGGAGCCTTGGAGGAATTAACCAGAGAGGTGGGAAGAAAACAGGAGAATGGAAGCCAAGAGAATAAAGTGTTTAAAGAGGAAGTGGCCAGCAGTATGGCGATGATTTGTACTTTACAAAAATCATCATGTAAACGTGAGGGCTGTGAAGAGGAGAATCTTGAATGTGAGACCTTACAGGTAGTGATTCCCAGCCCTGGCTGTGCACTTCCATTACACCTGCCAGGTGTGGCAGGAATTAAACAGGAATAGCTGGGAGCAGGTCCCAGGGATCTGTGGTTTGCAAAGCTCCATTCCATTATGCAGCTAAGGCTGACAGCCACTGTAGTGGTCCAGGGGAGAAGAGATGAAGGGCTCAGCTAGAGTAGTGGGTGGAAAGCTGGACTGGGATGTCGCTGGACCAGATAGGACATTGAGACCAATTGCATGTGGAGGGTGAAAGAGAGGAAGAGGGGAACATTAAGTGCGTTATTGCTATGCATAATAACCTGATCATCTATGTTTTTGCTTCCAGATATTCCTTTTTTGTAGCCATGGGATATCTTACAATATGCCACATCAGCCGAATATACATCTTCCACTATGGAATTCTCACTACGGATTTTTCTGGGTGAGTATCTTACTTTAGGGAGAGGGGTTTGACTGCTGATTTTGACTTGGTCTCTTGGGGTCTGTAAACATCAAGCATGCACAAAAGAATCATTGGTGCTTGGTTAGATCAGTTGGTAAGATACTACTAATGAGATTGAGGCTCGAGACTTGATTGATTGGTAGGACTATTAGCTCTGCTATGCTGTAAGACAGGAATCACTAACTACAGCCTGTGGGCCATATCTGTCCTGCTGCCTGTCTTTTACAGTTACAGTGGAACACAACCAGGCACTTACTCATTTATGTATTGTCTATGACTGCTTTTACACTACAGCGGCAGAGGTGAGTAGTTGTGAAAAACCACGTGGCCTGCAAAGCCTAGGATATTTACCATTTGGTTCTTTACAGAAAAAGTTTATCAACCCCTATTCTGAGGTTCTGAACTCAAGGGTGGTTTTCATCTCTTTCTTTTTTTAAACTCCTTTTTTTTTTAAATTCAGGGGTACATGTGCAGGTTTGTTACATAGGCAAACCTGTGTCATGGTGGTTTGTTGTACAGATTATTTCATCACCAAGGTATTAAGCCTAGTACCCACTGGTTATTCTTCCTGATCCTCTTCTTCCTCCAATCCTCCATCTCCTGCGAGGCTCCAGTGTCTGTGGTTTTTTCTATGTATCCACTTATTCTCATCATTTAGAAGTGAGAACACGCAGTATTTGGTTTTCTATCCCTGTGTTAGGGTTTTCATCTCTCACTAGTTAATATAGAAATTCTTTCATACTAGCTGATAAATACCTACTACCCTGACCGCTTTGAGTGTTCCTGGCTGCCCTTGCCCCGGCCCCCAGGCCTCCTTGACCTTCAGCAACTAGAAGGATAATTTGTAAACATTTTGTCTATCACCATGGCCTTAATCTGCTGGGCCACCCCATTCCGACTGGTCACATGGTAAAGACTGTGGATAGAACACTGAGAAGTCTGTGCCCTGTTGAGGTTAGTTCAGGAACAACTGTTTGTGAATCTTGAGGAATGAACATTACAGCAGAGCTGTTCCTGGTGATGCGTGATCTGTTGTCCACATTACTTCCTGGGAGTTTGGTTGTGTTCTCTGCAGGCAGCCTGAGGACAGGGAGAACCCAAGCTCCCCACTCAGGTTGGACTGTACCTCCGTCAGTGAGTTGTTGGCGACCAGGCAGTGAAATGAGGGAGTGAGTACTTATGGCTCATTAACTTTGCAAGTTGTGCAACTCAACTATCCCACCTTGAAAGGTCTCAGGAAGGCAAAGAGTGTTGTTTTGGGACAGAGATTGTTGCATTTAAATCTTTATGGCCATGGTTTGGTCTCAGACTGGTTTTTCATGCATAAGTTCTTCTTACCCTCAGGCCTCTGGGATTTTACCTGTTTTTCTTCCAGTGGTATGCCTTCTCCCCCACATTGTGGAGTATGCTTTCTCAGTCTTTCAGAAAGAAATTCACAGACTTTGTTTTTTTAACAATATGCAGGCCGGGCGTGGTGGCTCATGCCTGTAATTCAAGCACTTTGGGAGGCTGAGGTGGGTGGATCACTTGAGGTGATCAGGAGTTTGAGACCAGCCTGACCAACATGGTGAAACCCTGTCTCTACTAAAAATAGAAAAATTAGCTGGGTGTCGTGGCAGGCACCTCCTCTCAGCTGCTCAGGAGGCTGAGGCACGAGAATCACTTTAACCTGGGAGGCGGAGGTTGTAGTGAGCTGAGATCGCGCCACTGCACTCCAGCCTGGGTGGCAGAGCGAGACCCTGTCTTAAAAAAACAAAAAACAAAAGAAATAAAAAGCCCAACATGCCTTGCTAGTAAAATACGGAAAACATGGGGACAACAATGATAACAAAATAGCCAGGCAGGTAGTAGCAAAAGGAATCTCTGAACGGGGATTGCAGCTCTCCATAGCATTCCATCAACAAACCACTTTTTTGGTTTCACCCCAGAGCCCCTCTATAGTTAGAAAAGTTCTTGACACTTAATAGGTGGTCAAGAAATGAATGCTTTAAATACTCTAGTATTTACTATTCTTTTCTTTAAGGTTTCCAGGAGACTCATTATTAAACATCCATATTGGTTGGGATATTAAATAAAAATCGCTGACTGGCTGAAATGACATTAATACCTATGGCTCATATATATCTTCTTCTCTTTTTAAGGCAGGAAGCATCTATTCATTTCTGCGACAACTTTTGAGTGGCCAATATGTTAGGTAAATGCCAGGTTCCAGAGACACTGTGTATTCTAGGCAGGAGGAAGGACATTCCAGGCAGAAGGGAGGGCTTTGCAAGAGCACAGAAATGCAAGACAGGTGCCTGTGGAGGTACGAGAGAGCCTTTCCTTTACCACCCACGTCCTTGTGTCACCAGGTCCTCTCAGTGCGACAGCCTGTCTATCGCTAGAATCCGACCACTGCCCTTCATGCCCACTGCCACCACCCTGGACCACCCCAAGCCTGCAACACCTGCCTGACTGGCTGTCCTTCCTTCTGTCCTTCTCCAGTCTTTGCTCTCTACACTCATCAGAATGAGATTCTAGACCAGGTACAGTGGCTCACACCTATCATCTCAGCACTTTGAGATGCCAAGGTAGCAAGAGGAGGAGGAGGACCATTTGAGCTCAGGAGTTTGAGACCAGCCTGGGCAACATAATGAGACCACATCTCTACTAAAAATTAAAACAAAAAAACAAATTAGCTGGGTGTGGTGGTACGTGCCTGTAGTCCCAGCTACTCAGGCAGTAGAGGTGGGAAAATCTCTTGAACCCAAGAGATTGAGGCTGCAATGAGCTATGATTGTGCTCACTGCACTCTAGCCTGGGTAACAGAGCAAGACACTGTGTCCAAAAAAAAAAGAAAAGAAAAAATGAGAATGAGGTTCTAAAATACAAAGCTGATGATGCTCTGGACCTGCTAAGTCTTCATCTCCTGCCATCTGCTCCCACTGTACAATGCAGAAAAGTTTGTGGTCTGCACACACGCTGGGTTAGTTCCTGCCTCTGTGCCTGTGCCTTGCTCATTCCCCTGATAAAAGCCCTTCCTATCTTTGTCAACCTGGAAATCTCTTACTTTATTTTTAGAAACTCAACTCAAATATCACTTTCCTTAAAAAGCTTCCCTGGTCCTCATCCCCTCCCTCCCCCTGGCTCCCTGCACCCCAGAGTCATGCATTTGGATCTCAGGTAGCAGGAGGGTCTCTTGCCTGGCTCTGAAGGGTTGGTGCTACTATTGCCTGTCTGTCATATCTTGTCCCTGGTGCACAGAGTGTTTGTAGCTGGTGGCCCTCATCCATTGTGTCATACACTTAGCTAGTGTTTTATGTGTTTATTCCCAAACTTGTTTATTGCCGTTGTATGTATGTATCAGTATCAGGATTCTCTAGAGACACAGAACCAATAGGATTTTTATGTGAGGGGATTTATTATGGGAATTGGCTTATGTGATTATGGAGGCCAAGAAGTCCCACCATCTGCCATCTGTGAGCTAGAGATCCAGAAAAGCTGGTGGTATGTTTCAGTCTGAGGCTGAAGGCCTGAGAACTAGCAGTGTAAGTCCCAGAGTCCAAAGGCCTGCACACCAGGAGCTCTGATACCTGAGGGCAGGAGAAGATGATGTCTCAGCTCAAGGAGAAAGAGAATGAGTCCTTCCTTTTGCCTTTCTGTTCCTGCCCTCTAAGGATTGGATGATGGTCTTCCATACTGACAAGGGTGGATCTTCCTTGCTCAGTCCATGGATTCAAATGCTAATCTCTTTTGCAAACCCTCATAGACACACCAAGAAACAATGTTCTACCAGCTATCTGAGCATCCCTGAGCCCAGTCAAGTTGACACACAAAATTGACCATCACAACTTACATGTAAGCTTATTATATATGAACGTGAAAGGAGAGAGAATAGTTTCTCTAAATCTAGATTGGGTCTCTTGGAGAGCCAACAAAATAAGTTTAGTCTATTAAAAATAATTGCCATTGAATTAAATGTGAGTGAGAATGCTGAAAGAATTGGGGGTTGGGAGAAGGAAGTATAAACATGAAGGATTCTTCACTCAGATGGCTTTTGCAAGCATCTTTACTTTCTTTTACCTTCTCAGCCTGTGCTAGAGGGAATGACTCTGGAGGTAGTGGCTGGGGTTTGTGTGAGAGAGATGCCATCTTTCAGCAGCTCTGCACTCCAAGGAAACACTTCGGTCCTGTGTCGAAAGCTCCTTAGTTCATTATTCAGGAGGCAGTGACTGGGGAACCCTGGTGTCCTATCACCAGGCCCGGTGATAGGAGACAGAAGCGAGCAAAGACTGCAAAATGAATGTCTAGTTACATATTTTAAGTTTGTATAGAAAGTTAAGGCTGGGCACGGTGGTTCATGCTTGTAATCTCAGCATTTTGGTAGGCTGAGGTGGGAGGATCACTTGAGTCCAGGAGTTTGAGACCAGCCTGGGCAACATAGTGAGACCCCATCTCTACAAAAAAATTAAACACTCAGCTGGGTGTGGTGGTGTGTACCTGTAGTGCTGGCTATTCAGGAGGCTGAGGTAGAAGGATTGCTTGAGCCCAGGAGGTCAAGGCTGCAGTGAGCTGTGATAATGCCACTGTACTCCACCTGGGCAACAGAGCAAGACCCTGTCTTAGAAAAAAAAAAAAAAAAAAAAGAAGGTTAAAATATGAGTGTATCATTGTGTACTGGGTTGAATAGTATCCTCCCAAAATTCATGTCCACCCAGCACCTCAGAATATGTCCTTATTTGGAAATAGTCTTTGCAGATGCAATTAGTTAAGATAAGATGAGGTTACATTGGGCAGGGCACCGTGGCTCACAGTTGTCATCTCAGCACTTTGGGACTTTGGGAGGCTGGGAGATTGACACCAGCCTGGCCAACATGGTGAAACCCCATCTCTGCAAAAAAATACAAAAATTAGTGGAGTGTGGTGGCACACACCTGTAGTCCCACAGATACTTGGGAGGCTGAGGCAGGGGAATCACATGAGATGGAAGTTGTAGGGAGCCGAGACCACGTCACTGCACTCCAGCCTGGGCGACGGGGTGAGACCTGGTCTCAAAACAAACAAACAAACAAAACAAACAAATGAGGGCACACTGGATTAGAGTGGGCCCTAGATCCAGTATGACTGTGTCCTGGTAAGAAAGCCATGAGGGACAGACTCACAGACATGCATAGAGGAAGACGGCCGCGTGAAGACGGAGGCCAACACTGGAGTACTGCAGCTGCAAGCCCAGGGGCTCAAGGGTCGCCGTCAGCCACCGGAAGCGAGGAAGGAGAACGGAGCAGATTCTCTCTCAGCGCCTCCAGAAGGAACCAGTCCTGCAGATCTCTTGATTTTGGACTTTTAACCTCAAGAACTGTGAGAGAAAGCATTTCTGTGGTTGTAAGCCACCCAGCTTGTAATTTCTCACAGCCGCCCTAGGAAGCTCATGCGCATTGTTTTATGATCCCCACCTTTTGATGAATTAACAACCGTCCCCTGATCCTGATCGTACGGGATAAGGATGCCTCTACCGTCTGCATCTCTGGCTGTTCTTGTCACATCTCCATTTGTTTTATTAAAACCATAAACTCTTGAATAATTTCCACATCATTTTGGGTGTAATCAGAGTTCTGAAGTTACCAAAGGGAAAAAATAAAGGGCATTTGTGGAAAACAGTCACGTGTTTCTGAATGTCGTGGATTTGGGGGTCTGACACCAGAGGAGGATGGAAATCAGTTCCTGTCAACCTCGCTTTCAGCCACGTAGTCTTGATAAATGTCCTCGAGAGTTGTTTATTCTCTGGCATTTTTTGGATCTCCTTGTATTAAGAAATCTCGGATGTTACCCACAAAACTATAAAATGTTTGAACTAGAAAGGACACTGTTGTTAGGGAAATAATACAGAATAAAAATCTGCTTGAAAATTGCACGTGATTCAGTTCTCTAATTACTGAGTGGCCCTACTATCTAGTTCTCGAAGGGTATGTTGTCTTTTTTTCTTTTTATCATTATTAAGCAGCATTTTTTTCCCTACCACCATAAAGGCACACTGCCTCACTACCATAAATCCCTCTTCCTGGGTAATGTCAGTTAACACCCATGGAGAGTACATACCAACCTGAAATTGACAAAATGTTTTAAATCACAAATTGCCAATTAGAGAGGTTCTTTACCAGTGTTTATTCTTATTACAGGCATGCAAGCAAACCACAAGTTCATCAGAATGGAATTGATTTAACTCTACTATTGCAGTTGAAATATCTTGTTTAGGATTTTGTCAAGAGATAAAGTAGTATTTTGGAGTTGAACCTGGTGTTTTAAAGCAGCCTGATGTATAGGCATTCTCTTTTGAGCATGCATGCAAATCTAAATATTTAGCATACTTTATTATGCCTTCAGAATAAGAGCACAGATAGGAATTGAATGGGATCAGATGAGGTTAGTGTTTGTGTCAAACAACATATATATGTGTGTGTGTGTGTGTGTGTAATTTTGGAGAACACATAAACTTGTACTTTAGGTTATTCTGGGACTTGAAATTGTATTTATCATTCTAAGAGTAATCAAGTTTTCATGGACTGGACTGGAATTAATGGTAAGAGAAACAAACAAGACACACTTTTATTGGTGCTGCTGATACAATTCATATCAATACATGTGGTGGTGAATGTCCTATATGTTTTCTCTGTGAATGTGGGCTGTTAAAAGCACTAGAGTATTTCCTCTTCTCCTGGGGGAAGCTCAATGATTGCTTGTAATACGGCTGGTACTTGGTTCCTTTTAGGTGTGTGAGAGCAAACTGATTCTTCCTTTTTGCTCACAGAAGGGTGCAAATCGAGTTTTCTTTGGAGGGCCCCAGCAAAACTCTTATTTCCTTTTGCCATGGTAGGCCAGATTCAGGCAGATAATTGCTCTCCCATCACGATGGCAGGTTGATTTGCCCACGTGTTGTTGCAAACACTGTGAGATGAGAACTCTTATGTACTGCTAGGGGGAGTGTAAACTGCCATAAATAACTCTTCTGGAAGGCAGTTTCACCATCCATTTCAAGCAAGATTTTTTTTTTTTTTTAAGTTCATGTCCTATGATAGGATAAATTCCTAGGAGTTAAATTACCATAAGGAAATCAAAATTTGTTCATAAAGATGTTCAGCTGTTGTCAATAATGGTGATAAACCAGAAACATCCTAAATGGTCTAAAAGAGGTGAATGATTAAATTATGGTGCTAATATGCCTCCATTGAAAATGATATTTTCAAAGACTATAAAAACCGCAAGACAAATACATGTCCCAAGATTGCATTTTTCTTTTTAATGTGGACCTATATAGAAAAAGAGTGAAAGGAAATATTGAAAATGCAAAAACAGTATTGGTGATTTTGATACTCATTCTACTGTTTTATATTACTATAATAATGAGAGAAAATCCTGGAATTTTATTTAAATATATTTGCATGCATGTTAAAAGGTTATGGTACACTGAAGCTAACAGAATTGGAACAACTGCCATTTGTGTTCCTTGTTGCCTTAACTGGGTGTAATAGAAATATTACTTGCCTGTACCTCTTGCTAGTGATGAAGATCATTTGTCCTGTTGTTTCATGCACAATGTTTTCCTCTGTTGGTTTGTGACATCTTGGTCACTCCATCTGACCAGGCCAGTAAGTTCAAATAATTGGGTTCTATAATAAGGAAAAAAGAGGATATTTGCAAAGAGATTTCAAGATTTGTTTATTTCAGGTTTCTTTTTCATGCTGCTGCCAGCTTTTCAATAACTAGTGCAGTTACTTGGAATTCAGTTCTGCAGACATAAGTTATACCAAGTATATTCGATGGGTTCTTGCTCAAATAGAGAATTGGTGATTTTGCTGTTGAATGCCAAAATATAGAAGTTAAATTTTTGAAGAAATTAAAAGAGTAAAAGCTTCCTACTCTAGTTGACCCCTGGATGGTTCTGAATAGATACCAGTGAACTCTGAAATGAGTCCAGAGGAGTGATCTCTGCCTTTATTTGCATCCCTAGGAAGCCCGGTAGAGCTATGTACTTCCTTTGCTGCAACTTCTGGAGTCGCTTATTTTCTCCCTTCATGCTGGCATAATCGACAGGAATTGGGAGCATTTCACTGAAGCTGTAATATCGTCCTCCTCCTCTGCAGTCATTCAGGAAGTGTGGGGAGGGTATAGGAAAGGCAGAAGCAATAGGGAGGTGAAGAAATGCTGCTTGAGCTTTCTCTGTCCCTTGCTACTGGGTTTGAGCTACAGGTTGTACAAGTCACATTGTATCTTGGCACCCACTGGAGTTGTGCAAGATGGCAGTAGTGGTCTAGGTTGCTGTTGAGTGGAAGTTTGTTGAACTTGTATTCTCTTACCCTGCCAAACTTCTTGCTTGCCTGACTTCCTGCTTTTCTACTAAGTACCACAAGTGGATTTTTATTATAAGCAAAGGAAGTAATAAAGATATGAAGTAGAGCCTTTTGGTTCTAAAATTACCTGTTAGGACAATATCAGAGTCTTGAATGTCAGTTCATCTTGATGCTGGCCAGCCAGATGTGTGATTGGTTGGCTCTTCCGACACCAGTAACCAATGGCTGGGTTATCTCATTGTCCCATCCTACCTTTACTGGGACATCAGAACTCTACCACTTTAGGTCCAAAGATTAAGGTAAAATAGGTAGATTTTATTGAAATATTGCTCAAAACTAAGATTTTGTTTAATGTTTTAAAGATAAGTTACTTTTGGTTAGAAGTTGATGTTGGGAATGAATGAATGGGTACTACCTCTGGTGAATTGCCTGGAGTCTGTATCAGAAGGCAATAATGGGGGGATTATTGTTGGCATTGTTCTAGCTTCCTTTTTACTTCAAACATATCTTCAGCTACTTGTTTTCTCTTAATTTTTCCTATTCTATTATATTTCATTTTCTAGTCTTGACTAATTATCTTAGTTTCGAGAAGAAACATAAGATTTTTCTTTGGCTTTTTTAAATAATGAAAATAATTAATAGGACAAAAGGAAAATAGCCTTACTTCATCCATGCTGGAGTCTGTCCAACTCCAGGCTGGCCAGATGGTTTCCTTGGATCCTATAATTGACAAGTGTGTTTAAATCCAAAGTTGGAGAAGTGAAAATCTGAGGAAAGCTCAAGTTCGGAGGCCTCATGATCCTAAGGAAATTGTTGGGCTGCATCAACGAGCCATTTATGGATCTCCTCCTTTTTTTGTCCTTCCTGCGCTTTTAGTATGTTCTTCTGTACGGAGTTTTGTATTTTTTTGCAAAAAAAAAAAAAAAAAAAAAAAAAGAACATGAATTCCAATAGTAAATCAATAAATGTGTTCTGGATTGTTTTATGATTTGATTGAAGTATGACATAGACGACTTAAGTTTTATCTTAAGTCAGTAACTCTAAGGATTTGATTCTCGAGTCTTAGTAACTTGGGCAAAGTAAATTTTCATATCAGATCTCTCTATAAGTTTAAATAAATTCATCAAATTAAAAAGTGTTCAGAGAGAACTTGTTTTGAGAAAGACAGTATGGTGCTTTTCCTTGCACTGCACAAAAGTAAGCATGTAGGAAGATTCTAAACTCTTTTTCCTTTTAGTTGCTTTTAGATCAGCATTTTTACAAGTTACTAGTTCATCATGTTTTATAAACTCACTGTCATGTGAGTATGTGAGTTATTTCTTTTTATTTAGATTGTTAAATTTAAATATTTAAATTAACTTCTTTAGCTATCTAAAATGGAAGCAATATATTGTTGAAAGTATGGTCTAGATGATGTGTGACAACATTTGACCCATAGCTTCTAATTTTTTTTCTATAAAAACATCTTTTCTGAGGAATGACAGTATGGCTTTTACATAGACCCAATGGTACAGATTTTATATTGAATAATTAGTATTTATTGACTTTGCTCTAGCTATTCAGTATTATGTACTGCATTAGTCTGGGTTCTCTGAAAAGCAGATGCCAAGCTGGAAACAGGCATATAAGAGATTTGTTTGGTGAAATGCCTGCTAGGGAAATTGGAGGGGGAAATGGATGAGGCTGGAATAGCCAACAGATTGAAATGCAGGTTTGACGCCTGAGAAGGAAAAAGCGAAGGAAGGAAGAGAGGTCCTGGATAGGAGTGCAGTTCTAAGACAGTTTTGGCAAATTCAGTAGAGAGTCCTTGAGTGAGATAAAATTCCTGGACAGATGAGAATCACAGTTTGTAGGGAGGGGCCTGCCTAAGTATCCCTGCTGTACTCAGTCAGAGCTGGGAGCAGCCCGAGGGAGGCATGGCCTCAGTGTGATCATGGGTAAAATCGCAGCAATGGGGCCAGCTCACTCGCACAGAACCAGATCTGAGAGGTGCATTCTCATGGCCACAGCACATGTGAATATCAGGTACTAAATGTTTTGCTTAACGTGTACCACCCAATCATGGAATACATTAGGTCTAACCCAATATAGAGGAAAACAAATGTTCTCTTTCTACAGAGACAGAAAGGTAGGCTAATACAATGACATATCTTATCTCTTTATCAGTTGAACATAGGAACTTTCTTGGTTTGCAAATAGCATGGTTGGCACACTGGGCTTTTTTAAGGAAGGCTGGGTCCTGGAGGTTGGTTTTTTTTTTTGTCGTTCAGACAGAGCAAAATAAGACAAAAAGGCTTTGGAAAGAAAACTCTTGTGCTTTGAAGGCCGTGTTTGGAAACCACCTTGAATGTGATGCTTAGAGTGAATCTCTTTCAAGAAAAATAGCCCTTGTCATCTGTTACGTGTTATGGGTCAGAAGTCTTGTTGTCAGGAGGGTGAGCTACAGTCTAGTCTAAAAAAGCTTTAATGCAGCCCTTATTACGAGGACCAAAACCTCATGCTTCTGCGAGAGCAATTTTGTTTTCAATGTAAAAGAGCATGGTGTAAGTGGCTGTCATCTGTGAGTACATCTTGCTATACCTGCCTCACCAGATCTGGTGGAGAAGATGACCTTCCTTCTCTTCTTTCACAGCCAAGCTCTCTTTCTCTCTCTCAGCCTCGTGTACAACATTAGCAATTTTGTTTCAAATAATGAACACTGGCCATTGGGCTTTAAGACATAAAGATATTGCAAATAAGATATAAATTTGGGTAATAGTGGTAAGATTTCAAAGGGTATTTGTTGGTACTTTCTTTAAAATAGTTTATCTTATTTACATATATTTATAGTTTACAATATATCTTCATTATTTTCAAGAGATGGAAAATGGGAATTAGGATGAGAGTAATGAGATAAGAAAATAGACTCACAGAGAAGTGGATGAGTATCATTGACAACATGAGATGTGGCCTAAAAGTGGTTTGTATTATTGAGTTGTAAGAGTTTTTTTTATATAGTCTAGTAAAGTCCCTTATCAGATACATGGTTTGCAAATATTTTCTTGCATTCCGTGAAACATCTTTTCACTTTCTTGGGTGGTATGTGTCCTTCGAAGCACAAACATTTAAATTCTAATGATATTCATTTAATCTATTTTTTTCTTTTATTGTTTGTGCTTTTGGAAACCAGTGCCCAACCTGAGGTCGCAAAGATTTATACTTATGTTTTCTTCTAAGGGTTCTCTTGTTTTAGCTCTTAGATCTAGGTCTTTGATACATTTTGAATTGATTTTTGTGTTCTTTCCTGTGTACATCTCATTGTGCCAATACTATTTGTTAAAAAAAGACTCTTCTTCCCCTCATTAAGATATCTTGGCAGCCTTGTTGACATAGATGCCACTTCTCAGGCAAGTTTTTATTTGATGGCTTTTTCCAAATTAAAGTTGGTGTTATTGTTGGCCAATAAATGGTTTATTTACAGGCGGTTGCATTTTACAAATGTGTCTTCTACTTCATGTGTATGGAAGAATTGCCTTTTATAGAACAAAGCATAGAAGAACACTTTTAGATGAAGGAGCCTGTGTATCTGTCTATCCAGGTGGCATCAGTGCACTGGATTAGGTATCTTCCAAACAAGCTCTTCTCACATTTTAATGAGTGAATTCCCTGGCAATCTTGTTAAAATGCAGATTCTCAGGTGGGCATGGTTGCTCACATCTGTAATCCCAGCACTTTCGGAGGCTCATGTGGGAAGATCACTTGAGCTCACGTTCGAGACCAGCCTGGGCAACACAGTAAGACCCAGTCTCTACAAAAAATTACAAAAATTAGCCGGGTGCAATGGTACATAACTGTAATCCTAACTATTTGGGAGGCTGAGGTGGGAGGATTGCTTGAGCCCAGGAGGTTGAGGTCACAGTGAGCCATGTTTATGTCACTGCATTCCCCGCTGGGCAATAGAGTTTAAACAAAAAATCAGATTCTCATTTTCTAGGTCTGGAATGGAGTTTGCATTTCCAGCTAGCTCCTGGGCATGCTGATGGTGCTGGTCCAGGGGCCACACCAATTAACGACACTAGAGTGTCCAATGTGAGCTTGTTATTCACTGTTGTTATATCTACCTATGTAAAGTGATTTCAAAGGGAAATAAAAATGGTTTATTTCAAATTCATTATTTTTGTATTTTTATTTAATAAACTTTGAGATGAAAAAAACCACCATCCAGAGAAATAGAATAAAAGTTTCTTTCCAAAGGCTGTATTAGTCCATTCTCACGCTGCTAATAAGACATACCCAAGACTGGGTAATTTATAAAGAAAGAGGTTTAATTGAATCACAGTTCCTTATGGCTGGGGAGGCTCAGGAAACTTACAATCATGGCAGAAGGAGATGCAAACATGGCTTTCTTCACATGGCAGCAGCAAGGAGAACTGCAGAGTGAATGGAGAAGGGGAAGCCCCTTATAAAACCATCAGGTCTTGTGAGAACTCACTTAGTATCACGAGAACAGCATGGAGGTAACTGCTCCCATCATTCAATGACGTCCCACTGGGCCCCTCCCACGACACGTGGGAATTATGGGAACTACAATTCAAGATGAGATTTGGGTGGGAGCACAGCCAGAGCACATCAATGGCCTTCTTGCCAATCTTAATTATTTTCTATCTTCCTTCCAGGCCTCTGATGATTGTCACTCAGAAGATCACAACCTTGGCATTTCAAGTTCATGATGGTGAGAATAGCAACCCTCCTTTTAGTTCTCAGAGTGAGCCTGACATGCAGAGCTCATCTTTTTATACGGTGTACACAGTCCAAAGTTTGGACAAATGCTGGCAGATCTTGCTTTATCTTGTTCAAAATTTCCAGGCCTCGTCAATCATAGCCTTTCACTTTTCCAGCCATGATTCACCATTTTCCTGCGGAATCGGCAGTCTGGATTTGCTGACGTATTTGTACTGAGAACTCTGTGTTTTCTGTTTATCCTTACAATGTTTTAAATTTAAGTTAATTTGTGATACTCTCTGCCCTTTGTTTTCAAATCTGTTGAAAAGAAGTGACATCCTTTTCGCTTTGGTTTAATCTCTGAGAAGCTCACAAGCTAATGAAAGATTAAATAGTATTGGCTGGTTAATCATTTTTAAATGCTAGGTTGTTTTGGTTTTTGTTTTTGTTTTCATTTGTTTGTTTGGCTTGGAAAATTATCTAATGATAATTCCCTATAAAAAGCTGGGAAAAGGGCCAGGCACGGTGGCTCACGCCTGTAATCCCAACACTTTGGGAGGCCGAGGTGGGTGGATCACGAGGTCAGGAGTTTGAGACAAGCCTGACCAACGTGATGAAACCCTGTCTCTACTAAAAATACAAAAATTAGCCGGGCGTGGTGGCATGTGCCACCCACATGTAATCCCAGCTACTTAGGAGGCTGAGGCAGGAGAATCACTTGAACCCAGGAGGCAGAGATTGCAGTGAGCCGAGATCGTGCCACTGCACTCCAGCCTGGGTGACAGAGCGAGACTCAACAACAACAACAGCAACAGCAACGACGACAACAACAACAAAGCTGGGAAAAGGAAGAATCTTCTGTTTGTGTAAAGCTGAACATTTTCTTCACTCAGGCACCGCCTAAAAATGGCCAGAAAGTGTGATTTACATTGTTCAGACTGGGTTCCAAGAAAGGAGGAAGATTATTTCAGGGTGGAAGATTTCAATATGGGCTTTAGAGAGGCCAGGAACAATTAGTAAAAGTATATTCTGTGGATTTGTACTGCTCTAACAAGCACTTTTGGACTGTTAACATTTTTTTTTTATATGTTGACAGGTTGAAATTTATCTCTGACAGCTAGTTTCCTTATTTTTCCTTAAAGCTTGTGAACTGATTTAATTTCATTTGACCTAGTGTATTCCTCGTTCATACTTGGTGATTTAGTCATTCTGTAGAGAACCGGGTAGTTTTATACCAAGGATGGAGTCTTTCTAGGGTAAACAACCGTCCTGGTTTGCCCAGTACTAAAAGGTTTCAGAAGATGTGACTTTCAGTACCAGAATCAGAGAGTCCTGAGCAAAGCAGGGTGAGTTAGTCACTCTACTTGTAGTTGGAAAGTCCCCTTGGTAGTGGTTATAGACATTAGCAACTGAAATCAATAGCTAAAATCAGTTTAATTTCTAGGATTGCCAGAGATTACTATTTGATGAGATCTTATAAAAATGTTTTTAAAAGCACTGCTTCTTTTTTCTTTTTAAGCAGCCTTGTTGCCTAAATTTACTTTTTAAAGCATTCTCAGTTTACCATATTTCCTGGAACATCCCTTAAATGCAGCAAAATGTTTACTTGCCTTTTTCTTTCTTTTCTTTTTTTTTTTCTGGTGTGTGGGAGGAACAAGTAAATTCCAGAAATACTCTACCTCCTCTTAGGCATGGTTTTGAATTGCCTTCATGGTTGGTGACCATACTCAGCCTTAGCTGAATATACAGTTTTACAGTTGACATATTGCTTTTAAGATAATACTTCAGTTTCTTTGACTCTGCGTTAATGTGTACATTTCACAGAAAGCACAGATGTGACTTGGTTGGGAGTTTTTCTGATACAAACAAATGATAAAAAGAAGAAAACGTTGATAATTCCTTTGTAATTTTCTCACACTCAAGATTACATTCTCCCCCCCCTTTTTTTTGGAAGAGGAAAGTCTCCTGTTTCTTTTTCCATTATGTCCCACAACCAAGCTCTCAGCTGGTAGTAGGTGTCTGCACCTAGTGCAACCAGGGAGGTTTTTAAGCTGTGGCAGCCTGTTAAAGGCAAGATGCTGTCTCTGATGTATCAGGGAAGACATATACAAAGTGGCAAGGAACTCCCAGATGGGGAGGGTTCTCTGGGTCCATGTCATACTGTGCAGATTAAGTAGGAGAAAACTTTGAATCCTTCCCTCTCCATGTGAACCTACAGAGACTTTGCTTCTCACACATGTACTTATGAGTAGCTCTTTTGGTCCAGGGCATTAAAAAAAAATGGAAACAGGAACTCTTTATGATTTATGAAGCAAACAAAGATTACCTGGTTCAAATGACTTTGATAAGAGCCTTTTAAAATTTGTCATCGAATTCACTTCAAGCATCTTATTTCTAAATTCTTTTCTTTTTCATAGGATTAGGTCGAAGAGCTGAAGACCTTTCTGCTGAACAACATCGACTTGCTATCAAGTAAGTGAAGTGTAATGATATATTAACGAGCCCTTTGCATATCAGTATCTAGAGATTTTCCTCATTTAAAAAATATCTGCACATTAATTCTGTTCTATGGATTTAATATCATTTATTTTATGAATCTGCTATTGATGAACATGTGCATTGTTACCGGTCTTTGACTTTTACAAATGATTAAGTGATGAATAACCTTGTATTAGGTCATTTTGAAATGTTTTAGGGTAGAACTATAGCATAGAGTCTCAGAAGTAGAATCTGTTGGGTCAAAGAGTAAATAGAACTGTACATCTGCAAGGCTCTCCTTCCCTGGGGTTGTTATGTTTACTCCGGAAGTATTCTTATTGGGCATGTGTCTTGGGGGTCCTAAAGCATAGTGAATGATCAGTGTCAGTATGATTAAATGCCACTGTGAAAAAAGATAGGAAGTAGGGCAGGAGAAGTGAGTATAGCTGAGTTAAATACAGGAGGAGGGCTACAGCTGGCTTTGCCAGTGTTGATATGAAGTAGGAAGGGGGAGTGTTGGAGAAGAAGTGGGAGGGGAGGGAATAACTTTGATCTGAGAATAAAGATGGCATGCGGGGTAGCACATTGGGTGCAGCCATGGTGGAGGGCTATAGGGCAGCAGTCCCCAACCTGTTTGGGATCAGTTTAGTGGAAAGCAGTTTTTCCACTGACCCAGGGTTGCAGGTGGTGGTGGGGGGGATGGTTTCAGGAGGGCCTTACATTTATTGTGCACTTTATATTGTTATTACATTATGATACACCATGAAATAATTATACAACTCACCATAATGTAGAATCCGCGGGATCCCTGAGCTTGTTTCCTGCAACGAGGTGGTCCAATCTGGGGGTGATGGGGAACAGTGACAGATCGTCAGGCATTAGATTATCATAAAGAGTGACAGCCTACATCCCTGGCAGGCACGGTTCACCATAGGGTTCGCACTCCTCTGAGAATCTAATGCCACTGCTGATCTGACATTAGGTGGAGCTCAGGAGGTAATGTGAGCGATGGGGAGAGGCTGTAAATACAGATGAAGCTTCGTTTGCTCACATGCCGCTCACCTGCTGCTGTTGGCCCAGTTCCTAACAGGCCACAGACCAATACCAGTCTGAGCCTCAGGGGTTGGGGACCCCTGCTATAGGGGATAATTCCAGCAACTGGTTAGCAATGGCATTTCAGGGAGCCTTTATTCTATCTTGCTAGAACAGGCCTTCCAAAATGCCATTAAAGCACCACACAGAACTGTTCTCTACAGGCTTTTTTCCTGCCACTACCCTGGTCTGTTGCTCAGGAACTCAGGCCTGGTTGCCAAAGCAGACAACAGGCTGCTACTGCGGTTCTTCTGTGTGGCCTCTTCCAGTGGAAACTGGTTCCACCCATCATTTGTTTAGTATTTATGTTGGCAATCGGGAGGGAGTTTTCCCATTTGGAAGGATCTCGATCAGCTAACATTAGGTCAGGCTCCGCCCTGCTTTATGTTTGTTACCTTCGTTTTGTCCTGTAGACAGGGAAGGTTGATGAGAAAAGGACATTTCACAGCCTGAGTTGCACTTGCCCTCGCCCACCTCTGAGTGCTTACAGCTGTGTCTGGCCAGCAGAGGGCGCCATGGAGCTCTGTGCCTGCTGTGAGCCACCTGCTGCTTTAACCTTTCCTTTCCACAAGATTTCTCCTCGGCCGACTTTATAGAAACAAAACAAGGAAAGGTCATGTCATATATCGAATCTACAGAGATAACATTTGTGTTTGCTTATTTACAGATTCTGAAGAAAAAGCAAAAACCGAAGACTTTTCAATTTATTTACTTTATTTTCAATTTATTTACTTTATTTTCACAGAGTGAAACCCTCTTTTTTGGAGTACTTAAGTTACCTTCTCAATTTCATGAGTGTCATAGCTGGTCCTTGTAACAATTTCAAGGACTACGTAGCCTTCATTGAGGGGAAGCATATACACATGAAGTTGCTGGAGGTGAACCGGAAGCAAAAAGGTTTCCACAGTTTGCAAGAACCTTCTCCCACAGTAAGTTTTTAGTGTCTAGAGAATAGGGTTTTGCTGCCAGGATTGACTCTGTCGAATAATGGTTCTAATTAAGAAGCGAAACAGTTTACCAGAAAGCTTGGCCAATAACTTTTCTCATTTATTTAAAATACCAGTGTAGTTACTTATTTGCAGCAGTTCTATGTTGGAGCAATGGGTGTTTATTTTACTGTGAAGCTCATCGGCTAGGAAAATGAAAGCAATAAGTTCATCAGTCAATATTTAGTGCATACAATGTACCCAGCACTGTGGAGTTAACATGTTTGAATACTATGGGTGTTTTGCCTTTATGAGTTGAAATTCAAGTATAGCCAAAAGATAATATGTCATAGAAGGTGGGGGGACCGCAGAACTGGAATTAATGTGTTTTTCTTGCAGAGCCCACTTATTGCAAAAGAAACCAGTTTTACCTTGGCATGCCCAAAGCTTGCTTATATTGACCTTGAGAGAATTTAAGATGACTTTTTGAAATAATATTTGAAAATTTAACCTGAATTTTATCCATCTCATATTAGTCAATATTAGGATAACTCACTGAACTTTACAAATATGCTGAATTTATTGAGATCAAATATCCTGTATTTAAGGGACATTTGTAATTAATGAAAGGAGTGGTGAAAATTGGGAAAGGAAGGAAATGAGGATATTTTGAGTTAAATATTTTGAAAGTGCTGAAGCCTTGGCAAAGAATATGAGTTAAGTATTTGAAAATGTAAGGAATTTATTAATTAGGTATGAGTTTTTAGAGATTTTTGACATCATTCGGTTCTCGGCACTTATAACTGGTCAAGTATCTCAAGTTCATCTGCTTTACAAAAACGATCTAGGAGTGAAGTCACCATGGCTGTGAGAGACACCAAAGTGACCGCATTTCTAGGCAGTATCTGTCACCTTAGTGTTTTCATGCTTCTTGTGCTTTTATTTATAAAATAATGTCATCAGAGAGTCTTTCTGCCACTCTCCAAGGAAACGCTTGCATTTCTGTGCACAGATAAGCTCAAGTGGTGAGGTTGCGTTTTAGTTCAAGACATACAGCTGGGAAAGGGCTGGGATCCATGAGCTGTGCCTATCAGTGGTACAGCTGTAATTGTGGCTGGGCGTGCTAAGCACTTAACCGGGATCCAGGCACTGTTCACAGGACCTTGCAAACACTCATTCACTTAAACCCCAAGGTGCCCTCTGAGGGAGGTGCTATTGCTATGCCCATATTACCAATAAAAGTCTTTTTTTTTTTTTTCTTATGAAGTCAGAGACTAGAGTTCTGTTGAATGTTGAAGGACTTTCCCTGAAATGTCAGGAAAACTGGGCAAAGTCACTCTGTCCAGAGGAATTTAAAAAGTCAGCACACAATTAACTCCAGAGTAGGCTACATCTAAACCATCCTGGAAGGCTGTCTAGAGCTCCCCATTATCTGCCTATGTCCTGGCTGGCCCAGGTATTCAATTACTTGCTCAGAATCCTTCATACCTGAGCCTCTGTCTTCTCTGCTGGTGACTCAAGGACATTTCCTGGGCTCTGCTGGTCACAGGAATAGAAGGCAAAAGTGCAAACATTTTTCATTTTTCTTGATGGAAACTTGCCACCCTGTTATCCATTTCTCTTGTGTTTTGGATAATATAAATACTTGCATTTTGTTCGCTGAATATGCTGATGGAGATTTTCTTCCAGTCTAGATACATTCAACCCTCAAGTGTCAGAGGCATGTTCTGTATCTAAATATAGCACCTAATCTCCATTGTCAGATTTGTCTCATGAAAAAGAATGCCTATTTCCACTCCTTCTGGGGAATAATGCCAAGCAGCTGTTGGAGCAATGTTGTCCTTAGCAGGCCCATGCCAAAGCTGTTTTCTTCGCACCTGAGCCTTCTGCACGGTGACACTGATTTTTCCCCATTTTCAGGGAGCTGTGATACACAAGTTGGGCATCACCTTGGTGTCTCTCCTTTTGTTTTTGACGCTCACGAAGACCTTTCCTGTCACCTGCCTTGTGGATGACTGGTTTGTCCATAAAGCAAGCTTTCCGGCTCGACTCTGCTACTTATATGTTGTCATGCAAGCCTCAAAGCCCAAGTATTACTTTGCATGGACTTTAGGTAAGTTTGATGGAGTAGCTGCAAATGAATGAGGGAGAAATGCTACTCCTTGGATGGCTTAGCCAGAACGACATTTTGGATCAGTTAATCAAAGAAGCTCAACACGTAATGGGAGGCAGTTGAGCCAGGGTCAGTTTTAACATTCCAACATAGCACTCCTCTCTCCCACCCTCCATAAACTCAGTTCTCCACAATAAGGGGAAAAACGTCCTGGCCGTGGTTTAAACCCAATGTTATTAACAGATGTCAAAACTTGGAAGCTTCTCCTTCTACCAATCAAAGCTGGCCGTGTAAAGCAGTGGAAAGTTGAGGGGAAATTCCGGAATGATCTGGCTTTCTTGTCATTTTTCTGGGTTTTATATAACATAGGATGCACCTTGAATTAATCTGACCAACACACATGCTAATTTAGGTTACACTTCTTTAAGGAACTGTTGGTTAGGTTTTTATGTCTTAGAAAGAAGCTGACTTCAAGTGATTTTTTTTTATTTTGGTAGAGAGTTCAACTTCATTTGGTTTTATCACACTTTTTTTTTTTTTTCTTGTGGGATAACTTGGTTCATATTAAGCTTTTATCTCTTTCCTTTCAAACAATTTTAGACTACAGTTGCATAAAGCTTTGCTAACATGAGCTATAAACCTGTCTGTGTACTTAGAGACTGGGAAAGGGTGTTGATGAAGCATGGAGGCCTGTCTGTATCACACTGGAACCCTTTCAGGGATGGGAGTTGGACATCTTAGCTGCAGGTGACCTGCACTTGATGTCAGAGAGCAGTGACTTGGCTTATTAAATAAAATAGATTATTAAACTTGATTTCCGAGGGTTCAGCCCACATCTCACGAATGAGGGAGTAGCACTTAATTGCTTGAGTTCCTCTTCCCTCTCAGTTCATCCTTCAAGTTTTAAGTTTCAATTAAAGTTTGCAGGTACCAAATTACTTTTTTAAAAAATTATTATTTTTTGGCTCAGTTTAATGGCTCATGACTATTATCCCAGCACTTTGGGAGGCTGAGGCTGGCAAATCACTTCAGGTCAGGAGTTCAAGACCAGCCTGCCCAACATGGCAAAACCCCGTCTCTATTAAAAATACAAAAAATTAGTGGAATAATCCCAGGTACTGTAATCTCAGCTACTCAGGAGGCTGAGGCATGAGAATCGCTTGACTCGGGGAGGTGGAGGTGGCTATAAGCTGAGATCACGCCACTGAACTCCAGCCTGGGTGATGGAGCAAGACTGTGACTCAAAAAAAAAAAAAATTATTTTTCATTGTGGCAAAATACATGTAAAATTTACCATTTTAATCATTTTTGAGGGTATACTTCAGTGGTATGAAGTTCATTCACAATACTATGCCACTATCACCACCGTCTATCTCTAGATCTTTTTCATCACCCCAACAGAAACTCTGTACCCAGTAAAAAATAACTCCCCATTCCTTCCTCCCCCAGTCCAAATTATTATTATTATTATTATTATTTATTTTTTTTTTTTGAGGCGGAGTCTTCACTCTGTCGCCCAGGCTGGAGTGCAGTGGCACCATCTCGGCTCACTGCAAGCTCCGCCTCCCGGGTTCGCGCCATAAGGGGCCAACTTATGTCCCTGCATAAGTTCAGTCCAATGCTGTATTTATGTAACATTTGGCCGGAGAGATCTGACTTAGAGCTTTTGTAAAATTTACAATGAGGGAAATTTTGTTTCTGTACGCTTTCAATGTAATTCAAGGAGTTTTTGTTAAGTACCAGATTCTGTGCTAGGAGGAATCGAAAGGTAGGACATTGACTCTCCCTCAGGATTATTGCATGGTTGGGAACACAGATATACAACCACCAGGCAACACTCTTCCAGCGCCGTCCCAGTGGGAGGAATAAGAGAAAAGGATGAATACAGATTGGGGAAGGTTCAGTAGTCTTTTATCTTATTTCTTGTTCTGCAGTTACAAATGATGACTTCTGTAGCAGGGAGGCCTCAGACCTGCTATGATGGGAACCCTCCTTAGAACATTGAGCTTATTTTTTCTATGTTATTTTTTTTTTTTTTTTTTTTTTTGAGATGGAGTTTTGCTCTTGTTACCCAGGCTGGAGTGCAATGGTGCGGTCTTGGCTCACTGCAACCTCTACCTCCCAGGTTCAAGTGATTCTCCTGCCTCAGCCTCCCAAGTAGCTGGGATTACAGGCGCCTACCACCACGCCCAGCTGATTTTTGTATTTTTAGTAGAGATGGGGTTTCACCATGTTGGCCAGGCTGGTCTCGAACTCCTGACCTCAGGTGATTCACCCGCATCAGCCTCCCAAAGTGCTGGGATTACAGGCGTGAGCCACTGTTGCTGGCTAAATAATTAATAGTTTTAATTTCCTCTAATCTGAATGACTGTGTGTGTGTGTAGGGGACTGAGAGAGAGAGAGAGAATATATCTAATTCCCTCCTACTATCTTCTGCTGCCTCACCCACCTTCCTTTTCTCTTTTCTCTTCCTATCCTCCTGCTCCCATTTTCTGTATCTCAGAGCTTAAGGGCTGGCTTCTGGACTAAATCAGCTCCTGATCTCAGGAGGAAAGAAAGGCCATTCCTTTCTATAGGGAAAGTCTGAGACAAGGAGGGACCTGGACTGGGAAGTGTCATGGAAACAGGGAGCACCTGCACCTTTCTACCCTTTGGGGAGTTCCCCGGACATCTGGAGTACAGTGGAGAGGTACCCCTTCCTGTAGAGAGCTTTCTATGTGGACTTAGCTCTTTTTCTCCCCCCATGCTTCCCTTTTCTTTATTTTTTTTTGGGGGTAGCTTCAGTAGAAACACTTCATTAATTTGTATGGCCTCAATTTGAAGTTTGTTACAGTTTAGATTGCATGGGCTGGTTGGAAATTAACCTTTGTCTTATTTATGAATAAAGAAGCAATGAATAGTGTATCAGGGAATATTTAAACTGCTTAACCGAATAATTGTTTTCTCCAGCTCTCTTTAAAACACCATTTACATATAATTGATGGACTAATTACACATGATTATAAATTTAATCCTTAAAGCTGGCCTCTTGATGAATCTCCGCTGAGCTTCACTGTGTTAGCCTAGCTCTAGATACTGTTTATATTCAAATAATCAAACTATTTCTTTTGGACTTAGTGTATGGTCCTGGCTGTTTTCCCCCTACTACTTAGTGCTAGTACTAGTTAGTGAGACTTTAGTCTGGGCTGTTTTCTGAGGACCACATAGTCCAACAGATGGGCATACAAATTAATCTATCTGTAATAATAGATTGGAGACATGCACAGTACAAGTAAAACCACTTTTGGACTGGTGAACTTAGAGCCTGTCACTGCTCTGAGACAAAAACCAGGCTTGGATAAATGACTGTGGGATCACTAGGTGGAGTGGGGATTCCAACATCGGCTCAGTGTGGTTCTAAGAGTCAGTACTTGGGAACCTTTCACCATTTTCCTCTTTCAGGGTGGCTGTTACCTACTCAGGTTGTGGAATTGAGTTCTAGGATCGAGATTCTGGCATTGTTGACAAACTACATTTTTTTTTTTTTTTTTTTTTTTGAGACGGAGTTTTGCTCTTGTCGCCCAGCTGGAGCGCAATGGTGCGATCTCGGCTCATTGTAACCTCCGTGTCCTGGGTTCAAGTGATTCTCCTGCCTCAGCCTCCCGAGTAGCTGGGATTACAAGTGCCTGCCACCACACCTGGCTAATTTTTGTATTTTTAGTAGAGATGGGGTTTCATCATGTTGGCCAGGTTGGTCTCGAACTGCTGACCTCAGGTGATCCTCCTGCTTCGGCCTCCCAGAGGTTACATGATCTTAAAGGTTACCTAATATCTCTGGCCTCAGTCCCCTTAATAGCATAATAATAATAATAGGAGCTAACCTTTCTTGCGTGTTAACTTGGGCCAGCACTGAGCTATCTACTGCACACATATTTAATTTTATTTAATCCTTTCAACAGCCCTTTAAAATGAGTACCATTATTATATCCATTTTATGCTCAAGGGAATAGGTTTCTAGAAGTTAAATGATTCTTCTCCCAGGCCCGTGTATGTAGTATGCTGCCAAGTGGAGGTAGAAACCTTTCCAATTTCCACCCGGAGCCCATCCTTAACCTTCTGTCTCAATACTGTTAATGAAGATTAAATGAGGAACTGCCTGTAAAGTATTATATAGAGTCCTGGAAAGATAATAAGCACTGAAAACACACACACACACACACACACACACACACACACGCACACACAGAGAGAGAGAGAGAGAGAGAGAGAGAAAATATAGTTCCATTATTCTCTTCTCTTAGGTCTAACCAGCTGTGCCAGAAATGAGGCTGGAGATGGAAGAAGGAATTTAGAAGTGGTTATACTGGTCCCAGTGACGGTCAGCCTGGCTCTGGTTTTAGTTCTCAACGCAGACCTCAAGGCCCTTAGTGTCGTTGATCTCTGTCACTCACGAATTAGTTCCCACACGTTTAAAACCATCAGTTTCTTACAGGCACACCCTCACTTTGTTTGTCTTTTTTTCTCCACTGGGTTCCCATCCAGTTGGCGAGGGGAGAATGACATAGAAGGACTTGGTCTCTTTCATGCTTCCTTCTAAAAGAAACCAGATCATCTTACAGTGAAGCCAAGTGTAAGAGAAGCAGTGTTAAATCATCATCTCTGCCAAATATAAATGAGACAGACTTAGGACAGGTTGTTTTTCTTTAAGGCAGCTCTTCAGAAGGCCATCTAGAGTTGGACTTTTATAGAAAAAGAAAGATTTCTCTAAGATCTCCAGATCTAAGATTTCATAGTGCTGGCTGGGCGTGGTGGCTCACGCCTGTAATCCCAGCACTTTGGGAGGCCGAGACCGGCGGATCACGAGGTCAGGAGATAGAGACTATCCTGGCTAACACAGTGAAACCCCGTCTCTACTAAAAATACAAAAAATTAGCCGGGTGCGGTGGCGGGCGCCTGTAGTCCCAGCTACATGGGAGCCTGAGGCAGGAGAATGGAGTGAACCCGGGAGGCAGAGCTTGCAGTGAGCCGAGATCTGGCCACTGCACTCCAGCCTGGGTGACAGAGCGAGACTCCGTCTCAAAAAAAAAAGATTTCATAGTGCTATCTCTTAATTATTTTGATTAGTTCATTTTAGTTTTTTCTTAGAAAATATTCTAACAGATTTTTAAATAAGCAGAAAGACAATTAGCCTCTTGGTCATCATAATAAAAGTGTGTTGAGTTCATTAAGGAATTGAATGGAGATGAAATTTTTCCAGCAGGAGGACATTCTCTTATAGTTCAGTGATGTAAGATAAAGATGGAAACAGGAGCTTTTAAAGGGACTTTATGGGTGGCTGGCTTGGATGATTTTGTCCACACGTGGCCTCCATTGCAGCTGGCCCCAGAGTCACACCTCTAGCTCTGTCCTTTGTCTTGGGACCTAAACTTTTTTTAACCCCATCTCGGCAGCTCCAACCGATACACTACTGGCAGGTCATGCTTAACATGTCCAGACGGAGCTCCAGTCGCTCTTGCGGAGCTGGTTCTCCTCCTGATTTAGCACTACCTCTTAGGTAATGCCCTGCTGTCTTTAGTGACAGCTCTGAGACCTCTTCTGGGTCCCCTGTTTCTTCTGGTCTTTGTATTTGAACTCAGATCTATTTTTACCTCCTTTCTTTTCTCCCCTCCTGTCAAGTTGGTCACTAAATTCTCCTGTTTACTTATTCATTTTGGTTCTTCGTTTCTTGTTTATTCTCATTTTTGCATTCTACGGACATCTAGCTTCTTTCTTCTTACCTTAGGAGGTGTTCCCTAAATGCAAGGGAATGAATGCCTAAAAATCAAGGTTACCAAACAGCCAATACATGTTTTTCTGCTTCAGCATGTTAGCAGATCCTTTACATTTTGGGGTTCCTTTTCCAAGGACACTACTGCATATTTCTCCATCTTGAAGTTGACAGATATTTAGTGTCTTTTAAAAGCAGCCATGTGACTTTTGTTCCATATCCTAATGTGTTACTTTAAAAACCATAGCTGATGCAGTGAACAATGCAGCTGGCTTTGGGTTCAGCGGAGTGGATAAGAATGGGAATTTCTGTTGGGATCTGCTTTCGAACCTAAACATCTGGAAGATTGAGGTGAGTATATGATGCTTTTAAGTCCAACTTCCATAGTGAAGAAAGCAAACGGTTTGCTTTGAGTGTCATATCCCCAGAATGCTTCATCCATGTGTCTGAAGAAAAGCTGCTCTCAGGGGATTGCCAGGCTCAGCAGCCTCCTGGACATTTTGAATCTCAGAATAGTTTTTTTCTGTCTTTTTTTTTTTCTTTTTCTTTTTTAAAGATATCTACTTTCTTGACAGTTTTAATGGTTCAAGGAAGAATGACACAAAAACATCTGAAAAAGAGCCAGGAAAATCTTTTTGTTGTTTATATTCTTGTTCTTTCAACTAGAAGGTCCCAATGTGTGATCGCTCTCTGTTCTCTTTCTACCTATTTCAGTGATGAATGCAGACTGGAAGCTCCTGTATTTTGATTTCAATATTGCAAACATTCTGTGTGGTTCCTTTGGAGGCATTTATAATGCATTCACTTTTAAGAAGAATTGTCATAATGTACAACTTTTAGGCCACTAGAATAGTGTGGTTTTTCTGTCTTCATTCTTGCACCACAATTTTTGGTCTGCTGTCATTATCAGAGGTGGTCTCCTTGGGGCCACATCATTCTGGGTTTGCTTTGCATTGATAGCTCTTGGAGTAAACAGGAATGCCAAGTCTCAGACCCTTTCCCCCCTTTAGCTGAATGGGCGTGATTCTCAACATGCAGAAGCATTGGGTTACTAGCCAGGTGACTCATGTTTGCTGTTGGTTTTGGTTTTCCACCTGCCACAGGGCAGACAGAGCCCACTGGAGAGTTTGGTCAGGAGGGATTGTGTGTATAGAGCAAGAAGCCAGAGACAGATGGAAACTGACCACCTGCCACCCACATTGGGTGGAAAGTAGGCCAGAAGGAGGCATGGGGGAAACCCCCAACATCTTTTGCCTGAGGCTTTTTGCATGTGGATGGCCTCCAGAGGGAAAGTGATCTGCATTTTAACTACAAAACATGGTGGAATTTATAGGGAGGATTATATTTTTACTTTTCTTTTTTTTTTTAGCATTGAGACAGCGTTACTTCAAAAGACAGACAAGCAGAAAGAAATAGAAGCATGCCACTGTTATCTAAGTAAATTACATCATATGTTCAACTTAAACTCATCATGCTATTTGGTTACTCAGGTCAATCAGATTCAACAGATATTAATTGAGGGCCTACTGTGGGCAAAACATTCATTTTTGTATAGTCCTAGAGGATCTGGGGTCTCCTGTGGGTGGAAGGCCTTGGCAGATGCTGTAAGAGCATGGCCAAGGTCCAGCATCAGTTCTGAATGAACAAATAATACTTTTACTATTGGTCGCTGCACGTGAGGCAAGAAGCAGTCCCCGGTCACGATGGGCCACAATGTAAGTGGACAAGGTCCAGCTTTCAGAATGACCTATCTCAGTTTTGGAAAAGCAGTATAGGTGATCCGTAAGCTTCTCTTTTTTACATAGATGATGTCAGAGAGAGTTCAAGTGTGTTACGACTGTTTCTCACTAACATTCTTCTCTCCCTCAAAACTCAGGGACTGGCTGCCTTGGAGTTTTGTTGGGTAAATGTCCTTTAGGGTGGTCCCCCTTGACCTTCGGCTGCCTACTAGTCCCCCTAGCTATGCGCCAAAAAACAGAATCCTTCCACGGTGGACATGTCTTCAGGGTAAAGGGCTAAGTCATTAAGTATGTATTTCTTATAAAAGAAAACCAGAAGGAGAAAGTTTACATTGTCATCATACATTTGATATAGAATAAGGAGGTAAAGAAAAACAAGGAAGTCTGATTAGTTAAGACACCCCAAGACTGGGCTTATAGCATTTTATTAGCCATAGAAGAAATAGATAAATAAAACTCCTTGAGGTTTTGAAATGAAAACTCACAATAAAAAGATCTATTTTCCATCTATCTTCCTTCCTCCCTCTTTTCTCTCCCTTCCTCCTTCCTTCTGTCCCTTACAGACATATTACATTAGGCCAATGTGTGGCCTGTATATGATTTTCTTATGGTTGAAAACACTTCAGAAAAAAGTGGCACTTAGACTTTCTACCTTCTTTAGGAATTCTGATCCTTGTATGTTTGCATCATGCTTTTTATTTTATATTATTTTATTTATTTATTTATTTATTTATTTATTTTTGAGATGGAATCTTGCTCTGTCGCCCAGGCTGGAGTGCGGTGGTGCGATCTCAGCTCACTGCAACCTCTGCCTCCCAGGTTTAAGCAATTCTCTTGCCTCAGCCTTCTGAGTAGCTGGGGTCACGGGTGCCCGCCACCATGCCCAGCTAATTTTTGTATTTGTAGTAGAGATGGGGTTTTGCCATGTTGGCCAGGCTGGTCTTGAACTCCTGACCTCAGGGGATCCGCCCACCTCGGCTTCCCAAAGTGCTGGGATTACAGGCGTGAGATACCACGCCCAGCTGCATCGTGCTTTTTATCACTAGACTTGGATAAGACCTTTTTTTTTTGGTTTGTTTTTTCTAAAGAGAAAACCAGGTAATGGGTTATCATGGGGATGTGCCTTCTCAGTAGTTGATTTGCTTGCGTCACTGCCAGTTGGGTGATATTTGTTTCCTTTCCTGTGTTTTGATCCCTTCATGCATAAAATCTCTTAGTATTCCAGAAACAATTGGAAACGTTGGAACCTGAGTAGCTATCTATAGAGTTAACTGTACAAGACTGACCTAGTTTTAGAGGGCTACACAGTGAAAAGATGACAATTAAATTTAAGCTGTCCCCGTAAAGGCACCAAATTCCCATGATTAAACTTTTCCTGGGGCAAATTCCTTTTTAGAATATTTAATTATAAAATTCAGATGGCTTAAAAAATTTTAACCAGAGTGGAAGGGAAACCCACAAAACGTTCCTTCAGTTTTCCCGTAATTTGAAAATACATTTTGAAAAAAAATTGAGATCTTGCAAGCCAAGTTTTAGTTGCAAAGTGGATCTTATAAACAGCAGAAAATTGTCCTGTGTAGGAAGGAACAGCTGATTTGCTCTTGACTGTGAGTAGTCACTATTGAAATACCGTATCTAACCTGCTGCCAGGGAAACTGGGGAGAACTTCCCATTACTTGGGGTATTTTTAAAGTTAATGATAGGTGTTATTTTCTTCTTTCCAGACTGCCACAAGTTTCAAAATGTACTTGGAAAACTGGAATATTCAGACAGCTACTTGGCTAAAGCGGTAAGAAAAACAAAAACGACCTCATTACTTAGGGCACTGGGATATGTTTGGAGGGGAGTCAGTAGCTGAACAGTGGGAGTCTGCCTGTGGCAATGTCATCTGACACTCTTGTTTTGTATTAACATCTGTGCCCCGTAAATGAAAAAGTAGAAATACAGTGATTTGAGAAGGTCATAATGTAGCATATTTATTTTATAACCCTGAATGCTGCCATTCCTGTATACCAGGTCCTGGTTTTATCCTCCATCAATCCCATGAGATGTTGTGAGTCATTACCCCCATTTTACAGGTGAGGAAAATTGAGACCCAGAGAGGTTATGTCACTTGCCCAAAGTCACCCAGCTAAGGGACAGATACAAGTACAAATGGTCTGCTTTCAGAATTAGATGATTCTGCTTCTTCTTCTTCTTCTTCTTCTTCTTCTTCTTCTTCTTCTTCTTCTTCTTCTTCTTCTTCTTCTTCTTCTTCTTCTTCTTCTTCTTCTTCTCCTTCTTCTTCTTCTTCCTCTTCTTCTTCTTTTTTTTTTTTTTTTTTTTGAGAAGGAGTTTCACTCTGTCACTCAAATTAGAGTGCAATGGTGCGATCTTGGCTCACTGCAACCTCTACCTCCTGGGTTCAAGTGATTCTCCTGCCTCAGCCTCCCGAGTAGCTGGGATTACAGGTGTCCACCACCAAGCCTAGCAAATTTTTTGTATTTTTAGTAGTGATGAGGTTTCACCATGTGGGCTAGGCTGATCTCAAACTCCTGACCTCAGGTGATCCACTTGCCTCAGCCTCCCAAAGTGCTAGGATTACAGGCGGGAGCCACCGCACCCGGCCCAGAATTAGATTCTTGCCCTCTCTGCTGTGCTGCCTCTTACCTTGAGGGAGAGTCTATTGCTCAGATGTCAAGGAAGGTTAATGCCTGCATCAAATCACCGATGACTGCAGTGTTCACCCCTAGCAGTAAACGCTTTATGGTATCCCAGATGTTTATGCTTTTAAAATTTATATTTTTGTTGATATTTCCCTATCCTTTTGTTTTCCTACATGTTCCAAAATTAAAAATGTTATTTACTACAGAAATAATAGTATGCCGTCCTTGAAGCAGCAAGCTCTGTTACCTAGTGATATGCCTATCATAATTAATACAGGGAGTATGTAAAAATATTAAGCTTTAAAGGAGATTCTACTGTTTTGTTAAGCAGCATCTTTCATGGGTCAAAACATTGGCGTAAGAGAAGAGACAGAGTGTGTAGTAATTCCTCCAAAGTAAACTCATGCAGTATTTTCTGACAATTGATCTGAACATAGCCATCTTGAAATTTTGGCCTCAACATTATTGCTATTAATTAATTTTGCAAATGATTTTAGCATAAACTTCTATTTCTACATACAGAGTACTCCCAATGTGCTGAGTCATCCAATGTCCAAATCTGCTCTCAGTCCTGTGTTCATCTCTCCAAATGCATTCTTTTTCTTTGTATGAAGAGGGAGCCATCATGCTTAGTTTGTGTTTAAATTGGTTGCTGTTGACCACCCATACAGTGCTGTGTTGGTGTTACCTGTTTGAATTTCTATTTTATTTTTTATTTGGGTCCTCTCATTTAGCAAATGAGGTGGTGGCTTCCTTAGAGTGCCACTGGCAATTCATAGACTGAGTTTTGGGGGGAAATTCCGTATCACTTTTTTTTCAAATAAACAGTCAGAAAGCCAAAAACCTTCAGGGTATTTGCTGACATTTGCTAGATTGTCACAGTATCACTCTTTAAGGCAGATTCATGGATTGAAGTCTGATAGACACTGGGAGACCTGAAGAGGTCACATAACCGACATACTGATTTTGTAATGGAGTCATTGCCAAAAGAGATGAACAGGGTGATGGTGCTGATTAGGTTAGATGGCATAGGAGCCTGGTGGGAAAGGTAAATTAATTTTTACTAAATAAGGATATTCATTTCTAAAGACCCTGATTCCAAAATTGTTACTGACAATGGCACTTACTTAAGCACCCCCAGTAAATGAGGCCATTGGTGGATTAAGCATCTGTAAGGCAGGAACTCCTGCTGGGTGGAAAGTGATCACTCAGACCTATAACAGATGTAACAGATGTAGTGTGATGGGTCCAGATCATTTAGTCTATGGAAATTAAAAATGTATAACATCCCTTCAAAAGGCTGAGCTGTGAATTACCTATCTGGTAACGCTTAAGGAAATCAGGGTAGTCCAGGCTGCTTGGATTGCACTGCAAGTCCCTGAAGACGGTTAGGGAGGCATCGCATCAGTAATGGACCAAATGATTTCTGCATAGTCTTATCCAAGAAACAACAGCTGTAGTTAGAAGTTTCTGGTATGTTTCACCTGTGTCTTGTTCCTTCCTGTCTTCACAGCGTGTGCTATGAACGGGTTCCATGGTACCCCACGGTGCTAACCTTCATCCTCTCTGCTTTGTGGCATGGTGTCTACCCCGGATACTATTTTACCTTCTTAACTGGAATTCTTGTCACATTAGCAGCTAGAGCGGTAAGCATCCTTTAGGCCTAGGGTCTTTCCCCTCAGCAATCTGATGCCTGCATGTTTGTTATCTGTTGGGTCCTAGTAGGGTTGGGGGTGGGATGTGAACATGGGAGCGATGTTTTGAAAAATCAAACACTATGCAAGAGTTTTCCCATTAGAGAAATACTTGAATATGTAGGAACCTGGAGTCATTACAAAAATGGTTAACCATTTTATGTGCGTAGTTTGCGAAACAAAAGGAATTGTAGGGACAATGTTTAGTACCCTAAGAGATGAAAACATTTTTAATCGTTAAAGTCTGTGAACATATACAGTCTACTAAGTACAGATGATGATGATGATTAATTAATGTAGGCACCATAGGACTTCAATTTGCTTATACTTTGCTTAATTTCTCATTTCATTACTCTGAGCCTAGAAATAACTCACAAAGTCTCTTGAGCAGTCAATGAGGTAGCGGCCAGCCACAGGAAGTGAGTCTGTCGGAGATTAATCTAACCTCGTGTGTTCACATGCCCAACGCAGTTAGCTTAGTTTGTGTTTGTGAATTTTGTAAATTTGCTTCTCTAGGTTTTTTCAGGAGCCTGTAGTTTCTCTAGATTGTTCTGCAATTTGCTTGTTGTACAGCACGATAATAAAGAATAAAACTTTCCTCCAAGAAGAAGACGAGCATGCATAGAAGTAATTGTGATTCAGTGCTTTCGTTGCCAAATACAGGAGTTTTGTATTTAATTTTATTTTAATCTTTGATTGTGATTGTGGCCTTCCTTATTTCTGATGCCAAGAGTTTTTATTGACATTGGTTGAGCCATATTTTGGATGTGAATTCAGGAGCCCCCACATAGCTATCCACTCACCGTTTAATTCATTTTATCCTGTGAAGGTTTCAGGAGCCCTACTATGTGCTAGTCAGTGATTTAGGTGTTGGGCTACTGCAGTGAACAAGACAAGAGTCCCTCCCCTGAGGACCTCTTGTTTTAGTCAGACACAGGTGTGCTGGAATATATATATATATGAACAAAGTGAATTACTGTTCATGCTGGCTAGTATACTTTTGAAATTAAGTGCAAATTTTACGTATTTGTACATAGAAAACAGGGGGGACATTTTCTTCTCTCCTGTTCATGTAACTATTTAGATTATAAAAGAAAAGAACAAGTGGTCAGGCCAAATTAAGAAATAAAACTCAGAATTCTGTTTGCTAATATATCCAGAGGATTATTCCCTCAGGTGTCTTTTACTCTACGGTCTCAACTGGCGTAAAGGCTCAGATTTGTGTAGAGCTTTTCTTTTGGATGGCCTGGAAACACTATTCGCAAACAAATTATGTAGGGGATAGAGAGGAGAGAGTTGATAGAACAGTGTTTTTATTTTGTCTAGAAGGAGATTGAACTCAACAGTCATGAAGTGTCTTTGGGCCCTAGAAGTTACCCAGTAAAATCTCACACCTGACGTGCAGCATTGCTCGATGGATGGACCCTGGTCTCTGTCCTGAGGAACTTAGGGCTGACAGGCAGCCTTGGGCACTGATGCGTCTTCTGCTTTGAGGCTGACCTGCCTATTGCCCAGCCATTGTTTCCAGCTCTGCCTTTGACCTGAATCTGGAAACTGGGGGTCTTTCTAGAGCCAGATCTAGTCACATGTGTCAGAAGACCTACAAAGGAGTGTATCCTTTGACCTAGCATTTTCCATTTCAAAGAATTGTCTCTTTACCTAAGTCTCAGTTTCTTTATCTGTAAAATGGGAATCATGATGCTAACATATTAAGCTTGATGAGAGAATCAACCAGAGATGAGTCATGCAAAGCATTAACACAGGCTTGGCACAGAGTAAGCACTCAGTAAATGGTAGCTGCTTGTATTATTAGTAATAGTAATATTATTAGTGTTATCATTACCTGAAGGAAGTAACTAGGAAACAGGGCAGAGATTTATTTACAAGGATATGCATCACAGAATTGTTTATAATAGCAAAATGGGATGGAAAGACAAGCTAACTCTTCCAGATTAACTTAAAATTATATTAGAGATTAATATTTACTGACATGGAAAAAAGTGCATGATATATTACTAAATGAAAAAATGAGCTAGGAATTATATTGGTGCCAGTAAGAATATTAACATGGATGCATGTGAATAGAAAAAGCTTGGATGGCTCTGCGCCAAGTTTTTAAGTGATGCTTTCCTTTGGGAGGTGTTAAAAGAGAAAGAACATTTTTTTTGTTTGCTTAGTTGTTTGACCATTTTTCTATAGTGAACACGTATTATTATTATTATTATTTTAATAAGAAAAGTTGGCCAGGCACAGTGGCTCACACCTGTAATCCCAGCACTTTGGGAGGCTGAGGCGGGAGGATTGCTTGAGCCCAGGCGTTCAAGACTAGCCTAGGCAGCAAAGCGAGACCCACATCTCTGCAAATTTTTTTAAAAAAATTAGCTGGGCACGGTGGCATGTGCCTGTAGTTTCAGCTACTTGGGAGGCTGAGGTGGGAGGATCATTTGAGCCCAGGAGTTTTAAGCTGCAGTTAGCTATGATTGTATCATTGCACTTCAGCCTGGGTGACAGAGTAAGACTCTGTCTTGAAAAAAAAAAAGGAGTCCTGATGGTATTTATAGCTGAGAATACAACTCAGATGTTGGTCGTCTTCTGTAGCCTGTGTTGCTGTGGCATACTACCTGCATGCGCAGAGTAGAAGTTGTCATTTGTTTTTTACCCGCTCCTCACTGCAGTTGCCTGTGTTGGCTTGCAGGTCAGGAACAACTACAGACATTACTTCCTTTCTTCAAGAGCTCTCAAGGCTGTGTATGATGCAGGCACCTGGGCCGTCACTCAGCTGGCTGTCTCTTACACGGTGGCACCCTTCGTGATGTTGGCAGTTGAACCGACCATCAGCTTATACAAGTAAGTTTCCATTGTTCTCAGTCGCCATCTAGTAAACAACTCTATTTTCACTGTGTTTGACTTCGGAGGCAGTACATTGAATGAAGCAGTCCTAAACACTTCGAACGGGGGCTTCGGTGTGGGAAATGTCCATAGAAGCTTTAAAAGGAAGTGGCTGTCCTGGAGACGCCAGTGTACAAATTCCAATACATACGAGCACATTTGACAGGAATCCGTTAAGCCATTCAGAATGTCACTCAGGGGCCCTCTCATGGCAGTATATTTTGAAGGGATGGACCCTGATTAAAAAAAAAACTCAGAGGGTGAATTTGCTGCCCTTAGCTCTTCCTCCTGGAGGATAGGAGGTAGGCTGTATTGGGGACTATGAGGTGTCTGAGAGCAGGACAGAAATGGAGGCAGGAGTTGGGGTGCGGCTGAGGCTGGCATTGTCTGATCGAGTGGTGTGCAGATGGGCTCCCTGGTGAGGCTGGTGGGGGATTTATGCGGCCAGTAGCACGTGTTGGAGGGGCGTATGTGGAATTGAGGCTGGAGGAGGAGGAGGCTTGCACCACAGACCAACCCTTATAGTCAAACACCTGTGCTCCAGGTGAACTAATTACTGACTTTCATTCTTGCACAGTTATGTGTGATGAGTTGTGTTTCTCCACGGTTGTGAAGTGGTTGAGCACATGCTCTTGTGAACTGATGGTGTGTGACCTCTGGCAAGTTGTTAACCTCTTTTACCTGTGTTTTCTCAACTGGAAAATGAGGCTGAGAAGAGAACTCACCTGAGAGCACCATCGTTAGTGCTGGGTGTTAGAATTAATGAGGTAAATGTGCAGAGGGCTCAGGCCAGTATCTGGCATATAATCTGTACCTAATAAATGCTACCTTGCATGATTTAATGAGTTGCACGGGCTTTTCTAGGTTAACTTTGGAACATCGTATCAGTTTTTAAAAGGTGACTTGGAGGCCGGGTGTGGTGGCTCACGCCTGTAACCCCAGCACTTTGGGAGGCCCAGGTGGGTGGATCACGAGGTCAGGAGATCGAGACCATCCAGGCTAACATGGTGAAACCCCGTCTCTACTAAAAATATGAAAAATTAGCCGGGCGTGGTGGCGGGCGCCTGTAGTCCCAGCTACTCAGGAGGCTGAGGCAGGAGAATGGTGTGAACCCGGGAGGCGGAGCTTGTAGTGAGCCCAGATCGCGCCACTGCACTCCAGCCCTGGGAGACAGCGAGACTCCGTCTCAGAAAAAAAAGAAAAAAAAAAAGGTGACTTAGAAATAAACAGTACAAACACACCTTCTTTTTAAGTTGGGAATTCCCTATAGCTGATGGAGGGGTCATGAAGGGATTGAAGAAGTTTTTACTACTCAGTATGTGTGTAAGTATCTGTAAGTGGGATGATTTATTTGAGGCTATAGAAAGAGAAGATTGAGGGAACCATACAACACTGATCAATGACGTCCATGCTGTTACAATATATGCTTTTATACTTCTAGTTGGGTGATAAGAAGTTATATCAATATAACATGGAAGCTGTGCTGGTTTATACCCAAATTTTTCTATGCAAAGGGGTGTCAGAAGAGTGGGAAGAGAATTATAAGCTTCTGTCAAAAAGAAGCCATCAGTTCAGCTGCTAGAGAGGTAGGAGTCATTTCAGTCCTGGATGAAGAAAATGGAACTGAGAAACCCAATATATGTGGCCATTGAGCATTTGAAATGCAGCTAGTGGCGCAGAGGAACCAAATTTTCAATTTTATTGAATTGTAATTAATTAGAATTTTAACAGTCACGTGTTGCCAGCGGCTATTCTAGATTGATGACACCTCAAACAGGAGCCCCCTTCACTGGGACTCCCTCCTCAGAGAGGCGCACCCCCAAGCTGGCATTCTGACTGCTTCTGCCTCCTTGTGCCCACCTAGGGCTGCCCCACGTGCTTCCAGCTCCAGTTTCATTCCTATTTGTCAGTGCCCTCAAGCCAACATTTGCCCTTTTGTCTTCTGCATTTTTAACATGCCCAGAAGCAGCCTTTGGCACCATTGAGCTGTCTGCAGGGGCTGTCCAAATTGTTTCCTTTAGAGCTCTGTTTTTGTTACAGAGTCCTCCTAGGTTTTGAGTTATGTATTTCTAACATGATTTTTTTTTTCCCCTGTAAGCCCTGGTATTCTAAGCCCCTGATATTGCCTCATAAGAGATTTTTAAGGAATATATTGATCATGTTATAGCAGAAGCGCCTGTATTCCACTCAGTATCATGTAATACCTGTAGTGTGCTAGGCATTGTGCTAGAATGTGGGGCTAGAATGGAAAGCAAAATATAGAAATCATTTCTGCTCTCACTGGGGTGATAGCTTGATGGGAAAGACAGGTAGTAATTGACAAATGTATAAATACATGCTGAGATCGTACTTTTAGTGAATGATATAGAGTTTTAAGAGAGTATGTAACAGGAATCTGCCTCAGCCTAGGCATTGGGCACATCTTTTTGAGCTCAGTGCTGGAGGTTGTGCAGTGGGAGTGAAGCAGGCTCAGTGTGTGTGAGCATCGTGGGCAGTGCTCCAGACTGGGAAACAGCCTGGAAAAGCCCCGTCATGTAGCCTCCCATAGTGTAGCATGACGCTCCATGCACTAAAGACCAGGGAAACGTGAATGTAGGCAGAACATAGAATCCAAGGTGGAGGGAGGTGAGCTGAGCTGAGGAGAGCAGAGGGTAGGTATCAGTGTCCCTGTTTATCACATGAGGAAGTGGAGGCTCAGAGAAGGTGAGTAACAAAATTTACACAGCAGCTAAATGTTAAACCCGAGTTTCAGACTCAGCGTTCCCTTAATAGCAATATCAGTAGTGGAGTTCCTAAAAATTTCTTTAGGAGAAGTTATTTTGGATGCAAACTACTGCTTGGGGATCATAATAAGTGATTTGTTAGTGATAATATTGCATTTAGCCAACTAAAACAACAATTCCTGGGCTTAGGCAGGAACTCAAGGGGCAGAATTAAATTATCAAGTAGCTTTTCACTTATTTTTAAAAACAACCCAGAATATTTTTTTTAAACGTCTTTGTTTAGGATGAAACAGGAGTTGACATTTTTTGGGTCAAGTAGGCCTATTTTAAATGATCCAGCCTAGTGTATTTTCTGGTTTCTAGTTATTTATATAATTTAAGTTTCCTGTCTAGATCAGCTCTGTCCAATAGAAGTTTCTATGATGGCTGGGCATGGTGGCTCACGTCTGTAATCCCAGCACTTTGGGAGGCCAAGGCGGGCAGATCATGAGGTCAGGAGTTTGAGACCAGCCTGGCCAGCATGGTGAAATCTCGTCTCTACTAATTATACAAAAAATTAGCCGGGCATGTTGGCATGTGCCTGTAGTCCCATCTAGTAAGGAGGCTGAGGCAGGAAAATTGCTTGAACCCAGCAGGTGGAAATTGCAGTGAGCTGAGATCACACCACTGCACTCCAACCTGAGCGACAGAGTGAGACTCCATCTCAAAAAAAAAAAAAAAGAAGTTTCTATGATGACAGAAATACTCTACATCTGTGCCATCTGAGATGCTGGCCACCCAACATGTGTGGCCAGTGAGCATTTGAAATGCAGCTAGGTGGACGGAGGAACTGAATTTTTAATTTTATTGAATTTTGATTAATTAGAATTTTAACAGCCACATGTTGCCAGCGGCTATTCCAGATTGATTACACCTCAAACAGTGTTTTCATAATCTTTTAAGAAAATCCCTGAATTTGGACAAGAAAGAAAATTGCATAGTTTTTTAGTGATGGCAGGCCTGGTTGTGTTCCAGATCTGTTCCTCCCCTTTGGAGAAATTCAGTAGCCAGCAGTAAACCACAGATGTTTGTAAACGCTTTTCTCAGTAGATCCTCATTGCTTAACGTTGAAATTTCGCTTGTACTTCATTGTTAAGTCTAGTCAGTCTAGTCAGTGTTCAGTCGAGAGTGGCTTCAGATCTCAGCCTTAGAGTGCTCAGTCTAACTTCTTTAAGTTGTAAATGAGCCCAAGTGAATACTCAAATATATTATGAACGAACTTTCGATGAAATCATTTTGAAAAGCAAATTCACATACATCATTTTGTCTTTAATTGGATAACTCTTTCTTAAATTCAGTGGGTAATAACGTTAGAATTTGTTTCTCTTTTTGTTTTTTGAGTTGGGGTTCTCCTCTGTTGCCGAGGCTGGAGTGCAGTGGCGTGACTGCGATCTCAGCTTGCTCCCGCCTCTGCCTCCTGGTTCAGGTGATCCTCCCACCTCAGCCTCCCACCTCAGCCTCCTGAGTAGCTGGGATTACAGTTATGTGCCACCGCACCTGCCTAATATTTTTTATTTTTGTAGAGATGGGGTTTTGCCATGTTGCCCAGGCTGTTCTCAAACTCCTGGGCTCAAGCATTCTACCCACCTTGGCCTCCAAAGTGCTGGGATTACAGGCCTGAGCCACTGCACCTGGCCAGAACATTAGAATTTGCATAGAAACTTTCATAGATGGCAAACTCTTTGAGAGCAGGAACCCCGCCTAATTCATCTTTACATCTGGGTCCTTAGGCCAGTACCTGACATGATCAATAAATGTTAGTTTAGTCTTTCTAGAATAGAAAGATGAAATATTCCTTCAAATTTTAGAGAAATATGAAATGTCAGAAGAGGTTACTAAACCTCACTAGGTGTTTTCCACTTGATGCTCAAAGTAGCTGGATTTTACCTAACATAATTGTCCCAGTGTAGATTTGGCCACATATGAAAGATTAAGGCAAAGCTCAAGAACAAAGTATAACATATTTTGGATGTGCAGATTTTGAAAGCTGGAGTTATCTGTGGCTAAGGTGTGCCCGTGAGAATCCCAGTCTATACCTGTTAAACCAGCGTGTTTATCTGTGGAACACTTTTTCCACTCTCAGTAATGTCTTGGTTTAGACAGTAAATTAGATGGTCATTGCTGTGGCTGCTTACCCCTTCCCTGGTTAAACAGCTGTTAATCATGTACTTGTCTTGTTTCCATTCCCACATGGGAAGGGGTGGAGGCTGGTGCCTTTTTGTAGATCCAGTTTATTGTTTTGCATATCCTAAGCAGTAAATGCTTACTGAAAGAATAAATGAATGCATGTATGTTCGCTTCTGTACGAGCTCTTCACTATTCTGTAAATATTGTCGGGGAGGCATTCCTCCTGCTAAAGGATGGAGAAGTTTAGGGGCATATGCGAGTTTTCTGATTCTAATGTGCCTGACCTTATAATCACAGAAGTTAGGGAATGATGCATAAATTAATTGTGCTTTCCTCCTTCCCCATCGTTATTTTCCTTTCTTCAAAAAGCATTAGGGAAAATATAAGTTGAACCTTTCCAAATGGATCTAGAACAGTTGTGCCAATGCAGCTGTTTCTAATTACTTGCATGTATTGATATGCTCGATATTTATTGCATATCTACGTTGTACATACTGCTGAATACTACGCTTCGCAATAGAAATCCACAAACATCAAAAGCAAAACTTGTTTTTTTATTAGTTTAGATGACAGTTATTTTTAGGGTTGTGGACTGGATTTTCAAAATCGGGATTCTTCTAGCTCATAAGACACAAAAGAAGAACCTTTTATACTTGAGTAGAGCAATGGGTTAAAGTGTTAGTTGCATTGTGTTTAGGGAATAGGATACAGTCATATGTTGCTTACCAACAGGGATATGTTCTGCGAAATGCATCGTTAGGCAATTTAATTGTTGTTTGAACAGCATAGTGTATACTTGCACAAACCTAGATAGCATAGTCTACTATACACTGAGGCTATATGGGATAGCCTATTGTTCATAGGCTGCAAACTGGTGCAGTATGTTACCATACTGAATACTGTAGGCAATTTAAGCACAATGGTAAGTATTTGTGTATCTAAACATAGAGAAGGTACAGTAAAAATCTGGCAAAGATAAAAAAGGATACACCTGTATTACCATGAATGGAGCTTGCAGGACTGGAAGTTGCTCTGGGTGAGTCAGTGAGTGAGTGTGAAGGCCTAGGACATCACTGTACACTACTGTAGACTTTAGAAACACCATACACTTAGTCTGTACTAAATTTATTAAGAAAACTTTTCCTCAATAATAAAGTAACCTTAGCTTACTGTCACTTTTTTAACTTTATAAACTTTAAACGTTTTGAAAACAGACTCTTTTGTAATAAAACACCTTGGTTAAAACAAACATGGTGGCTGGGCATGGTGGCTCATGCCTGCAATCCTAGCAGTTTGGGAGGCCGAGGTAGGTGCATCACCTGAGGTTGGGAGTTTGAGACCAGCCTGACCAACATGGAGAAACCCTGTCTCTACTAAGAATACAAAATTGGCCGGGTGTGGTGGCGCATGTAGTCCCAGCTACTTGGGAGGCTGAGGCAGGAGAATCATTTGAAACTGGGAGTTGGAGATTGTGGTGAGCTGAGATCATGCTATTGCACTCCAACGTGGGCAACAAGAGCAAAACTCCATCTCAAAAACAAACAAACAAAAAAAGAAACAACAACAACAAACATGGTACAGGTATACAAACATTTTTCTTTATGTTTTTTGTAAGCTATTTTCTATTTTGTTTTTTACTTTTGAAACCTTTTTTATTAAAAAAAATTAAGACACAAACACACATCAGCCTAGGCTGCATAAGATCAGGATCATCAGTATCATTGTGGTCCACCTCCACATCTTGTCTCATTGTGGGAGGTCTTCAGAGGCAATAACACGCATGGAGCTGTCATCTCCTGTGATAACAGTGCCTCTGGAATCCCTCCTGAAGAACCTGCCTGAGGCTGTTTTACAGTTAACTTTATTTCTTAATAAGTAGAAGGAGTATACTCCAAAATAACAAGGGAAAGTATAGTATTGTAAATATATAAACCAGTTACAGAATCATTCACTGTCATTATCAAGTACTATGTATTGTACGTGATAGTATGTGCTAGACTTTTATTCAACCGACAGCGTAGTACTGTTTACACCAGCATCACCACAAACACATGAGCAATGCGTTGCCTATGATGTTGCAATGGCTACGACGTCACTAGGTGATAGGAATTTTTCAATTCTATTATAATCTTATGGGGCCATCATCATTAATGTGGTCCATCATTGGCTGAAATGTCCTTAAGTGTCATATGACAATACTGGGTTTGAATTTGGTCTTGGGAGTCCTTAGACTTTGAATATTGCAGGTGTCTGGCTGTCGTGGGGTTAATTCTCTTGGTTGGCCTGTTATGTCAATGGGACGGTACCATGTATATCCACAGATGAGCCGGTTGGTTTGCCCTGCCGGGTTTTGTGGTTTCAGTCTATCCGTGACCCACTCACCTACCAAAGGGAGTTATCTGTGGAGTGAATCAAGGGAAGCCTGAGCGCAGACAGGTCTCCTACTGCCAAAAACAGTGCTCTCACTTACCATACTGTAGGTGATGTAATTAGGTGATGTTTCCTGTCTACATCCTTATTTGAAATATAATTTTTGTGTATTTTTATTCCCAGGTCCATGTACTTTTATTTGCATATCATAAGTCTCCTGATAATACTATTTCTGCCAATGAAACCACAAGCTCATACGCAAAGGCGGCCTCAGACTGTGAACTCTATCAATAAGAGGAAAACAGATTGATACCTCCAAGAGAAGCGGACAAGCAGAACTGCAGAACTTTCGAAAGATGAGATGACAAGGCTCAAGGGTTCCTCCGGTGACTTAGAGGCGATGTTTACATGCATCTTTATTTTGTTCTTTTTTAAAGTGCAGGGAGTATTTTTATAAAGCCTTTTTGTACGGATAAATCGGCCATGTCCAGGTTATTGGTTTTAATATTTTATAGGACATTTGAGTGGTGCGGCAGTGTGTGGAGAATGTGCCAGAGCTGCAGAGACAGTCCATTCTGGGATGCTGGCTTTTTGCCCTTCCAGCATGATTTCCAGCTACTGTGACCTGGATGCTGGAACCCAGGCATTGGCTCCAAAAATTAGAAGGCGAGTGCTGAGAAGACTTGACACAGGTTTCTCAAATCAGAATATACTTAGACATGGTGGTTCCCTGGGAAGCCCCAGATCCTTTGACTTGTGACGTTACTGGTTTGCAGACATAATAACTACACTCAGAGGACCATGGAGGCGGAGGGATAATGGTTTCAGGGCACTGAAAACTCTACGAGTCAAGAGGACTAGTGCATGGACTGAAAGTCAGACATGCCCTCAAATAGGCTGCATTTTTTTTTTCCAGGAATGTAACCTTTCCCCTTTTTCTTCTGACCTGAGCCAAGACTGAAAATCAGAAAGTTTCCTGTACGTGGAGCTGAAGAGGGGTTGCTGTTTCCCGAATGTTTTCCAGTTCACAGGCGCCGCCTGCCTGCCCGGGGATGGCCTTGAGAAGACACCCAAATGTACATGAGGCAGCAGAACGCCTTTTAGGAAATTTATAAAAAGTAATTTAAAGTTATGTAGAAGTTTGGTAAGAAGAAGCAGTTGTTTCTCTCTTCTCCCCTCATTTCATGGAGGTGTTAATGATCATGGCTGGCCGTGATGTACGCATGGGCCGATTTTCATTTTTTCAGTTTCATGGCTGAGAAATTCAGCTTTGTTCTAGTTGAATCATCATATTGGAAAGCAGATGTTGAAATTTGTCTTTTCTATCTTTGTTATGAATGTGCTATGGCCCCTTTTGGAGACTTCTATTGGGTAATATTCCATGTGAGAGAAGGAAACATGATATTAAATGTTGTGAAAAATAATAATGATGATAATAATACAATATATGCTGCAATGGTGTACTCTCAATCAGGTTGCTTGGGAGGAGAAAATTTATTCAAATCCAATGATAAAACATTAGTTTCTTATTGAATAAACAGTTATGTTCCCATATAAAGGAAATGTTTCTGATGGGAAGAATTGCTTTTTGTCTGTGAATAGAGACTTGATGTTCAGAAGCCTCTGTGTGTGTGTGTGTGTGTGTGTGTGTGTGTGTGTTTTAACAAATGTGCACCAACTTAAGGTTTTACTGTATATTTCAGGCCCTTGGGTGTCTTGTGTTTTGGTATAATTTCAGATCTTTATTCCCAACTTTGCAGGTAGGATTTTACCCCCTTTCACAGATGAGGGTACTGAGAATCAGAGAGACTTTTGCCAATTGCCGTAAGATCACAGCATTAGTGGTAGAGCTGAGATTTGTGTCCCAGATGGTCCTATGAAGACCACCAGCTGTGAGTCTTTCCATAAGGTGTCCCACTGGTGCTTCTCTTAGGATAGTGAAATGTGAATGTAATGTGCCTGTCCCTCTTAAGCATGCATACAGTCCTGGTGCTGGGGGCGAGTACTAGAACCCAAACTCTAGTCCTTATTTGGGATAGTGAAAGTTAAGAAGTAGTAGATGTGAGCTAGTGCATGAGTCTCACCCTACTTTAACAAGGAAATCTTGGGGCAACCCAACTTTGCTATCTCAGGAAGAATCTTAGATAGTGGGTAGGGGAAGGGGCTGTAGGTACCTAAAATCTATCAGAGTTTGTCTCCACCAGGAATAGCTTGAGGTACAAGCTTCCTGTCTCAGGAAGAATCTTAGATAGTGGGTAGGGGAAGGGGTTGTAGGTACCTAAAATCTATCAGAGTTTGTCTCCACCAGGAATAGCTTGAGGTACAAGACCAAAAAAAATGTACATCTTATAAACTAGCAAAAATGGTAAAAATTACCATTGGTGTGTAGTAATAATATGGACATGTAGAATATTCATATTACAGTGAAGTCTTTGAATTTACAATGTGATTGATGACCAGGTTTCACTGTATGTAATGTAAGTATCCTCATGTCTGAAAGAAGAACTTGGTAATGAGAGGAGGGGTGTCTGCTTCAGTGACCAGCTGCCCTGGTTTACCAAGGACTCTCTCAAGCCTTCAGTCCTGGGCAAACTGAGGCCATTGGTCCCACTAGTGACTGCCCAGAATTGATTACTCCTTATGGAATGAGGATAAGTCAAACCTCTAGGAGTTGAGCTTATGGATGCTATATGTTAGACTTGGTAGTAGGCTCTGGGACACAAACATGAGGCTTTATTCTGTATAAAAAGAACAACACATAGGAGACTGATTAGCATCCTTCTTCTTCTGAAAACCACTTACCCATAGAAAAAGATTTCAATTGAGGACCAACATTTAGACAGGAGGTTGGGACTGTTTTTATTACCTTAGATTTCCAAGTTGTCCTAAATATGAGATGCATTTAATAAATACTTATTGGATTGTGAGTTTTCAGTTGAAAATAAATACACTTTCTGGTTTTGTTTTTGAAGAAGCCAAATCTAAAATATTCTATTTTTTTTTTTCATACTTTGAAGGTAACTATATGGACCAAGAATATTATTCAGATATTATTCAGTGGTTGCAAAAAGCAATAAATAATTCAGTTTGAGATTCTGACTGGCTAAGAGAGAAAAAGGCAGGAGGAGAAAACTGGAAGAAGAACAGAGGAGTTAGGTGGCCCCCAGAACTGGTGCGGTGTGTGTCCTTCCGTTACTCTGCAGGCTCCCAGGTGGTCCTTCTCAACTCCCACTGCACATTGGAACCACACAGGAAGCTTAAAGAAAGTGATTGATGCCTGGTTTCTCCAGGGACCACATGTTTTTTCTCTTCTTGTCTCTGGCATTTGGCATAGTGCCTGTTCTGTAATGAAGATTCACTAAGTGTTTGTTGAATGAATGAGGGATTGAATGGATTAGTTTAATGCATCATTGCACTTGACAGTTTTGATTGAGTCACTTTTACACTGGGAAACATCGTTTCTGCTTTTCAGAATTAGTTTCTGAAATAAAGGCTTGTGTTTTTGGGGAATTCTGAAAGCACATTATGTGATATAATCACTCAGACAGCCAGTTTACATAGTCTGAACCCCTCTGGTCCACCCATCCATTAATTGATGCATTCACTTATTTATCAAATGTGTCATGTCTGGTGTGGGCCTGGCACTCTGTGAGGCACTGCAGGGAAAAGATGCTGAAAGCCCCCATTCTTTGCTCTTGGAGAGTTCACAGTATGCCCAGAAAGACATGATCCAGAGGAGTGTGCAGTAGGAGTGCCCAGGAGAATTCCAGCAATCAGAAGTTATAAAGTGATCTATTGGCTGATCCTTGTTTCCTTAGAGTGATCTCATTTTACAGTGTTGAGAATTACCCAGGACAGCAGCATCACTGCTGCCTAGCCTCATGTCCAGGTGAAGTTTAAACTTGCCCTTGTCCTGAAATTGGGTATTGAGCTTGCAACATGTCAATGCCAATCAATGCAGTAGCTACCCAATGGAGCAGACTGAACTCTCATGGTTGCCCATAGGGGTAGTAGGGTGGCCAGTCCCCCTCCGGAGGGACCTTTAGTGAAGTTTGCAGGCTTAGTGAAAGACTTCATGAAACTTCAGAGGGAAGGTATTTGCTTAGAGAAGGTGCAGCCCACGTGAGCTTTGTCTAATGCCCTAAAATTATCTGACACTACTTACTTTGTGCTAAGACAAAGAAAACTAACAGTTATTGACAGCTACTTTCACATGCATTCCTAACACAGTCTGTGAACTTGGCAGTATTCTCTTTTGCAAATGTGGAAAGCAAGTAGCAAGTAACTTGCCGACAGTCACCCAGCTAGTTAGTGGAGGAGCTGAGGTTGGAATCCTGGTTTGGCTGACTTCAGAGTCCATCTCACCGCCTGGTGCAGAGCACGTTCATTTTCAAAGAGACAGAGTTTTAAAGCTGGAAGTAACTCCAGCACTCACCTGGTCTAGTGGTTTCCTAATGCAGACCAGCTGGCCTTGTCGCTTGGGGAGCTTGCTAAACACGCAAGGAGTGGGGAGATCGATTTGCTTTTAAGTTGCTGATAGTCACCATTCCCTTTTCTCAGGGGAACGGTGTGATTGATATCAACGTGGGATAATGGTCGTGTTACCATAACCTTCTTCCCAGTGGTTAAGGGTGATTATATCCTGGTGGAATGGGGAGGTGAGAGCCTAGCTAGATTGTTTACTTCAAAAAGAAGGTATTTTGGAACATCTGTGATTGCTTTGTGTTCCTAAAAAACCTTTTAACATGGTGGTTTTAATGCATTTTGAGATATGCAAAGTTTGGCCTAGACTTTAAGTAGCTGGTATGCGTAAACTTTGGGGAAATTGGGCAGAGATTACTCAGTGGAATAAAGAGATGGCAGAAAATTGGGGCCTGAGGAGAAAGGAAATTCCCAGTGGGTGGCCTGGTCGGGGAGATCTTTAAGAATAGGAAGGTGGAGAATTCCTGGACTCTTAGGTAATGTTCTCCTCTACTAACATAGCTAGAGATACATTTCATCTTTAAAAAGAGAACAAAACCTGTTTCCAGTTTAGGCTGGCATTGGGAGGAGAGAAGAGAACAGACTAGGATATGCCTAGCAGTAACCTAAGCCTCCCTCAAGAATCAATCTCCAGAAATACAAAATACTAGCCGTGGAGTTGGGGAATGGAGCTATGTTCTCCATTATTTGAATTTCTAAATCCAAGGGCATCTTATAAAGCAGTAGACCTTAGGGATATGCAGGTAACAGACGCCTTCACAGATACTTGATTACAAACAGACTCCTGGGTCCCACTCCCCAGATATTCGGATTCAGTCGGTCCGAAGCCATGCCCGGGAATCAGTATTCCTAACGAGTTTCCCACAAATTCTGATGTACAGCCGGGTTTGGGAAGTACTGGCTTCATCTTATTCTTTACATTTGAGGAAACAGGCTCAAGGTGGGTGGGTGGGTTAATGTGTTGCCCCAGGCATCAGAGATCACTTCTGTAGCAGAGATGAGGGTGGAAGCGCCTTCTCTTGACCCACTAGGGTGTACTTCCCACAAATAGACAGACATGCGTTCTCTAAAAAACACCCAGCACAGTGGGTCTCAGAGAAGCCCTCTGTCTTTCCTGGAACATTTTCTCAGATGAGATCACCTTAGGCCTGAAAATGAGGGTCCAGGTGAGGCGGATGTGTCCTAGGGACCTGTAAGTCTGCACTCTCTGAGTGTGGGTTGGCCTCCGATCTTATGCAGCCTCACAGACAGTTTTATTGTCACTGCTGATCCAACCTGTGGAGGCAGATTGGGAACAATTTTCTAGAAAAAAGCCTTTCTGTATCCACATGGCCCTCAGGATCCAATGGCCCCTTTTGTTCTCAAACAAAGAAAATTCATACGGGATAAGCACTTTTGGCATTAAAATTTACACTGTCTAAGCAGTTGCTGGCTACGATCAATCGTCCATTCATCCTTGGCCTTCTTTCGGTCTATTGTCTGCTTGACAGGCAAAATGACCTTTCAGCATTTCCAGCTGCAGTCCCAGGTCGCAACTGTCTCTGTGTCCGCTGGCCTGGAAAAGCCACCAGATGCTGGTACACGTTTTCTGCGTGGTCACTGGTAACCTCTTCCCTCCAGTCCTTCATGCTGCTGCCTGGGACACTCCCTGGTGAGCCCTTCAGGATGCCACTCTTTATCAAAACTCCTGCCGGCTCCTGCTGTCTACACCATAAAACCCATGCCCTTCCCTTCCACCCTCACCAACCTGGGCTCCCGGCCCTCCTTTCAGGCGGGCAGCTGTTCCATGTGCAGCCAGAGTTTGTGACTCGGCGCCTTTGTACCTTTAAGTTCTGCTGCCTGAAAGAACCACATTTTTTGAATAGGCACTTCCCAAAGCAAAAAGGGCAGAAGGCCTTTTAGACAGAGAAAATGTGCAGTACAAGATGCTATTTTTTCTGTGAAGTCCTTCTCACTTCTAGCTTCTGCTCATAGATCCCCAATAATACCTTGTGTTGTGATTAGCTTGGCGTCATTTGTCCTTCCCCAACCAGACTGCCAGGTGCCTGACAACTCATTTCTTCACACCTGGCAAGGCTCTGACTCAAAAGGGTATTGGATCAATGTTAGTTGAACAAATGAGGGAATGAATGAATTCCATTAGCCACGGCAGGATTTTCTCTGGGATAATGAAAAGGGGCCGTCATGGACAGGTGGGTTGAGTTTGGTGTTCTGGCCCCTGCATTTACTGACCAGGACTAGAAATGGCCCTAGTAAAAATGAGCTAATCACTGTCTATTTCCTAGTCCCTTAAAATCCGGGCTTTCCCTTTACTGTGGTGCTCCATCAAGCTCTCTGGCTAGGATTCGGGTTGGGTAAGTCCAGCATGTTGGAACGAAGTTCCTAAGAGTTCTCTATTTCCTGGGAGTCCATACTGGACTTTCATCTTTTACAGCTTTTGGTAGTTAGTGGTTCCATTAGAGACTATGTAGTGTTTCATTGTCTGTATAACCAAGAATGTATTCATCTATGCTTCTCCCGATGAACTGGCTAGCCCTGCCATAACCAAGAACCACAGGCCGCATGGCTTAAACCACAGAAGCATATTGTCTCATGGTTCTGGAGGTTAGAAGTCTGAGATCAAGGTGTCAGCAAGTTTGGTTTCTTTTGAGGCCTCTCCTCTTGGCTTGTGGCTGCTGTCTCCCTACTGTGTCCTCCCATGGTCTTCCTGCTGTGTGTCTTGTCCTAATCTCCTTTTTCTTTTCTCTCTCTTTTTTTTTTTTTTTTTTTGAGATGGAGTCTCACTGTGTCGCCCAGGCTGCAGTGAAGTGGTGCAATCTTGGCTCACTGCAACCTCTGCCTCCTGGGTTCAAGGGATTCTCCTGCCTCAGCCTTCCAGGGAGCTGTGATTACAGGCACTCGCTATCATGCCCAGCTAATTTTTGTAATTTTAGTAGAGAGAGGGTTTCGCCGTGTTGGCCAGGCTGGTCTTGAACTCCTGACCTTAGGTGATCTGCCTACCTTGGCCTCACAAAGTGCTGGGATTACAGGCATGAGCCACCATGCTTGACCATCTCCTCTTCTTATAAGGTCTCCAGTCATATTGGATTAAGGCCCACCCTAATGACCTCATTTTAACTTATTTACCTTTTCAGAGACCTTGTATCCAAATCCATTCACATTCTAAAGTCTTGGGGATTAGGACCTCAACATATGAATTCAGGAAGGATGCAGTTCAACCCATACAGACCTTTAGTGGTTCTTGCTGTTTCTGTGGTAGTAAACCATGCTATGGTGAACATTCTCTTTTTTTTTTGAGGCAGAGTCTCGCTCTGTCACCCAGGCTGGAGTGCAGTGGTGCGATCTCGGCTCACTGCAAGCTCCACCTCGCGGGTTCATGCCATTCTCCTGCCTCAGCCTCCTGAGTAGCTGGGACTACAGGCGCCCGCCACCACGCCTGGCTACATTTTTGTATTTTTTAGTAGAGACGAGGTTTCACTGTGTTAGCCAGGATGGTCTCGATCTTCTGACCTTGTGATCCTCACACATCAGCCTCCCAAAGTGCTGAGATTACAGGCGTGAGCCACCACGCCTGGCCGGTGAACATTCTTTTGTATTTCTCTGGTGACAGGGTGGACATCATGAAGTGGCATTGCAGGATCTTAGTGTGAAGAAATGCACTCTCAGCTTAACCGGGTGCTCTTGTTCTCCAGCTGGTTGTATGCATTTTTTCTTTCCCCAAAATGTGTAACAGTTTTTCTTTGTCCACATTCTCATCAGTACTTGGTATTAGCAGACTCTTATGTTTTGCCAATTGGATCAGTGAGAAAAAAAATGTACAGAGAAATGTACTTCTCAGGCCGGGTGCAGTGGCTCACACCTGTACTCCCAGAACTTTGGGAGGCCAAGGTAGGTGGATAACAAGGTCAGGAGTTCAAGACCAGCCTGACCAACATGATGAAACTCCATTTCTACTAAAAATACAAAAATTAGCCGGGCATGGTGGTACACACCTATAATCCCAGCTACTCAGCAGGCTGAGGCAGGAGAATCGCTTGAACCTGGGAGTCAGAGGTTGCAGTGAGCTGAGATCATGCCACTGCACTCCAGCTTGGGTGACAGAGTGGGACTCGTCTCAAAAAAAAAAAAAAAAAAAAAAAAAAAAAAAAAAAAAAAAAAATGTAGTTCTCCTAGGCCTGCCCTCAGCTCTTTGGTTTCATCCTCTGGATGCAGCCACTGTTATCTTCTTATGTGGCCTTTCAGAGAAATTCTGTGCCCTGCATCGAGCTTTTCAACTTGTTGCAAACATTTCGTACGTTTCGTATCATAAGCATTTCTTCATATTATTGCAGAAGCTTCCTAAAAGTTGTTTTTGATGGCTGCATAATAGTCTGTAAATAAATGTGCCATAATTTTGAAAAGCATTCCCCTAATTGTTGAGCATTTGGTTTCTGCTACTTTATTTAGAAAATATATTCCTTTTAGAAAAATTTGAAAATACAGAAAAGGAATAAGGCATCTATAATCCCAGCCCCTGTTGGCATTTTATTTCTAGTTTTCCTGTTGAAGGCTTGTTTTATTTTGTTGTTTTATATTTCTGGTTGTTCTTTGGTATCGGCATTTATCTTTAGAAAAGTCTAATGCTTCCCATAGAGTTTGGAATTTTAATTTTCCATTTAACTTTACAGGATGAGAATGTCCCCATGCCATGAAATCTCCCATCTCTTTCTCTTCTGCTCTAATGAGCATAGCAAGGAATGAAAACAAGTGAAGTTGTAATGAGGGTTGACTTGATGCAGTTAGGTAATTTATTTAATTTTAAGTGGTAAATCACTTGCAAACCTTAACTCTTTAAACTATTGCTAGTAACAAATTACTTTTACATATTGTATAGTTCATCACAATGTGGAGATTGAGGCCTCCTTCTCTGAACCATTTAACCCTTAGCCTGGCAAGTGACTGTTCGTTTAGCCTCTCAGTAAGTAGGATGTATTTGTTCAGGAAATATGAACCTTTAAGGCAAAATGCTTTTTTGGCCTATAAAATTGAATGATCCCCAAACCCACCAAGCAGTTTATTTTTATGAATGAGCTTCCTTCCTTCTCAGGTTCATCAAACTTAAATTGCTAATTAATGAAGATTATCAACAATTCCAATAAGAAATGTTAGGAAGGGGAATGTAATAGAGAATGCCAATAAAATACATCAAACTCCAAAACTTTCTAGGACTGTTAAAAGTCAATCTACAAGCATCAGTTGATCTCGTATGAATAAACTATTTCATGCAAAATAAATTTGAACTTTATTTTATCAATGTTAAATATAGCTGAAGTTGAAATAGCAAGCTTGGTTAACATCATTTTGGTGTTTAAAAACTTGTAAGAACTTGAAATGATGATTTGCAAACTGGATTCTAATGATACTTAAAGAAAAATACCAATAAGCCTAGGACAGCCCTGAAATGAATAATTAAATGCATTAATAGCTTACGTAAACTCCCTACAGTAATTTGAACCTCATTCCCGGTAAGGAAGGTGTGAGGCAAACATTTCAAGAAGAAAGCACTATTTAAAACCCCAGTGTGCTGCCTTTTGGATGTTGCTGAATCACTGTTTTTTTGTGAATCTGAAGCAGTGAGAGAGGTAGAATTACAAGAAAGTGCTGAGAGAAAGCTTTGCAAACAGAGCAGGGTAATGGAGTAGTCAAAGTGTCAATCCTGCCTTTGTTTTTTGCTGAGAAGTCCCTGGAAACAGGTGAGTGATTGACTTCTTGATTAATGCTTCCCAGCTTTAGAGCATTCAGCCTCAGGCTTCATTTAAAGTCTACGTTTTGCAGTATCTCTTGAGGTAGATAGATTTAAGAGAAAACAAGGAAGCGGTCCCAAAACACATGCAAAATAACTAAGCCTTTCTCAATGATGAACAAGAAATTTAGATCCATCCAAAGGATCTAAAATTCTTGACTTGGAATGTGGTTTTTCTGAAGTGGTGTGAAATAGTGACATCTTGTGGCCATGTGAGGTAATTTCTGGTGATTTCCCTGTTGAATTAGAAAGTCAAGCATTCATTTGTTCATTCATTCATTCACACTCTGAATGGTTAGAATGCTTAGCAATTGCCACTTTAACCTCTCTGGTGTTTTTTTTTTTTTTTTTTTTTTTTGGAGACAGAGCACCCAGACAGGAGTGCAGTGGCATGATCTCGGCTCACTGCAACCTCCGCCTCCTGGGTTCAAGCGATTCTTCTGCCTCAGCCTCCTGAGTAGCTGGGACTACAGGCATGTGCCACCACGCCTGGCTAATTTTTGTATTTTTTAATAGAGATGGGGTTTCACTGTATTGGCCAGGCTGGTCTTGAACTCCTGACCTCGTGATCTGCCCGCCTCGGCCTCCCAAAGTGCTGGATTACAGGTGTGAGTCACTGTCTGGTGTTTCTTTTGAACAGAACATGATAGTCTTTTGGAGTAAAGGTCAGATTTTAATGATCCTTTTGCTATAGGGTCAAATAATTGTTTCCCTGCCCTGTCCTCTCTCCACTATAGGAAAAAAAGCCCACCGGAGGGTGTGTAAACTCAAGGCAGCAGAGGTGCTGAAGGCAAAATAGCTTCATTTAAGGCAAATTTCTGCCTCTACATGTGTGTGACCATAAAAAAAGTGAGCAACCCGCTCTGAATACTTTTCTTCTTAGGAGGAATACTAGCAATTATAATTACCCTTCAGAGCTGTGGGGATTAAATGAGTTAAACCATAACGTGAGTTATGAAGCTGACAGAATTCTCAAATGATGATATGGTGGAAATAGTCAGGTCATTGTGATAAGGGGCCATATAAGTTTTTTGGAGATGAAGTTTCTTGTTTGTAAAATGTGGGTATTAAATAAGCTGACCAGCAAGGTTGCTTCTGTTTCTAACATTCCATAATTTGATGTTTTTCTTTACACTCTTCTGAACCTCTTTATTTCCAGTAGTGAGCTTCTCAACACCTATTTTTTGGCCTATAACTTTGTAGTAAGTATTTTGTTTCCTGGGTAGTAAGTTCTGAATGACTTAAAGGAAAATACAGGTGTTTTATACGTTATCTTCCACCACTGACATTTCAGTTTATGGTTGGAGCAGTTAGGCAAGTTTCTTTTTTGTTGTTTTTTTGTTTTGTTTTTTTGTTGGGGGGGGGCGGGGGACAGAGTCTTGCTCTGTTGCCCATGCTGGAGTGCAGTGGTGTGATCTTGACTCACTGCAACCTTCACCTTCTGGAGTTGAAGCGATTCTCCTGCCTCAGCCTCCCATGTAGCTGGGATTACAGGCATGTGCCACCACGACCAGCTACTTTTGTATTTTTAGTGGAGACAGAGTTTTGCCATGTTGGCCAGGGTGGTCTTGAACTCCTGACCTCAGGTGATCCACCCGCCTCAGTCTCCCAAACTGCTGGGATTACAGGCCTGAGCCACTGCGCCTGGCCATTTAGGCAAGTTTCTGAATTTAGAAAGAAGCACAAACATCGTGGCAAATATTTAAGTCTTCACTCTGTGGCTAGAAGGCACAATAAATAACATGCTTTGTTCACACACAGAAGTGTGAAGTAGGCATAGGTTCTCTTCTGGCCCATGGCTACTAGGCCAAGCAATGCAGTGAATTAATCTTTCTTTCTAGTTCTTCCTTCCCAGATCACTTGTTTCTCAACAGAACCTGAGACCTGGATAAAATTCACAGATTGAGTTTATGTCTTATCGTCATGGGGGAAAATATTCTAAAACAACCTATCTTTTAGGCAAGTTTATTCTTCTTTCCTTCCTTCCTTCTTTTTCTCTCTTTCTTGTGATTAGTTTTCCTAATACTGCAAGACTAGTTTCAGAACCTTGTGAAAAGAGGTGACACTCTTTTTCATCCCACGTTTTGTTTGTAGTTCAATTTATAAAGCCTTTTATCTTACATTCTCTCCTTTGTTTCCCAAACCAACAATCCAAAGGTAGTGGAACCAGATATTACTATCCATTTTAAAATTAGGAACCTGAGGCCTGAGGAAGTTGAGTGAGTTTCCCATGGACACACCTCCAGTGAGTGATGGCAACAGAATCGAGACTGTGGGCTTTCCCCTTGGATTTAGGTCAGGCATCACCAAACTGCCCAAGTTCATTTCAAGAATTATATTGGCAGGGCACGGTGCCTTACACCTGTAGTACCAGCACTTTGGGAGGCTGAGGCACACGGATCACTTGGGGCCAGGAGTTTGAGACCAGCCTGGCCAACATGGTAAAACCCCATCTGTACAAAAAATATAAAAATTAGCCAGGCATGGTGGCACATGCCTGTAATCCCAGCTACTTGGGAGCCTGAGGCAGGAGAATCATTTGAACCTGGGAGATGGAGGTTGCAGTGAGCCAAGATCATGCCACTGCCCTTCACCTCCGTGACACAGTGAGGCTACATCTCAAAAAAAAAAAAAAAAAAAAAAAAAAAGCCAAAAATTCTTCCTGCGTTATTTGAATAACTTATAACTTGTATTTACAATTTGTTTGTTTTGGTCATGTAAATAAAATTGGGAAGCAGAAAAAAGTAAGAAAAAGAAAAAAGTTGTTTTTTAAGGTTTGTTAATCTCCGAATGATGGATAATCCCTTTAGAGAGACGGAAAGGCCAACAGACAGTCTTGGGCTATTTCCCCATATGTAGACCCTGAGATGAGGATTGAATTTAAGTAAAAGTAGTTTGTTTGGGAAGTGATCTCAGGAAGGATTTGGAATGGGGAGGTGAGACAGGGAAGGGACGGATGCTAATGCAGAGTGCATTGATTAGCAGATGACCATTGTTGGCTCTGGGGCTCAGCATACCAGATACCTCTGTGAGACTGCGCAGAACACAACTCAGAGTCATTCCACTGGAGAGAAGAGGAGGGTGGGGTGCTCATGGACCAACTCTTGTTTGTCATTGACCCAACTTCCAGCATCATGGAATGTCCTGCAAGCAGTAAAAGCATGCTTAGCAGTTGGAGAGAGCCCCTTGGCACAGTTGTAGAGGATTGCAGTAAGAAGCTGCTGCCTGCACGGGAAACATGAGTGTTGAGAGCATGTGGGCAGGGCATGCTAGCCCTGTCCCCTCTATCCATACACCTGCTCTGCCTGTGTCTTATGTGATTACCAACTGCGATTCACACATCTAGCACCATGCAACATGCTAACGGAGACGCAAAGTATTTGTAAGGATCTAGTGCCTCTTATCACAATATGTTGATTGAAAATCCGTGCACACCTGAAAAAGTAGCACAGTAAGATGGTTTATTGTCAAGTGTCAAAATGAGTAAAGCAGAAGTCAAATACTATAGAAGCTCAGAGAAGGGAGTAATCAGCCAAGAAAGACTTGCTGAGGAGGAAATCCTAGGGCTGAAGGGATTTGGGTGGGAAGAATGAAGCTTGAACGTGGGACCGAGCAGGCAGGTATGCCGCATCATTCTCACCTGTCCTCTAGACAATGGGAAGTTGACAGTTTCCCCCTCCTCTATCAAATTAATATGTGAAGATAAGGCCAGGCGCAGTGGCTCACGCCTGTAATCCCAGCACTTTGGGAGGCTGAGGCGGGCGGATCACCAGATCAAGAGATGGATACCATCCTGGCTAACATGGTGAAACCCCATCTCTAGTAAAAACACAAAAAATTAGCTGGGCGTGGTGTCAGGCGCCTGTAATTCCAGCTACTTGGGAGGCTGAGGCAGGAGAATCGCTTGAACCCAGGAGATGGAGGTTGCAGTGAGCTGAGATCGTGCCACTGCACTCCAGCCTGGGTGACAGAGTGACACTCCATCTCAAAAAAAAAAAAAAAAAATGGTGAAGATAACTTAAAAGAAAAAATAGTTTAGAGGCTTATGTGGGGATGTGATTAAAGGCAGATCTAATATTTTTTAAATAATTGATAAAACTAATTGATTCAAAGTGACCAAGGTGCTACTACTACTGAACCAGATGGTGGGGTACTGTTAAAGCCATGGTTAAAGTTTATAGCCTTAAATTTATATGTTAGGAAAGGACAAGGTATAGAAATAAATGAGCTAAGCTTTCATCTCAGAGGTTAGAATCAGGTAGGAAAATTAAACTCCCCAAAAATTTTGAAAGGAGAGAATAAAGGTAAAAGGAAAAATTAATGAAATAGAAAACAGTCAACAAAGAGGATCAGTAAAACTTAAAGTTCGTTCTTGAAAAAGGAGCAATAAAAATTCATAATCTCCTGGATATACTCATTTAAGAAAAATAGATAGAAAACACAAACAACTATTACCACGTATCAAAAAGGAGACAATACCATAGATCCTGATGTAAACAGGATCCTTTGCAAATGCAAATTTAAAAGATTATAAGAATATAATGAACAGCTTTAAACAGTAAGTTTGATGAGTTAGATGAAATTGACATGTTCTTTAAAAGGTCACAAGTGACCAAAACTGACCACAACAAGGAATATAAAAATCAGAATAATCTTATAACTATTAAATAAATTGGATCTATAATTACCAACTTTCCCACAAGGAAAACTTTAGTCCCAGAAGTCTCAGTGGTGAATTCTTCCAAATATTTAAGAAAGAAGTAATGCTAAACTTTTGCAACTTTTTCAAAGAATAGGAAAGAACAAAGATAATCTCTAATGTTTGAATAACACTGATACAAAATGTAACAAACATTATAAGAAAACTACAGGTGAATTCTACTCAGAAACCCTGAACAAAATATTAATGAAGTGAATGGAGCAATATGTCGAAAGGATAATAAACCTTGCTCAGATTGGTTGATTTTGGAAATGCCAATTTGGTCTAGTATTAAAAAAAACCTATGTGATTAGCATGCTCACAGAATAAAGAAGAAAAATTATAATGATCATTTTAATAGGTACATAAAAAGCAATTGGTTACATTCAATATCTACTCAAGATGTTAAAATCCTTGGAAGTTAGCAATAGAAAGGAGCTTCTTTTATCTAATGAACACAGAAAAACCTATAGCAATCAACATGTGTGAAAAGTTGAAAACTTTTTCCTTGAAATTAGGGACAAGAAAACATGTATTAGAGTTACTGGTAAATGCAATAAGGTGAGAAAAAGTTTGGAATGGAAGAGAAAAGGTTTGGAATGGAAGATTTTTTTTTTAAATTAAATAGAGTTGTTATAGTTTTGTACATAGAAATCCTGTGGGAAATACATTCAGATAAATTATTAGAATTGATAAGTGAGCTTAGCAAAACTATGAAATACAAAGTCTATATACAAAAGTACTTGTATAATAAACATAAAAGAAACAAGCAAAAAATTCACACAAATAAATACATAATACAGAACCCCGTTTTATGTAAAGTCCAAAAACCAAGAAAAACTAAGGTATATTATTAGAATCATGACAGTTACTTTTGAGGAAGAGGAAGGAGTAGTGATTGGGTGTGGGAGGAAGGGTGCTTCTAGGGGGCTAGTGCACTCTTTCTTGATCTAGATAGTTTTTCACAGATGTTCACTTTGTGATAACTGAGCTGTACACTTATGTTTTGCTCACTAATCTGCGTGTAGGAGAACATTTAACACAACAGAAAGCCCGGTAGATCAGTTTAGTAAGCAATAGTATCTATAAATAACATATAATGTTAACTTTAGAAACATTAAATTATTTGAAGGCAATTGGAAGAAAACCAACCAGCATTAATTTATAAGCACAGAACCACAATCAAATTGTGGCAAAAAGTAATTTTGCCATTACTTTTAATGGCAAAAACCGCAATTACTTTTGTACCAACGTAATATAAATAATGAAACCTAAGCATGTGTCTTTAAGAATTTCTGGAATACTACAAGTACATCACTTCTTCCATCCTCTCTGGTCACATCTGTGTCATTAGTTATGTCATTATGTATGCAGGTATCACATCTGTGACACTAACAGATTGATATCCCTGCCTGGAGGAATCTAGGGTCTGAAAAAGGTGCTTGGTAAATTGACCTGGGATTGCAGTGACCTTAGCAGCCTCTTGCTTGGAATGCTCTTCCTGCACAGTGCTCTGCCCTCTTCTGCTCCTGCACCTTCCCCAGTCCTGCCCCCCAGAGGCACCCAACTTCAACTCTTCATCATCTCTTTCTTCAGTTACTTCATCTCCATATTTTGACTTAGCATCCTACTGACGTTTTTTCATTTACCCATTTTAGACCTCATCCATTGACTTCCTATTATGGTACTTTGTACCTCTTTAAACCTCTATTCACTTCCCCTTCCTCTACTCTCCTAAGATTCAATATTTACATTATGTTCTTATGTAAATATTGTCCACCCTTAAGCCAAGTGATGTATCCTGATAATATTTCCTTTCTTGAACAACTTCTATTTTGCCTAGATAAATAATTTATAGTTTGCCTATTTTTCTTTGTGCCTATTGGTCATTCTTCCCAACTACCTCATAGATCTCATGAGTGTCTCTCAATTTTATTTCTCACATGGTCAATCTCTTCAGATTGTTGATCAATTCCACATTTTACTCCCCACCACCCTGGAGATACCTTCCTGAAGCCTTCCGTTTTCCTTCAATATAGATTCCTTTCTCTCTTGGGTGGCTGCTCATCTTCATCCACCTAGGACTTGCCTTTGCCACCCTCCTTTATTGAATCCCTTGTTTCTTGGAGTCTTTTGCATAACTCTTTCTTAGTTTTCTCCATTTTTTTTTTTACTTCAATCTTTTTCCTGATGCTACTCCACTGGAGTAAGAGAGAAAGATTATTCAGGAGAAAGATTGCATGAAACATGATGTCTAGTCTACTCAAAACTTTATTAAGAGGTTGATAGGGTATAGAATTTATGGATGAAAGACATTTTCCCTTAGAGATTCAAGGAAAAATAAACCTCCATCAGTTGCTTCATTGTAGATTGTTTTTATTTTTGGCTCCAGAAGTTTTTATTTATAGAAATGTGTCATGTTTTGATATTTCTTTTTATCTTGGTGTGGGTCATTCTTTATTTACTATTCTGGACATTTGGTAGATCCTTGCAATATGCAAAGTCAAGTTTCCAAAGTACTGGGACATTTTCTTTTATATTTCTTTGAAAGTTTCCTACTTTTGCTATCCCTTCTCCCTCTCTGGGACTTTTATTAGTCAGATGTTAATTTACAGTTCCTTATTCTTATTGAATTTAAACATTTCATGTGCTTGATTTCAAATGTTTTGTATTCTCTAATAGTTCTCTTTTATTGGGAGCCTGTTCACGTATCTCAGAGGAAGAATAATGACAGGCAACCAACAGTGAGTCCTACAACTATGAAAAAGGGACATGGGACTCAACTTAGTGTGAGGGAACAGGGAACGCTTCTTTGTAGATGTGACTCAGATCTGTACTCAACTAGGATTAACTAAGCAAAAAGGAAACTAGGGGGCACATATCCCAGGAAGAAGGAACGGCCTATGTGAAAATCCTAAATAGGGAAGGTGTGCAGTGCATTAGTAAGGAACTGAAAGTGGCCAGTGTGATTAGAGTTGAGAGCAAGGGGGAAAGCAGCTCATAATGAGGCTGATAATGTAAGCAAGAATCAGACCATTCAGGGCCTCTGGCTACATTAAGGATTTCAGAGTTTATCTTAAAGGCATGAGAAGTTATTACAAAGTTCAAACCAGAGCAGATCATGTAATGCTAAATTTTATGGGTGAAAGTTTGATGAGAAACAGGATATTTATATAGTTTCAAAGTACTTTGCCACAAAATACTTACTGATTGCCAAGAGAAAAAAAATAGAGAAATCTAACAGACACCACTCTAACGAAGTGATTAAAGTTACCATTACCACTAATGGATGAATCAGCATCATATGCCTCCTCATATAATGCACTGAGAAGAAGATAACATCACTCTGTAATACTTCTGCCAACAATGCATGCCTGGATCAGATTGTGGGAAAACGTAAGACACACCCAATGGGAGGGACATTCTACAAAGTAGGTGCCGTGTATTCTTTAAAAACACACACAAGCATACATAGTGAAGTACCAAAAGACAGGGAAAGACTGAGGAACTATTCCAGGTAGAAGGAGACTGAGGAGACATGGCAACATGTGATCTGGGCTGGATTCTGGACCAGCACTTTTTTCTCTTGCTATAAAGGGCACTAGTGAGACAATTGGAAACATTTGAAAAATATCTATAGATTAGACCTCAGGTCAATGTCAATTTCCTGATTTTCATAATTGTACTGAGGCTATCTCAAAGAATATTCTTGTCTTTACACGCTATAACTTAACTTAAGGGTAGAAGGGCATCTTGTGTATAACTTACTCTCAAATGGCTTAGGAGAAAAAGTAGAGATAGAATGAATGAGAATGAGAGTGACTATGAAATCAATAAATGAACCATGATAAAACATGATAAAATATTAATATTTGTTGATGCTCAGAATTCAGGAAAAATTGATATTTGGAGAACCCAGGTGCAATAAATCCATCATGCTGCTTTTGCAAGTTTTCTGTAAGTCTGAAGTTATTTCACGATTTTAAAAGAGATTGCTTAGACTGCAGTAAGAGAAGCCATTAAAAGAGGACTAAAGACGATACAGCTCATGGAGCCCATTTAGCAGGCAGTATAGGCATCTAAGAGAATGTTTATGGTAACTTGGTGTTGAGTGATCGCAGTGGAGATGGAGAGGATTGGATGGAATCAAGAGGTATTATTAACGCCCGGCCCGAGTGACACCGGAACCGACCGAGTTAGCCGCCGTTCACTGGGCGAGTCCGAACCGAACCGATAGCCCGCCGGAGTTTACCTCCGACGTGACCCGAGCGCCGAATTGCCGGTCGCCGCCAGGACACAAAGTAGACACGAGTAGAGAAGGATGTAGAGCCGATGGGTGATGCCATTCACTGAAATAAGGGAGAGTAGGATATGCAAACTTTTTTTTTTTTTTTTTTTGAGACGGAGTCTCACTCTGTCGCCCAGGCAGGAGTGCAGTGGCCGGATCTCAGCTCACTGCAAGCTCCGCCTCCCGGGTTCACGCCATTCTCCTGCCTCAGCCTCCCGAGTAGCTGGGACTACAGGCGCCCGCCGCCTCGCCCGGCTAATTTTTTGTATTTTTTAGTAGAGATGGGGTTTCACCATGTTAGCCAGGATGGTCTCGATCTCCTGACCTCGTGATCCGCCCGTCTCGGCCTCCCAAAGTGCTGGGATTACAGGCTTGAGCCACCGCGCCCGGCCAGGAGATGCAAACTTAAAGAGAATGCTGCTGAGTTCTATTTTGTACAACATATATAAGACACTTTTAAAATATCCAAGTGGAGAGTTACAATAGGCAGTGGATTTGTAGCTCCAGAGATCAGGGACGGGTTCTGTGTTGAAGATAATAGTTTGAGGCCATTTAGCACATAGACGGCAACAGAAGCCATGAATGTGGGTGATGTTGTCTAAGGAGCGAGTGGAATAGAGAAGAGGGCTAAGAAAGCCCAACATTTAAAGGTTGGATAGAAAGGAAAACAAATGTGTTTAGCATTGTAATGAAAATGGAGATGCAACCACAGGTATTCACATGGTGAAAATAATTATAAAAGGATATTACATGCAATTCTATAATATATTTGAAAATGTAAAGAAAACAGATAATTTTCTAGCAAAAGACAAATTATCAATGACCAAACTTGGGCAGACTATAACTGTTGAAGAGTATTTCTACAGTTATAGTCTTCAGAACAACTTGTAGGGTCATTAAAGATCTATTTACCATTGAAAAAAGGAGACTTTTAAAAAAAATAGTTGAGTTCTTTACAACTTTCAAAGAACAAAACATTTCTGTTTCTAAGGTCATAACCTTGGAAACACACTTAGTTTGGAAGCAAAAGAAGATAAAAAGAAATGATCCGAGACTGAAGAGGAGAAGAAAAAAATGCAATGATGTGATAATTCAAAGAGACAGGAAGGCTAAATCCTTCCCTGGTTTTTGAACTGGTATTAATTATAAATATTTTCCTTCTCACGACTTGATGGGAATAGTTAGGAGTACCTATCTCTGCATCAAGTCAGAATGTGGCAACCAGATGTTTGACACTTGTGACTAATTATATAATATGGAATATTTGCCAGGTGTTGAAGAGAAAATTGTAGTATGAAAATGTAGGTCTAGTTATGGCCTTATTTTCTAGGAATCTGCCATTGAAGATTTGGGCACAGAACTAGTATCTTCAAGAAGTTGAAGTTGTGTTTGGAGTTAGGTTGATCCCTCTTCCTCTCATTTGCAAAGCCCTATGAAGGGAACAAGCTAACATCATCATATGCTGTGATCTAGTTTGCACTCTCACTGGATGGATCCTGGAAACAGACCATGGTAATGGCTAATCAGGGTGCTAGCGAAAGAGGTTAGTTGACAGAAGGGTGGTCATGAGATGTCACAGCCTGAATTTTTTTATTTCAATAGGTTTTTGGGGAACAGGTGGTATTTGGTTACATGAATAAGTTCTTTAGTGGTGATTTCTGAGATTTTGGTGCACCCATCACTCAGGCAGTATACACTATACCCAATGTGTAGTCTTTTATGTGTCACCACACCCCCTTTCCCCCAAGTCCCCAAAGTCCAATGTATCATTCTTATGCGTTTGCGTCCTCATAGCATAACTCCCACGTATGAGTGAAAACATATAATGTTTGGTTTTCCATTCCTGCGTTACTTCACTTAGAATAATAATCTCCAGTTTCATCCAGGTTGCTGCAAATGCCATTATTTCATTCCTTTTTATGACTGAGTAGTATTCCATGGTGTGTGTGTGTGTGTGTGTGTGTATGTGTGTGTGTATATTCCATGAGTAGTATTTCATGGTGTGTGTGTACATTATATGTATATATGTATATATATACACACACACGCCATATATATATATACACACACACATATATAATACACACACCACATTTTCTTTATCCACTTGTTCATTGATGGGCATTTGGGCTAGTTCCAGAGTTTTGCAATTGCAAATTGTGCTGCTACAAACATGCATGTGCAAGTATCTTTTTCATACAATGACTTCTTTTCCTCTCAGTAGATACCTAGTAGTGGGATTGCTGGATCAAATGGTAGATCTACTTTTAGTTCTTGAAGGAATCTCCACAGTGTTTTCCATAGTGGTAGTACTACTTCACATTCCCACCAACAGTGTAAAAGTGTTCCGTTTTCACCATGTCCACACCAACATCTATTAATTTTTGGTTTTTTGATTATGGCCATTCTTGCAAGAATGAGGTGTTATTGCATTGTGGTTTTGATTTACACTTCCCTCAACATCATTAGTGATGTTGAGCATTTTTCCACATGCTTGTCCATTTGTAGATCTTCTTTTGAGAATAGTCTATTCATATCTTAGCTCCATTTTTCATGGGATTGTTTGTTTTTTTCTTGCTAATTTGTTTGAGTTCTTTGTAGATTCTGGCTATTAGTCCTTTGTCAGGTGTATAGATTGTGAAGATTTTCTCCCACTCTGTGGGTTGTGTGTTAACTCTTATTTCTTTTGCTGTGCAGAAGCTTTTTAGTTTAATTAAGTCCTATCTATTTATCTTTGTTTTTCTTGCATTTGCTTTTCAGTTCTTGGTCATGAAGTCTTTGCCTAAGCCAATGTCTACAGGGGCTTTTCTGATGTTATCTTCTAGAATCTTTATGGTTTCATGTCTTAGGTTTAAAAACGTCTTTGATCCATCTTGAGTTGATTTTTGTATAGGGTGAGAGATGAGGATCTAGTTTCATTCTTCCACATGTGGCTTGCCAATGATCACAGCACCATTTGTTGAATAGGATGTCCTTTCCCCACTTTATGTTTTTGTTTTCTTTGTTGAAGATCAGTTGGCTGTAAGCATTTGGCTTTATTTCTGGGTTGTCTATTCTGTTGAATTGGTCTATATGCCTATTGGTCTACATGCCTATTTTTATACCAGTACCATGCTGTTTTGGTGACTATGGCCTTATAGTATAGTTTGAAGTTGGGTAATGTGATGCCTCTAGATTGGTTCTTTTTGCTTAGTCTTGCTTTGGCTATGCAGTATCTTTTTTGGTTCCATATGAATTTTAGAATTTTTTTTCTAGTTCTGGGAAGAATGATGGGGGTTTTTAAAAATAGAAATTGCATTGAATTTGTAGTGTGGTCATTTTGCTCAGTATGGTCGTTTTCACAATATTGATTCTATCCATCCATGAGCATGGGATATATCTCCATTTGTTTGTGTCATCTATGATCTCTTTCAGCAGTGTTTGTAGTTTTTCTTGTAGAGATCTTTTATGTCCTTGGTTAGGTATATTCCTAAGTTGTTTTTTTTTTTTTTTTTTTGCAGCTATTCTGAAAGTGGTTGAGTTCTTGATTTGATTCTCAGCTTGGTCGCTGTTGGTGTAGAGCAGAGCTATTGATTTTTGTACATTAACTTTTTTATCTGGAAACTTCGCTGAATTCATTTACCAGTTCTAGAAGCTTTTTGGATGAGTCTTTAGGGTTTTCTAGGCATATTATCATATCACCAGCAAACAGCAACAGTTTGACTTCCTCTTTGCTGATTTGGACGCCATTTATTTCTTCCTGTTGTCTGATTGCTCTGGCTAGGACTTCCAGTACTAGTTGAATAGAAGTGGTAAAAGTGGGCATCTTTGTCTTGTTCCAGTTCTTGGGGGGAATTCCCCATTCAGTATAAGGTTGGCTGTGGGTTTGTCATAGATGGCCTTAAGATGTGTCCCTTCTATGCTGATTTTGCTGAGAGATTTAATTATAAAGGGACGCTGAATTTTGTCAAATGCTTTTTCTGCATCTATTGAGATGATCATGTGATTTATTTTTAATTCTTTTTATGTGGTGTATCACATTTATTGACTTATATATGTTAAACCATCCCTGCATTCCTGGTATGAAACCCACTTAATAATGGTGGATTCTATTTTTGATATGTTGTTGAATTTGGTTTGCTAGTATTTTGTGAGGATTTTTGCATCTATGCTCATCAAGGATATTGGTCTGTAGTTTTCTTTTTTTGTTATGTCCTTCCCTCGTTTCGGTATTAGGGTAATACTGACTTCATAGAGTAAGTTAGGGAGGATTCCCTCTTTCTTTATCTTTTGGAATACTGTCAATAGGATTGGTACCAATTCTTCTTTGAATGACTATTAGAATTCAACTGTGAATCCATCTGGTCCTGGACTTTTTTTTTTGTTGGTAATTTTAAAATTACCTTTTTAACCTTGTTACCTGTTATTGGTCTGTTCAGAGATTCTATATCTTCCTGGTTTAATCTAGGAGGGTTGTATATTTCCAGGAATTTATCCATCTCCTTTAGGTTTTCTAGTTTATGTGCATAAAGGTTTTCATAGTAACTTGGAATAATCTTTTGTATTTCTGTGTTATCAGTTGTAATAGCTCCCATTTCATTTCTAATTGAGCTTATTTGGGCCTTCTCTTTTGTTTTCTTGGTTAATATCACTAATAGTCTATCAATTTTATTTATATTTTCAAAGAACCATCTTTTTATTTCATTTATATTTTATATATTTTTTTTGACTTCATTTAGTTCTGCTCTGATCTTTGTTATTTCTTTTCTTCTGTTGGGTTTGGGTTTGGGTTGTTCTTGTTTCTCCACTTCTGTAAGGTGGGACCTTACATTGTCTATTTGTATTCTTTCAGACTTTTTGATGTAGGCATTTAATGCTATGAACTTTCCTCTTAGCACTGCTTTTGCTGTATCCCAGAGGTTTTGATAGGTTGTGTCACTATTATTGTTCAGTTCAAAGAATTTTTAAATTTCCGTCTTGATTTCATTGCTGATCCAATGATCATTCAGGAGCAGGTTATTTAATTTCCATGTATTTGCATGGTTTTAGGGGTTCTTTCTGGAGTTGATTTCCAATTTTATTCTACTGTGGTCTGAGAGATGATCTAATATAAATTCAATTTTCTTAAATTTACTGAGACTTGTTTTGTGGCCTGTCATATGGTCTATCTTGGAGAATATTCCATGTGCTGATGAATAGAATGTATATTCTACATTTGTTGGGTAGAACCTTCTGTAAATATCTGTTAAATCTGTTTGTTGTAGGGTATAGATAGGTCCATTGTTTCTTTGTCGACTTTCTGTCTTGATGACCTGTCTAGTGCTGTCAGTAGAGTATTAAAGTCCCCCACTATTATTGTGTTGCTGTCTATCTCATCTTTTAGGCTTAGTAGTAGCTTTATAAACTTGAGAGCTCCAGTGTTAGGTGTGTGTATATTTAGAATTGTGTCCCTATTTTCCTTTTGAATTAGTCTTTTTATCATTATATAATATCCCTCTATGTATCTTTTAACTGCTGTTGCTTTAAAGTTTGTTTTGTCTGATGTAAGAATAGCTACTTGGCCGGGCACGGTGGCTCACGTCTGTAATCCCAGCACTTTGGGAGGCCGAGGCGGGTGGATCACGAGGTTAGGAGATTGAGACCATCCTGGCTAACACGGTGAAACCCTGTCTCTACTAAAACTTCAAAAAATTAGTTGGGTGTGGTGGCGGGTGCCTGTAGTCCCAGCTACTTGGGAGGCTGAGGCAGGAGAATGGCGTGAACCCGGGAGGCAGAGCTTGCAGTGAGCTGAGGTTGTGCCACTGCACTCCAGCCTGGGTGACAGAGTGAGACTCAGACTCAAAAAAAAAAAAAAAAAAAAAAAAAAAAAGAATAGCTACTCCTACTCACTTTTGGTGTCCATTTGCAAGGAATATCTTTTCCATCCCTTTACCTTAAGTTTATGTGAGTCCTTATGTTTTGGGTGAGTATCCTGAAGACAGCAGAAACTTGGTTGGTGAATTCTTATCCTCTGTGCCATTCTGTATCTTTTAAGTGGAGCATTTAGGCCATTTACATTCAATTTGAATATTGAGATGTGAGGTACTATTCATTGTGCTATTTGTTGCCTGAATACCTCTTTTTTTTTTCATTGTGTTATTTTTATAGAGGTCCTGTGAGATTTGTGCTTTCAGAAGGTTATATTTTGGTGTATTTCAAGGATTTGTTTCAAGATTTAGAGCTCCTTTTAACAGTTCTTGTAGTGCTGGCTTGGAAGTGATGAATTCTCTCTGCATTTGTTTTTCTGGAAAAGACTATCTTTCCTTTATTTATAAAGCTTAGTTTCACTGGATACAAAATTCTTGACTGATAATTGCTTTGTTTAAGGAGGCTAAAATAGGACCCTAATCTCTTGTAGTTTGTAGGGTTCCTGCTGAGAAATCTGCTGTTAATCTGATAGGTTTTTCTTTATAGGTTACCTGATGCTTTTGCCTCACAGCTCTTTAGATTCTTTCCTTCGTCTTGACTTTAGATAGCCTGATGACTATGTGCCTAGGCAATGATCTTTTTGCAGTGAATTTCCTAGGTGTTCTTTGAGCTTCTTGTATTCGGATGTCTAGATCTCTAGCAAGGCCAAGGTAGTTTTCTTCGATTATTTCCTCAAATATGTTTTGCAAACTTTTAGATTTCTCTTCCTCAGAAACACCAGTTTTTCTTAGGTTTGGACATTTAACACAGTCCCAAACTTCTTGAAGGCTATGTTTATTTTTTTTAAAAATATTTTTTCCTGTCTTTGATAGATTGAGTTAATTCAAAAGCCTTATCTTCAAGCTCTGAAGTTTTTTCTTATGCTTGTTTGATTCTATTGCTGAGACTTTCCAGTGCATTTTGCATTTCTCTAAGTGTGTCCTTGATTTCCAGAAGTTGTGATTGTTTTTTATTTATGCAATCTATTTCACTGAAGAATTTTCCCTTCATATCCTGTATCATGTTCTTGATTTCTTTAAGTTGGAGCTCAACTTTCTCTGGCAGCTCCTTGATTAGCTTAATAATTGACTTTCTTGACTTTATTCTTTTTCTGTCAATTCGAATATTTTGTCTTGGTTTGATTCCATTGTTGGTGAGCTGGTATGATATTTTGGGGGTGTTAAAGAACCTTGTTTTGTCCTATTACCAAACTGTTTTTCTGATTTCTTCTCATTTGGGTGGACTCTGTCAAAGGGAAGATCTAGCTAGGACTCAAGGGCTGCTGTTCAGAAACTTTTGTCCCATGGGGTGCTCCCTGATGTGGTGTTCTCCCTTCCCCTAGGAATGGGGCTTCCTGAGAGCCAAACTGTAGTGATTGTTTTTGCTTTTCTGGGTCTGGCCACCCAGTGGAGCTACTTGGCTCTGGGCTGGGGTCCTGGAGAGTATTGGCAAAGAGTCCTGTGATGTGACCCGTTTTCAGGTCTTGCATCTGTGGATACCAGCACCTGCTTCGGTGGAGGTAGAAGGGAAATGAAGTGGACTCTGTGTGCGTCCTTGATTGTGTTTTTGTTTAGTGAGCTGGTTTTGTGTTGGCCTCCAGCCAGGGGTGGTGCTTTTTCAAGAGCGCATCAGCTGCGGTCCTATAGAGAGGATGCAAACGTGCCCTAGGGACACCTGGTTAAGTATTCAGGTTTCCCAGGCAGTGAGCAGGGCTGTAGACCTCCCAAGAGATTATGACCTTTGTCTTTGGCTACCAGGGTGGGTAGAAAAAGACCACCAGGTGGGCGCAGGGATAGGCATGTCTGAGCTCAGCCTCTCCTTGGGCAGGACTTACTGCAGCTACTGTGGGGGTGGGGGGGTGCTTCCCAGTCCAATGGAGTTATATTCCCAGGGAATGTATGCCTCTGCTGAGTCATACAAGTTGCCGGGGAAGTCGGGGGAAAGAGGGTAGTCACAGGTTTCACCCTGCTCCGATGCAGCCTGCAGTCCTAAAGGCTGGTCTCATTGCCACCGTGCCCCTACAACAGCACCGACTCTATTTCCAGGCAGCCGGTGACTAGGGCTGAGAACTTGCTCCAGACCACGAGCCTCCCCTTGGAGAAAGCAAGTAGACTCACAGTTTTTCAGCATCTCAGGGAGCCTGCAGTGGGGATCCAGTTCCTACAAAGGGTCTGTGGATTCTCTTGGCTTTCCTGGTATGTTTCTTTGGTAGTTCTTGGAGCAAAAGTTCATGATGTGAGTCTCCACATGCTGCTCTGTCTGCCTGAGTGGGAGCTGCAAGCTAGTCCTGCCCCTATTCACCATCTTAATCTGCCATTTTCAGAAACTCTCAACCATGATTTTCTTGTCTTTCCCACAATGTCTGGCATAGAGTTGACCTCAATGAATGTTTGTTGACTGACTTGACAAAATATAGGTAACCAGTTCCCTTTCCAAACAATTGAACATGCAGACCGCCTTTTAAATTAATTCCTGAGATTCTTGTTGAGTGAGTTCCTTGGGAGACCATGTGCCATTTCTGCTCTTGGGCTCCATGAACGTAACCTTAAAATTCATTCTTCCCCAAGAAGAATGAATCCTTACTACATCCCTTTGAGATCATTACTAGTATTATCCCATAATAAAAATGAAAAAAATGAGACATTAAAAAAAAAAAACAAAGTCACATGGTCAAGGGCATACAGCCAGAAATGGCAGCAGCAGTATCTGCTCAATCTTCCCCAAAGAAGAGTGAGTCCTTTGTTTTATTTAAATGAGTTTGACATTTATGTGTTACCTGGAATCAAAAGAAACCACTTTTCTAGATTGTTTGGAATCTTTTACAATGATCATATGTCATTTTTATAAGAAAAAAATTTCAAATGATAAATCAGTTTTTCTTGTGTAACTGGTGAAAAGCATCCTTCACATCTTCTCAGCTCTCAAGTCACAGTGCTGTCATGAACACTGGAGCAGGTTAGAGTTAAAGTTACGAGCCTGGGATTGTGATACTGCTGCTGCCATTTCTGGGTTGTATGCCCTTGACCATGTGACTTCGTTTTTTTTAATGTCTCATTTTTTTTCATTTTTATTACGGGATAATACTAGTAATTATCTCAAAGGGATGTATTAAAGATTAAATGAATAGTGCATACAAAGCACCTGGCATATGGCTAGTACTCAGCAAATGTTATTAATAAATGCATTGAAGTTAAAATAATAGGGAGACTTAAGCACAGACAATTAAGCCCATCTCTAAAGATAATTAGTGATACCAATAGAAACTAATCTTTATTGAGCATTTAATATGTGACTGCAACTATATTATAGTTATATAAGTTTTAACATGTAACTTATTATGTAAATAAGAACTGAGGTTATCTCTAATTCTCACACTCCATAGGGTCAAATCAGAAACCTAATTGATAAATGGCTCTGAGTGTCAATGCTAAATATCAGGGGGCCAGGCACTATGGCTCACACCTGTAATCCTGGCACTTTGGGAAGCCAAGGTAGGCACATCACTTGAGCACAGGAGTTCGACACCAGCCTGGGCAACATGGTGACCCCCTTCTTTACCAAAAAAAAAAAAATTATCTGGGAGCGCTAATGTGTTCCTGTAGTCCTAGCTACTTGGGAGGCTGAGGGAGGAGAATCACTTCAGCCTGGGAGATGGAGGTTGCAGCTGAAATCATACCATTGCACTCCAGGGAGTGAAAACCTGTCTCAAAAAAAAGAAAAAAAAACTCATGGGAGAGTCTGATTGGCCTGCTGGGATAGGGTAGGCAGAATTTTGCCCTCCCTCACAAAGAAGTCCACACCCTAATCCCCAGAATTTATTAATATATTCGGTGGCAAATGGGAATTAACATGGCAGATGGAATTAAGGTTGTTAATCAGTTGACCTTAAAATAGGGAGACTATCCTAGACTATCTGGATGGGCCCAATTAATCACAAAGGATACAAAATGAGAGACTCCACCTGCCATTGCTGGCTTTCAAGATGGAAGGGGACCCTGAGTCAAGGAATGTGGGCAGCCTTTAGAGACTAGAATGGGGAAGAAAAAGGCTTTTCCTCTAGTCTCCTGAAGGGATACAGCCCTGCTCAAGAACATTTATCCCAATAAAACTAGTTTTAACTTCTGACCTCCAGAACTGTAAGGTAACAATTTTGTGTTGTTTTAAGCCACTAAGTCTGTGATGTTTTGTTACAGCAGCTGTAGGGAACTAATACATGGGCTCAGCAATTTAAACCAGGGAAATACAGACATTGCTCTCCCAGAACATTGCTGGAGCCTCATAACTGGTCCTGCTTCCAGCCTGGCATCACGCCCTGCCTCTACTCTATTCTTAGCAATGCAGCTGGAGCAATGCCTTTGAAACATAGTTTGGGCCACAGTGGTCCTTCAGTAGATCCCCTCTCCTGCCTCTCCTGTATGCCACTACATTCCCAGCACCTAGAATGGAGCTTGGGCATGGTAGTTCCTCAGTATGTGCTGTTAATGAAGGAATTGATTCTCTTAATGCCACAAAAGCTGGTGTCAGCAAAATGAAGAAAGTTAAAAATCATCCTAATTTCCTATTCTATTCTTACTACAGTAGTTCTCCCTTATCCACAGAGCATATGTTCCAAGATCCCCAGTGTATGACTGCAACCTCCAATAGTATCAAATTCTCTATATACTATATACTTTTTTAAAACCTGATAACCAAGAGGGCAACTAAGTGAGTAACGAGCAGGGAGCATCTCCAACATGGATAGGCTGGACAAAGGGAAGATTCACATTTCAGGTCGGATGGAGCAGGATGGCGTGAGATTTCATCACGCTGCTCAGAACAGTATGCAACTTAAAACTTATGATTTATTTCTGGAGTTTTTCATTTAATATTTTCAAGCTACAGGTGATCTCAGGTAACTGAAACAGTGGAAAGTGAAACCGCAGATCAGCAGGGACTATTGCATTCGGAAACAGTTAACGATATCTTTGTGGTGAATATTCTTCCAGACATGATTCTAGGCATATATAAATACTAACAAGATAATATTTTAGCATCGCTATTGTACCTTTTTGTTTTTCATTTTGCAGCTTGGACCTTTTTCCAGGTTGGCCCTAGGTATTCATCAGACTTGGGAAAACTTAGGATTTTTTAAAAGAAGGCACACAAAGAGAAAGAATAAGGCCATTTCCAACTTCTGGCATACAAAATAGATTAGAAGGCAAGACAGTAAACAGGGTAGGATCTAGAGAGAACATTTCTCAAGTAACTTGATCTTCCGTCTCTTCCATCTCTCAAGGGCCTAGCCTAGAGGAACCTGTTTATCGCAAGACTTGCCACTTGTAAGCAAAAGGAGGGTAGGATGTAAGCAAAGTAAAGGAAGACTTCTATTTTCCAGCTCTAGCTGAGGGTGAGAAGGAAACTGAGGGAAAGAGAGGGAGTGATTCAAAGTCCATCCTGGGGTTCCAGGCACAGGCCCTTGTGACAGGGAGGTGTGTTTCATAAGGGAGGGTAATGTGGAAGGCAGAGGTGGTGACTCTTAGGACTCTGGGAAGAAGTTCCCTCTTAACATGTCCTAACCCCAGTTTGAACACAGCTGCACCATCTCGAAGGTGAACACAGTCAGGCCAAGGGAAGCCTGAGGTTGTTTCTTGATTTCCTCAAGTTCTGTGTGGGGTGGATGATGGATGGAGGCCCAGAGGGCCCGCTTTGGGAGTTTCTCAAGGTGAAGCCCAATGACTTGGCTACAAAGCTAGGTGAGCCCCTGGGCCTGCAGACTGGATGGGGAGCTTGAAAGAGATCTGGGGTCTGAGGCTTGTGAAAACCAGGCAAACCCGAATCGATCAGGAAGGAGCTCCCACTCTAGGCAAGCTGAGAAAGAGACCAGTGGCCACAGAAGTTAGCTGAGGGACAAAGGACACTGATCCAGGCACCAGAGACTACTCAAAAGACCATCAAAGACCTGGCTCTTCCGTCCGCCAAACACACAGTTGCCACACGCCTGGGCAACATCTAGGGAAGAGAAGTGGGTAAAGAGAGTATATTAGTAAGGGTTCTCCAGAGAAATAGAACCAATAAGAGCACTATATAAAGAGAGTCATTATAAAGAATTGGCTTACATGGCTATGGAGACTGAGAAGTCTTAGGATGTGTAGTTGGCAAGCTGGAGACCCAGGAGAGCTGACAGTGGAGTTTCAGTCTGAGGCTAAAAGCCTGAGAAGCTGATGGTGGAAATTCCAGGCCAAGTGTGACTCTGAAGGCATGAGGAGACCAATGTCCAGCTCCAAGACAGACAGAAAGACAGTGAATTCTCCCTTACTCAGCCTTTTTGTTCCACTCAAGCCTTCCACAGATTGGATGAAGCTCACCCACATTGGGGAGGGCAATTTTCTTTGCTCAATCTCCCAATGTAAATGCGAATCTCATCCAGAAACACCCTCACAGACTCACCCATCATAATGATTAACCAAACGTCTGGGCACCCTGTGGCCCAGTCAAGTTGACACAAAATTAACCAGCATAGGAAGCCGTGTAGAAACTAGGAAGTTTTCCTAAAAGAGACAGAGTAATAGTGAAAGGACCATTTACACGGTCAGACTAGATTAAGCTTAATCAAAATTAGAAATTTCATTTTCTGTGTGTTTGTTTATCGCTTTCTACTAAATGCTGAATGGGGGATTATGAGAGGGAATGGAGAGACACCAAGGAAAAAAACCTCACATTTTCTCTGCTTATTCAGTCATGGATAAATATATGGAAACACATTATATCTGTTCTGTATCTGCTTTTTTGACCATGCAAATATACATCATAGCTTTCTGGATTAATAAATATAGATCTTCATGGAAATTATCTTAAATATGTCCTTGGTATTCCATTGTCTATAAATGTCAAAATGTAGACACTCAGACCCCTATTGATGGACTTTTTTTTTTTTTAATTAAATAGACACAATTCACTCCAGAAAGCTTTCAGAGACTTTCAGTTATAACTACAGCTTGATTTTCTTTTTTTCATATATGGAGAAAAATAAATTGTATTTATTCTTTGGATATGGGAGTGTGGGGGAATAAAAAGAAAGGAGAATAAGAATTTAACAGGGAGCTTGTAAATGGCTGTGAGAATGTTCAGAGATGGGGCCCATGCACGCCCTGTACATGCCTGGCTACTTGTCCCTGCCCAACCGTGACCGCACGGCAAGATAACGGAGCAGGGTGGTGATTATTCATGCCTCTCAGAAAACTCTATTCACCTGCTCTGCACAGGGTCTCCACTCGGTCCTTGCCATTGCAGACTTCCATGTGCTTTCCAGGGGCCTACAGAGAGGAAGACGATAAAGCTGGGCGGACGGCATGCTTCCGCCTTCCTGCCGAGATAATGAACTGGAGGAGGCAGAGAAGCCAGGGCCACCTGAAGGACGACCAGCAGCCCTATCTAAACCGTCCAGAGTGCAGGCTGCCATGGACGAGCTGTTTATCGAGAGCCACATGTTCCCGATTGCAGGCTACTGCATGGCTACAATTAGACTTTTTGACTGATGGCCAGTTTAATGAGCCTATTTACAGAGGGTCATTCAACATAGCAATTACACCTATAAATCTATTTGCAGCAGGACTCGAATAACCTTCTGCACACAGCCTTGTATAAAACTGCTGTCTGATTAATTAACATTAATTTCCCCGCCGTATGGAACCAGCTGCAGTTGGTGTAACTGCTTCCAGCTCCTCTCGGCAGGCCCCCTGCGAATGGCGGGGGTTCTCATGGTGGGGGGAACATTTCAGGGGCTGGGAGGGAGGGAAGGGCCGGTAGTTGTGTTGTTGCTATTCCAAAGACGCGCTTAGTTTTTCTTCCATCCCTCTGTTCTTTCTCTGGTCCTGTTTGATTGATGTTTCAGGGCAGTGTCATATATAGGGGGCAAAATTCAATTAATTGGATATGAAATATTTATAACCCTGCTGTATGTGTCTATCAGAAAAGAGCCCTTAATAGATCTTCTCATTAGCATGAGCTGGTGACTCATTTCTCCGCTTTCACAGTCATTCGGAATTAAAATCCAATTAATCTAATATCCCTGTGAATGTTATTAAATTATTGGAAAAACTGCATTCAGGAGATAGGGTGAGGGGAAGGAGCCGGCTGGTGGGTTCTCATTTCCTCTCTGCAAAGCACACAATGCCAGGGGGACCAGCCCCTCTTCCTTTGGGCGCTCAGCTTCCCGCTTTTGGGTTGTGTCTACACTTGGCAAATAAAGCACCGGATTGTGAATCAGGGACTCTCAGCTGCCAATGCTAACACTGCCAAAGCTAATAACACAACAACAACAACAACAACAACAGAAGCAGCAGCAGCATCAACAAAACCCAGAACACCGGTTTCTGAAACCAGCAAAGTATTTGCAAAAATGCAAGACGGTAATTAAGTGAAAAGGTAAGATTTGCACTGTTTTAAGCAGCTCTAAAAGAAACGAGTCTCTTTAAGGTGGAAGCAGTTTTAAGAAGGAAGACTGAATTGGAAGCTCCCAGGCTCCATGCAGTTCTAGAATGCTGTGATTTTAGGAATTCTTAGTCTGAAGGCCCTGTTAAAAAGTCACGAATAACAGTCTATGATTTTACAGAAGTGATGAGTTGAACAGAAAGGTAAAGGCTCCTTGTATTTGGAAAAACAGGGACCATTGCTATCATTATTAACAAATGTTTACATCACAGGGCATTTCCTTTGTCCAAAGGTACATGGAGACACTTGAAATGTTGTGCATTTTTTAGAAAGGGGGAGAGAAAAAATTACGGCAATTCTGGTAAGCAGTGTCCTGAAGTTCTGCCAATCGACTGATAGTATGATGTTGTGACCCATAATTTGGAGGTCGCCAATTCTAGACTTTAGTTATGACCATGACATAAGGATTCTAGAAACTCCTGAGGGGGCTCTTAAATCCCTCTCTCCTTGCAGAATCCAACACTGAAGCTGGACCAACATTGATTGAGTTCCTACTGTGTGTCCAGGACTGTGCCAGGAACAAGGGGTTACAGTGCTATGGCTTACACAAACATTTATACACGGAAATGCTTCCCCAAAAATGTGATGATGAAAAAGACTTGGCTCCTGGCTTTGAGAAGTTTCTAAGTGTGTAAACTGATAATTTAAAATATGATGGGCTGTCTCACTGAAAAGCAATGATAAATGCATGAGGTGCTGGATATGCTAACTACCCTGAGTTAATTATTATACAATGCATGTATGTATTGAAACATCGAACTTTACCCATAAAATGTATAATTACAATGTGTCAATTTAAAACAATTTAAGAAATAGAATGGATTGAAACAATTTGCTACTGGAGCATAGCAGGGTGATGGAGGGGCGTCAAGGAGAGCTTCCTGGGACACGTACACTGACTCTGGGGTGTAACGGTGCTGTGTTCCTGGGCGGGCTTAGACTGTTTCTCTAATTGTGACAGCTTTCTCCTTCTTGCTGTAGTTTTGTCTTTTCAAGAATGTCATATGAATGTGTGATATGATTTGGATGTTGTCCCCTCAAAATCTCATGTTGAAGTGCAATCCCCATAAAATATATATATTTTATATATAAATATATCATATAATTATATAATATATGATACATATTATATATTACATATATATCTATACACATTGAATAATGCGAATGTACTACTTACTTGAAATTTAAAATTTCAAAGTGGCTGCCCTGTTCCCAAGGTTTCAAGGCCTATTTCCCTGTTCACGGGGGAGCTCTGGGCATGACAAATCACTTCATGATGATTCCTCTTTCCCCATTTTGAAAAAGAGAGTGATGATCTTTACTCCACCGACCCAGAGATTGCCCTCATGGGAAAGGTCAGCGATAAAGAGGTTTCAAGACCTTCCATGGTCCAGATTGGTTAGTTGAAGAGCTAATACTAGAACTGAAATCTTGGGTTCTCAAGTTCTCAAACATTGTCAGGGTAAGAGACCCAGTGAACTTATCTGCTGCTGGTTGTGGTGCCAAAACTCCTAGCAGACAAGTGAAACTTTTGTCCCAAAACATGGAACCATTATTTTGCATATGCATTTCTGAGTGTTAAATTCACAGTTGGCCAAGGTTTAAGTAAACAAAGAAGCCTAATATTTTATACCGGGATTACTTTTGGACCAGCCGGAGGACCTTCTCTGGAGCCATTTTTCTTTTCTTTTATTGAGGGGAGCCTGGAGTCCTGTTTATTCTGAGTCCACTCAGCAGGAAATCTGTCACCATCACTTAAGAGGGAGAAAATGAACTCACAACCTCCCAATGGTTCAACATCAACTTAATTTACATCGGAAAACATTTTGAACTCTGAGTATATGCCCAGCCTGCATTGGGAATATCAAGATAAGTCTCTGATCTCAAGAACTCATCTGCAGTGAAATGCCACTTCTCATAAGGCACGTTGTAGTGATAACCTAGGAGGTGGAGAGGGGATGTGGATCCTCATTTTATAGAAAAGAAAACAGATCCAGAGAGGTTAAGTAGTAACAGGTAGGAAATCTGGGATTTAAACTTAGGTCTGTTTTACTCCATTGCCCATGGTCTTTCCAATAAACCAGTGATTTATTTTGCCATCAAAATTTAAAACACTTATTCATATACAATTTTATTTGTCATTTTTTTTTGGAAATTTGGGCATTAAACTTTAGATTGCTAAAATACAGGCTCTAAACGAGTATAAAAGTATAAAATCTCCACCCACTTTGGAATACATTTTAGTGAATTAAGTCTTAATATCTTTAATATTTTTAAACCACAAGCCTATCACATCAAGGCCTTAAATCAAACCAATACAAAGTGGTTAAGCAGCTTCCCACAGAGAATTCATCCCAATGGCCAAGAAACAGTATCTGCCTAGTGGACTCCACTAGTTGGAGAAAGGGTGTGCCTATTGCTAAATCTCTTTTATAGAAAACATTTTTATAAACTGTTTAAGCCAAAAATTTAATAACCTACAATAGACGTTACAGCAAGGAGGCAGCAAGTCCTGGTTGCCCAAGAACTTGGTTAAACAGGTCATTGGCAAAAGATGGTGCATAGGCAAGAAGTCTCAGGAAGCACTTAAAAGTAGACAATGTCAGAAGGCTGTGCCCTCCACATGAACAGCCCCAAGGTCAGTTTGCCTACCTCCCCGCCAATACGACCAGAATTCAAGAGGCAAAGCATTTGCTCATTCTAGCCACGTCCGTGAGACTGACATTTTTCACTACCATCTGAGTTCGATCTCTTTTTAAAGCATGCTAATGGTTTTTAAAGGAATCCTAGTAGCTCCAATGTCACATCAGGTTAGCAGAGTCTGTGCAGGTTTTGTGATCCATCTCAAACATCCTTACAAATAACAGAACTGCATAGTTAATACAAATAAAATAAAAGAGTAGGTGGCAAAGAGGGAGACATTGTGATGTGCTGTGAACCTGCTGAATTTTCAGTGGGATGCAGATTTTACAGTCAGGAAATCTGATTAAAAAACCCCCTCTTCCTTTCTCAACAACGATGTCCAGGTATGACAACATACTTGACAGATGTCAGCTTCCACCATTAGCCAGTTTATGAAATAAGGCAATATTTCTATATTTCTTTAAATTCTTTTCACAGAATCTTGCCAAAATATGTCCGTAATTTTAGGCATTTCTAAATGTAAAAACATTAGAAGTCCATCCACACTTGAAAAAAAAAAACAGGGATGCAAAGTTCCCTCATTTTGTCATTGATTTTGAGTGACAATGTAAAAGTTGAGTTTGTGAGTGATGGAGTGTATCTCAGAGAAAGATTATAGCCAATCGTCCATGTATAGTGAGGAAAAGTGAATAATTTTTTAACTGAAGTGTTTATTAAGTCAATAACCAATATAAACTATCATTCCTAAGGATCCCCTTTTGCTTAGTGATTCATATTTTGTGTTGGCAGTAGTAGTTGCTTGAGTAGTTAACACAGCTCTTTTGGTTTAACTATGTTTCACCATCTTTGTGCTATTTTATGGAGTGTATAGGACCACAAGGAGCTCTTTTATGTAGGAAAACACCTAAGAGGAACCCGTTTATTTGGTGGAAAGAATACAGCAATTTGGTGGGTGTATACTTCACCTCAGACAGCGGAGACTGAGGGCTTCCCCAGTACGCTGGAGAAGGCAACAAGGCGTTCTCTGAGATTAATATCTCCATCACAAGTAAAAATGAATGTCATATGTACATGTAGAGAAACAGGGTCCTATTTAGTGGGAGTAGGTAAAGCAGTTACCTTTAAATCTAAACATACAATGGGTTGGGAACTTGGTCTTTCAGGCAAATGCTTATTGAAGTTGAGGGCTGATTCAAGTCAATTTGATAAACTTGGCTCTGTTCCAAGCCCATAACTAGAGAAAAGTTTAATAAACTCTTGTTGGATGTATTTCCATGATTTCTTTACCATTTGTATTACTAGTGTCCTCTCTATCCTTCCTCCTTTGTGGACATTATAATTCATAATCCCACTCCAAACTCCATCAAAGACTTTGGTGTCCACTGGTGAGTGAGCTTTTTCAATGAGACAAGATGGGTCTTCACTTGGCCCCACCCCATTGTGCCAGTGTCCTCTCCACCGAGAATGAAACCAGACCAAATTTACAATAAGCCAGATGCCCATAGAACTGAAGCTTGAGAAACTTATATTTGCGCAAAGAGACATGCCTGCTGCCTGTTGCCCAACTCTTCTTCCTTGCCCCCCCTGTTTTCCTCCCCAACTATGTAAACCCCTAACTTCAGTCGGGGAAAGAGACGGATTTGAGGCTTGCCTCTGGTCTCTCCAACTGATGTTACCTGTAATAAAGCCTTCTTCCCTGGCAATACTCATTGCCTCAGTGATTGGTTTTCTGTGCAGCAAACAACATGACCTAGGCTAAACCCCTGGCATTCAGTAACGAGAATGGTAGATAGGGGATGTAATGATTTATCTCTCAGTAGATGGGGAATTTAATGATGAGCTGTCACCCTGATGCCCAGAGACTGGGATATTTTCATGCAGAGAGGCATTGTTTGGGAGAGTTTCTCAAACATCTGTGGCTAATACTCTTTATGAGCCCCTGTTCCTCAAGAGTCAAGAAAGAAAAAAACAACAACAAAAAGAAAAAGTTGATATGTCCTTAAGCATCACTTTTGCAACAAATACTAAGTCTTCAATATAGGAAAACACCGTTTAGGAGAAAAGGTGTTAGGATGGCAAGAAACAGATACTTAATATTACTGCACTTTATTGATAATTAAGGGACATTGTGCCCAATGTGATAGAGAAAGCAAGCAAACAACCTTTGTGTGACACATAGGAAGTCAGCATGGTGGGTCAGCTCCAGTCACCCCACTGAGGGGTGTCCCTGGGGTACCTTACATGAGGACAGGTTTTCACATCCACTGGGACTTCTGCCTGGTTCTTCTTGCTGAAGCCAGAATGTCAGGGCTGCCTTTCTCCCAACTTCGAGAATCCTTGAGTAGATACATTTTCCTCTTTTGTTAACTCAGCCCCTTCTAACCTTCTCTGGAACAGCTTGGCCTCTCTGGGTGTCTGTCCTGCTCTTCAGCTCGCACACACACAAACTGGCTTGAAAATCATCTGGCCTGCCTCAGCTCATTTTGCTCTGCTCTTCTGGTTAATATACCTCTCTGCTGACGAGGTGGCTTCCTTCCCGCTCTCAACCACAGTCAGGACTTCTACCTACAACTGAGGCATAGTGTGAGTTTAACTCTCTAGTTTAACAATGCTCTGCAGAATTAGCTTGTCATTTAAAAATGCCTCTTGTGGCTGGGTGTGGTGGCATGCACCTGTAGTCCCAGCTATTTGGGAGGTTGAGGTGCGAGGATTGCTTTAGGCTGGGAGTCTGAGACCAGCCTGGGCAACACAGTGAGACCCCATCCCTACAAAAAATAAAAAATAAATCACCCGGGTGTGGTGGCACATGCCTATAGTCCCAGCTACTTAGGAGGCTGAGGTGGGAGGACCACTTGAGTCCAGGAGTTCAAGATTACAGTGAGCTATAATTGTACCACTGCACTCCAGTCTGGGTGGGAGCAAGACACTGTCTTTACAAAAAAAAAAAAAAAAAAAAAAAAGCTTCTGGTGATCTGGTTTTCACACTATTTACAGACCTTAATTGACACTATTATGGAGTTTTATATTTTAAAAATTACTTTTATGGTTCATTTGATACAAACATTAATAAAAAATTGTTTACCTTTATAAATATAACATACCAATCTGTGATGTATAAAAGGAGGATCATGTTAAATATGTTTCTTCACAATCTGTCCTTTAACATAGGAATATATAATATGTTTTTCCCATATTATTAGGTGTATTAGCTATCTGTTGCTGCATAACAAATTAGCCTAAAGCTTAGCAGCTTTTATACAACCAACATTTGGTATCGCTCACAGTTTCCGAAGGTCAGAAACACACTTGAGCTGGGTGGTTCTGGCTCATGGTTTCTCACGAGGCTGCAGTCATCTGAAAATTGACTGGGGCTGAAGGGTTTGCTTCAAGCTCACTCACAAGGTCTCTGTTTGTTGCCAGGTGGGTTTCGTCAAAGGGCTGCTTCAAGACATGGCAGCTGGCTTCCCCCAGAGTGAGTGATTGGAGAGAGCAAAACTTCTATGTCTTTTATAACCTAGTCTCAGAAGTGGCATACCGTCACTTCTGGCATGTTCTATTGGTCACAGTGCTCTGTGGGTCACTGATATTAGTATAGTATGGGGAGGAGGGCTACACAAGGAGTGGGGATTGTTGGTGGCCATGTTGAAGTGTGGCTACCACTCTGAGTGTGTGTGTGTATGTGCACGTGCATGTATTTCATCTGTAATTACTTTGACCCAAAGATCTCCCCTCACCCTTACCCCTCCTTGCACAGCATAGAGGGCTGGACCAGCTTTTGCCGTTCCAGCCTCTGTTCTTCTTTTCCCCCTTCACATTTCAACCTGCCCTTGAGTTTTGCAGAATGACCTGTACTCTCACCCTTAGGCTTCTGCATTTTCTGCACATACCTCCTTCATCTACCTTCAGTCTAGGCATCAGTTCCTCTTAGAAACCTCTCTTGAACCCCCAGTCTAAATTAGCTACCCCTCCTAAGTGTTCTCATGGCACCCCGTCTTTCCTCTGCCAAATACTTTAATGCTGAATTTTAGTATCATGTTTTGATATGCCTGTCTCTGCTTTGAGCATGGGGTCCGGTGTTTTATTAATGAACTTAGGATGTTGCTAGTCCATACTACATGGTCAACATCTTTTGCTGGGAGAATAAGTAAATGAATGAACATATTGTGAAAGTGCCTCAGGGGTTTGTGATCCATGAGAGCTTGGCTGATAAGACTCTTGTTTCGCCATCACTGCCACCCCCACCACTGCTATCATCATCTTCATCATCTTCATCATCATCATCATCATCACCGTCACTATCGTTTTGTTGTTATCTCCCCAGTGAGCTCCAACCTATCCAGACTCTGCTGTGTGAGCTTTTCCAGATCCACAGTGTGCCAGCCAGCATTGCAATCAAGTTTTGTTTTCATTATGCAGGCTTCCTGTGAAGTTTTAAATTAATTTTAATCCTCTCCTCACTTTTAAGGCCTCTAAAAAGGGCTGTATTCCCGCCTTCCTTGGTAAACTGGGGCCTATCCCATTTCCCTAGGATGGCTTTCATCCTGGCGAGGGCTGTGTGCTCCCACACCCCTGCACCACTCCGTGCCAGGGCAGCAGGCTTCCAGACTTCCAAGCTGTGGGCGGCCCTCCACCTGGGCTCTGGGGAAGCATGCCCAGTCCATGAGAGCCACGCCAACACCCACCTGGGCCTGATGGATCCTCAGCTTTTTAAAATTCACTCCACAACATGCATTATTTTTTGTTTTATTGTTTGCTTTTACCACTGTTAAAAGTAGACAATATGAAAACAATTATTCTGCAGAGCGTTACACATTTCTAACAGCCTTCCTGAAATGTTTGGTCTGAAACTGCCTCTATGGTTGTGAGAAATACGTGTAGTACATTTTTTTTTCTCCTTTCTTGATACAGATTTCCATTTTCTTGCTGAGAATGGGTTATAAGTTATTCACAGACCCACTCAGGACAATGAATATAAAGAAATGGAAGTTACTCTCATAATCTCTATTATTTATTTAGTGCTTGCTAGTTCCAAGCTTGGTGTTAAGTATTTTCACATACTTGGTGTCATTAGAGCCTCACGACAACCCTATGCAGCAGATACTATTAACCTCATTTTGCAGAGGTTCAGAGAGTTTAAATAATTTGCTCAAGATCACAGAGCTGGCCGTGCTGAGATGGGGTCTTTTGTCCTCTGATTCTAAAGCTCACTCTCTTGTCACTACCCAAAGCTCTCTCTTTCCCAGCATTTTCCAATTGCCAATTTGCATGAATGTCTTGGTTGCCTGAAGATGAATTTTTCCACCGAGAGTGAAGAGTTTAGTGATTTGAGAAGTTGTGGAAAGTCAATGAAATGAGATACGGTGCCCATCCTGCTGCTGGGCTTTTAAAGAGAGAGGTGAGCAAAGCAGGTTGGCTGTTTTGGGCTTAGAGCCGAGCCTTCTGGGGCTGTCCCTGGGAAGAACATTGCTGTGTTGTGGGGTGGAGCTTAGTGATGGCATGATGCAGAGACAGGGCCTAAGGGGAGCTGTCTCAAAGCCACTTCCTCCTCCAGGGTTCCTCCCTGTGTGAGCCTTTCTACTTCCCCACCCATGGGGAACCTCTCTCTGTATTTTTCCCCCAACACTATTTCTAGGATCCAGATACTAGTAGGTGCCAGGCAGGGATAGATGTCATGCTGACTGATGCTGCTAACTGGATAAACTGTGTGGAGCCTCAGTTTCCCCCAATTCATTGTCAGCAGGCTTTTTAGAACAGGAAGAAATTTGGTGGTCTCTCTAGGAACCATGGCCAGGTTCCCACTGCTAGACACACACATAAGGATCTCAGATTCATCTCAGGCTTGGGCCTCCCATGTGGTAGCCGAGCCATCAGGCTGGCTGTGAAATGCCTTATTTTATTTTCTACCTAACATCAGGCTGCAAATGAAAATACCTTTTCAACCCTAGTATTATTACCCCTATGGATAGCACCTTTAATGTGCGCTATTCATTGTTATAATGGCCGCACCTGTGTAGCACACGCACACTGGAACTGCAGCAGCTGTGGACTGTAATTGCAAAACATTATTTTCTGTTTCTCCCTGAAAGCTTTTGTGCATGTGCGCGTGTGTGTATCTGTGTCCGTGTGTTTGTTTCATCTATAATGACTCTGGCCCAAAGATTCCCCATTCCTACCCCCCTTTTTAAACACAAAACTAAATGTAAATACACTTATTTCTAAATGCACATTTCAGTGAAAGTCAGATGCAACCCCCATCCCTCCCCTACACACTCAGTAATGAGACTTCAGAGAGCTACTTCAGAGCGTGTGGTCTGTGGAAAGGTTCATGCAATCGCCGCTGCTGGGCGCAGTGGTCTTTATGCGCATTGGCACACAGGCTCTCCCATGATTAATGCATTTGTTCCTTGATATTCAGCCCCTGCAGGACAGAGAATCAATTTAGCACTCACAGGCCCAGATTATCACCAGTACCAAAGACATTTCTGCACCAGGGTCTTCCCCATTCAAAACAAAAAGATTTCTTTTTTTCTTTTCTTTTCTTTTTTCTTTTTTTTTTTTTAAATTTTTTTAGAGACAGAGTCTGCTCTGTCGCCCAGGCTGGAGTGCAGTGGTGCCATCTTGGCTTCCCGCAACCTCCGCCTCCTGGGTTCAAGCAATTCTCCTGCCTCAGTCTCCTGAGTAACTGGGAGTACAGGTGCGCGCCACCACACCCGGCTAATTTTTGTATTTTTAGTAGAGATGGGGTTTTACCATGTTGGCCAAGCTGGTCTCAAACTCCTGACCTCAGGTGATCCACCTGCCTCGGCCTCCCAAAGTGCCGGGATTGCAGGCGCAAGACACTGCGCCCGGCCCAAACAAGATTTCTAAGAAGAATGTGTTTTTTTCTACTTTCCTCCATTGGTTCTCATGTCTGGTGGATGAGGAAAAGCACTGTCTGCAATTTGGTCAAAACAGTTGGCTTTTCTCCTTTCCATGCACTTCTTTCATTTGCAGAGACGCCATGAAGCCTGCGGCTGCCTCCAGCCAGAGGATGACTGTGGGGAAAACCAAGGCAACGGTCTAACACAGGACTGAGTTAACACCTTTGATCATGCAGTAGGGCTCCTGGTCAACCACCTGAAGGGTTGGAGAACAGAAGACAAGGCTATCAGCAGTGTTAGGGACATGCTGCAACCTGGGGCTTCACCACCGAATTTTCCACCTGCGAAAACATGGATGAGGTGGACAGGGCTGTCAGTTTCATCAGCCACATCCTCAGAAAAACGAATAGAGCTTCTCAGAGAAGTACTGCAGCCTTCCCCTAAGTCCTCGGCGAGATCCTGAATGAAGAGGGACGTTGGGTTTATTGCATATTTAAACAGCGCTGAGATCAAGTAATGCGGTCCTCATCCAGCAAAGCAATGAACTTCCTCCTCTTCCAGACTCCTCTACATTGGAGACGCAAACTTCAGGCGTAAGCATGGGGAAAATGCTTAGTACTAAGTGGGCAGGCACCTTCGTTGCTGTTTTTCTTCAGCAGGACACAATGCACAGCTGTTCAAATAAAGTGTGTCCACCTTAACTGCCTTGTTTTATTGAAAACATTGGTAATGAGAATTGACTGATGAGAAGGGCCCATTACGGTAAAGAAATGTGAGCATTTTACAAATTCTCAGGATATAAGTACAGGTGTCTTTGTTTCTGAATGCTCAAAATATTACTGATGACCTTAAAATACATTGAAAAAAATCAAATTCAAGACTATTTGGTTAGATGAATTGGAATCTATGATTAAAAGAGAGAAGTAGTAATTTAAAAAAAAAACTGTAAAGAGAAAACTTGGTTGAGAATCTACCCACCATTCTTCAAACCCTGTAAGAGTTAAGAAGTCCATGAATGAGATTTTTTTTAATCTGGTAAACTTTGTCAGTGTGATTATTTCTCTCTTGAAGAATCTGCTTAATTGGCGAAGTGGGCTTTCTGTTCTGTTAGGCATATGATTAGTGCTTTTATAGGGACTTTATTTTTTGAGGCTATCAGTGCTGTGCAGGTAGAATAATAGAAAAGCCACAGCAAAATTATTTATTAACTCACGTAAATGAGTTTATAAATAAGCTGGAGAGCAGGGTTGTGGTGAATGCTTACTGAGCTTTTGTCCAGAAGGTGGCAACATTTCCTTAAGAATTCGGGAGAAAATGCTGGCTTCAGAAAATGACGATTTATCTTAGGACATTGTGTTCTGTTCTCTTTTCAAAGGTACAGCACAAAATACACGTCCCCACACCCATGCTCCCTCCTTATTCTCAACAGATTCCAGGGAAAAAACTTGCTGTTTCTTCTCTCTTTCTCTCTGGAGAGTAAATTTACATTGTTAAGATTTTCCAGCTGAAATGAGTTTATGCTGAAATGAATTTATGTAGCTGAAAATACTAGATTCTTCATCTCCCCACTTCACTTTATCTCTCAGAAAGATGGTGTTTTTGGAGAAAAGGACCATGTGAAGAGTCACTTACATTTCTAGCAGGTAAATCGGATGCCCACTCGTAACCGTGAACATGTCTTACTTTCTGAAAATCCCAGCAAACCTCAAGGTGACTATTTGCAGCGATAGCACTTTGCTACACTGGATTGCTCTCTTGTTTCTTAATGTTTTGTTCATGCAAACATTAAGATTCAGGAGCAAGACAGAAGAGAGTGAGGACACTTGTTTGGGCTGAAGGAGTGAAATAAAACAATGGATTAGGTTGTCCAGATATGAACAGTCCGAATCCTGCATGTAGCCCAGTGTCTTAATAACAAGTTGGGGAATCCTGCTCAGGAACTGGAAATGTTGGTTTGTTCATCTCTACTCCACCCCATCCCTATAGTCCCCTATTTCCCAGTATATTTTAATTTTGGGAAGGCATGGTGGTTGAAAACACACACATATATATACAAAAATGGGCCTGTTTTAAAGTAACTTTGAAAATTCATTACTTTACCCATGACTTTTGTTTCTGACGAGCATATCTATGTGTAACGTATTTCTTTCCTGGTTCAAAAAGAAAGTTGGAGTCAACTGTTAGAAAAGAAAATCTGAGTTAATTAAATATTATTTAGTTATCGAAATTGCTCTGAATTACAATAAAAGAATAAAATAACATTTGTTTGTTTGTTTGTGTTTTTGAGACAGGGTCTTGCTCTGTTGCTCAGGCTGGAGTGCAGCGGTATGACCACAGTTCACTGCAGCTTTCACCTCCCTGGGCTCAAGTGATCCTTCCACCTCAGCGTTCCGAATAGCTGGGACTACAGGAGAAATGTAATTGGGCTGTTGATTCTCTGTGTTTATGTATAATCTCAGGATCATGCCTTTCATGCTAGAAATGCATTCCTAGTAGATTTCTTACTAGCCAGTCTTGCTGTTCTTACTCCTGTTCTCTCTCTCTCTCTCTCTCTCTCTCTCTCTCTCTCTCCCTCCCTCTCTCTCTCTCTCTCTCTCTCTCTCACACACACACACACACACACACACACACACACACACACGGAGTTTCCAGTAGGACATGCACTTCACCTTCTTACCTCTGGCTCAAGTATCCCCATTGCAATCCACAATCCATAATTCATAATCTCCCTTGTGCAGAGAATAGAAAGTGCTCTCTCCAAGGTTAGAGAAGGCATTCAGATGGCCCATGTGCTCCACACGCCAGACATGAAAACCTTCATTCCTTGTTTCTGTAGTCATCATGGGGCTGCTTCTCTCTCGGACCTCATGAGAAGACTTACTAGGAGTCTCTCTCCCTCCCCTCACCCTTGTACCCCTGAGTTTCTCCTTTCCCTGGCCCTGCCTCACCACACAGCCAGTTGTTCCATTCCTGTCTCATTTCTGACAGAGCAGAGGAGCTCCCTGATCTGCCCAAGAGGCGGTGCATGTGTGGGATAACCCAGATCCGGCATGAAGGAGGAGAAGACAAAATGTCCAGCTACCTAGGCACATCCACTTGAAGAATTTAAAAGCAAAAAATGTCTAAATAATGCATACACATAATACATAATACATAATACATAATATAGTATAACATATGATACAAAATCACATGGTCAAAGTATTAAATTTTGTTTGTTTTTTTTTGGAGATAGAGTTTTGCTCTGTTGCCCAGGTTGGAGTGTAGTGGTGCCATCATGGGTCACTGTAGCCTCGACTTCCTGGGCTCAAGAGAGCCTCCCACCTCAGCCTCCTGAGTAGCTGGGACTACAGGCATAGGCCACTGTGCCCAGCCAATTTTATTTTTTATTTCTAAAGAGATGGGGTCTCCCTATTTTACCTAGGCTGGTCTCAAACTCTTGCCTCAAGTAATCCTCCTGCCTTGCCTTCCCAATGTGCTGAGATTACAGGTATGAGCCGCTGCACCCAGCCAAAATTTCATCTTTTTGAAGCCGGTAACATCTTCTCCAAGGCTCAGAATTTTTCGTCTACACATGTAGCTAATTGAGACTTCCTGAAGCTGCTGAACCCAAGAGGCAAATTTGCTCATGCTACACTTTTCTGCTCAAAAAAATCCTGGCCTCTTTATTGTTCTCATCTTGTACACAAGCCACTGTCTGCTGGGTAGGTGCGGGGGGCAGTTAGGGCAGGGGACACCACCTTTAGTAAAATTCTAGAAACCTAGTCTGATTTGTAGTTGTGCCTCTGCCTCTTTGGATCTTTCACATTTCCCACCCCTGACTCTCACCCCCTACCCCAGATGGCACGCAATCTCCTGGCAGAGAGGCCATTTATGTCCTCACTGTCTTCTGAGACAGAGTGGTTGGCCTTTCCTGCTTCCTGGTCTGGTGATCATGGAGAAATACTGGTTCCATCCGGTTTTGGGCCATTTGCCCCTTTTCTTAAAGCCCCCACCTGAGAGCATCCTCATTCTCACCCAGCCTGCGTGGGTCCTTTATGCATCCTCACAGTGAGGCATGAGTCCCCATGAACGCTACTGGGGCAGGAATGTCAGAAGACTCACCAGGCCACTCCTCTGATGAGGCTGTGCCTATGCCCTGGACCATGGGGAAGGCTTGCCACTCTACCCTGCTATACCCGAGGAAGGTGCCACTAGCGGGTTCTCATATACCTTGCTGGATATTTTTTCTTTTTCTTTTTTTTTTTTGAGGCAGAGTCTTGCTCTGTCACCCAGGCTGGGGTGCAGTGGCATGATCTTGGCTCACTGCAACCTCTGCCTCCCGAGTTCAAGGGATTCTTCTGCCTCAGCCTCCTCAGTAGCTGGGATTACAGGAGTATGATGCCATGCTCAGCTAATTTTTGTATTTTTAGTAGAGATGGGGTTTCACCATGTTGGCCGGGCTGGTCTCGAACTCCTGACTTCAGGTGATCTGCTCACCTCAGCCTCCGAAAGTGCTGGGATTACAGGCATGAGCCACCGCACCCAGCCCTTACTGGATATTTTAAAAGCTGCTCCACCCAGAGCGGACTGGGAGAACCTTGATATCGGACCTTGCTTTCTTGGCCTTTCTCATCTCCTCTTCCCATGATCTCCTTCTGGGGACAGCCTCTAGACTTTTCTTAAAGGTTCAGAATTTTCCATCTGTATGTCTTCCTCTTTGGCAAATCCTCTTTCCACTTTAGGGCAACAAGTGTAATGGCCTGTCATCAGCAGAATGGGAATCTTATCTACATTATAGAAGAAAGTCTGAGACCTGAGCCCTCAGGCTTGTTTCCTAATACAGGAAAGAATTTAGAAGATTTTCTTTCTCTCTCTCTCTCTCTCTCCGTCTACCAAAATCTATCAAACTATCGTCTTTCCCAGCTTTGAATGCTGAAAGCTAAATTCAAACACACTGTTTCTCTTGAATTTGTCTTGATAATCCTAATGCCTTCTACCGTAGCCTGCCCTTCGGTATGCTTCCAGATGAGAGGAGGTAATGTATTATGTACAGGAATGCACAGTAAGATTTCTTGCCTCTTTCACATTAATTTCACTCATGCCTGTAAAAGAGGGTCCCTCCCTGCCCCAAGCTCTATGCAGAGGAAATGTTGCTTCCCTTTTCTGGTAGTTCCGTCGGTGCAAGCACCTCAACTGATTGGTTTGGAGTAAATGGTAGTATAGGGTAACTTGTGGCAAAATGCGAGTTTGGATTTGGGTTTTAGTGAATATGTTTAAGTTACTGACTTACTCTAATTTACTTACAGACAGTATCCCATAATTTAAATTCCCATCTGGTAAATTATTAAGTAAAGTACATGCGACATTTGTGGGTGTGGTGGGGTGTGTTGTGGCATGGATGTGTGGGGTGTGTGTGTGTATGGAGCTGTGTATTTGGAGGGTTGGGATGGGCAGAGGGAGTGTCTAGGAAAGTTCAGTTTCTACTGCCATTCAGTCGTTTTTTTGTGTGTTTTTTTTTTCCTGAGGTGGAGTTTTACACTCGTTGCCCAGGCCAGAGTGCAATGGTGTGATCTCGGCTCACAGCAACCTCCACTTCACAGGTTCAAGTAATTCTGCTGCCTCAGTCTCCCGAGTTATAGGCGCCAACCACCATGCCTGGCCAACTTTGTTTTTGTATTTTTAGTAGAGACGGGGTTTCATCATATTGGCCAGGCTGGTCTCAAACTCCTGGCCTCAGGTGATCCACCCACCTCGGCCTCTCAAAGTGCTGGGATTACAGACATGAGCCACCGCACCTGGCCTGCCGTTCAATATTTAACTTACTGCTGACAATAATTTTTTTTTAAAAAGTAGATTCTTGCCACTGGCACCAAACTCAGCTCAGCACTTTTATTCTTGACAGTTTGGGCTGACATTTAGAAAATTATTTTTTTGGGGGGTCATTCTCAGGACAAGATGGTTTCCTAATGAAAAAGCCACCATTCTTCTAGCAAAACTGCAGTGGGTTCCACTGAGAGTATCACAGGCCCGTTGAATACAGAAGCTCTTGGGCCCCCAACCTCCTGGTGCTCTGTGGGGGCCTGAGTCATAGAGAAGACCTTCACCATTAGAAATCCTAGAAGTCACTGAATACTGAAGAAATCTCAGAATTATCGTGAAGAATTTCTTTCTATTGGTTAAGCCCAGATGGTCTGCAAAATACAAAAAATGATTATAAGATATGTTGATTTAGGATCACATCTGCACCTCCAACCGTCAATGCCAGCAGGTTGTTTGTTGGATCTGAGGTCTCAGTTTAGTTCATTACTGTTGGTTAACAGGAGATTATAAACTGGAATTTCAATGGCATGTGTGACGCTCAGCCTTAGTCAATATTTACACATAATGACAGTTCTCATCAAGGCATAAGGACTTAGTTATGAAATGATTATATACCACAACCTATCTATAAACAAGATTTTAATTATCATCAGCAGCAGCAACAACAAACATTTTTGGAGGAGCTACCCTGTGCCCTAATTGAATTAATGAATTTGTTAATCGTTGTTTTCTGTCTCCGTAAACATTTGCTAAGTTCAATCTCAGTCAAATTACCTGGGGACCAGAACATGAGACCTCACTGCTTAAAAGGATGATCTTTTCTCTTATAATATGAAGAGATTTTTGCTTGTGCTTGAAAGTGTAACTGAAGTTGTCTCAGCAATACCAGTCAGACAGGGCACAGTTGAAGTCCATGTCTAGAGGGGACTTTTTCCAGAACCTCTAACAGTGGGATTCCTGTATATGGAGGCCCCAGTTCCCTGGCAGAGTCTCCAAGCCTTGGGCACATTTGCCTTGCCAGTCCTCTTGTTCTGGTGCCCTGTGATTCCCTTGCTGTTTGTCTGCTGTGTGTCCACTGCAAGGCTGTGTGTCCATGTCACGGCTCTCAATAGTCCCTGTCTAAACATGACCTCTCTTATCTGCTTGGTCCTCAGGGCCCTTTCAAGCCAGCTGTAGGTGCCAGTGCTGTCCTGTGGGGAAGTTTCCCTCTTCCTCTTCAGCACTGCCTGCTGGCGTTGATCTGGTCAGCCCTTTGGTCATGAATAAGGTGACCTCTCCACAAATGTCCAGCTGGATTTTAGGCTCAAAGGTAAGCTGGTCTTGTATTTGCAGATTCCTGCCATGCTTTTGGTCTTGTGATTCTTTCAGTTCATCTTCCTATTCCATTGAATTTACTGCTACTCCAAGCCCATGGGAACCTCTGCCCAGAAGCCCTTGAGGGATGGGTGGGAAGGCACACGGCGGTGCTGCCTGAAACACCCATGATAATTTCTTGGTTCTCACACTTAGCCAGTGTGCCTGGGGGTGGTGCATCCTGAGTGTAGCTCCTAAGACTTCTCTGTCTGGGAGAGTTGGTCCTACCCAGTTCCCAGGCCAGGAAGTCAAGGGCAACTCATCTGCTTATTTATGACACTGATGGGATGGGATAATTTCCTAAGATTTCAGTTTTGCTTCCTTCTTGGAGTCACTTCCATCCTTCCCATTTCTAACCGAAATCCAGGCTTTGCCTTCTGTTGCCTGAAAAGCAGAAGGTCTTCCTGATTTTTGAAAAAGCCTAAGCTCAGATGAGATTAGATTTCACCAGAGAAGGCGGGGAGAGCCCAGAATGCTTTTGAGAGCTTTGAGCAGGGAGGGGACAGAAGGTTGGAGGTTGATGAGTTTCATCAGCAGTGGGGGGCATGTCCCCTCTAGTGGCAGCCACCCAAGGGAGCAGCATGACTCAGATGGGACACCTGTTTGATGTACCTCAGAGGCAGGGGCACTTCCAGTTTTGCTGAGGATTTTCTGAACCCCACAAATGGAACAGAAGCAGATGAGTGGCCTTATCCCAAAGGGCCAGGACCATGGAGACCCTGGTGGTTTTCTGTGTCTCCCGATGTCTCACAACCAGTGGGGCCTCCCCAGTGTCTCGTCCTGCTTCAGACCCGGGGACTTTTATGTGACCTTTGGTTGGAGAGCTCCAGTAATGACTGAGTTCGACTTTTCTACTTCTCAGGAGAGTGGGGATTAGAATTGGACTTAAGTTGATTTAGAGAAAAATAAGGAGGCTGGGTGCGGTGGCTCACGCCTGTAATCCCAGCACTTTGGGAGGTCGAGGTGGGTGGATCACCTGAGGTCGGGAGTTGGAGACCAGCCTGGCCAACATGGCAAAACCCCATCTCTACTAAAAATACAAAAATTTGCCAGGCGTGGTGTGTACCTGTAATCCCAGCTATTTAGGAGGCTGAGGCAGGAGAATCACTTGAACCCAGGAGGCAGAGGTTGCAGTGAGCCGAGATCATGCCACTGCACTCTAGCCTGGGTGACAGAGTGAGACTTTGTCTCAAAAAAAAAAAAAAAAAAAAAAAAAAAAGAAAAGAAAAGAAAGAAAACAGAAAAATAAGGAAATGTGATATTTCTTGTACTTTCTGTGCTGGTGAATGGTCATTGATTGGCTACATTCTATCTGGTTTGGCACCTTTCAAGAGGTCCCATCACAAATGAAATCCATGCTGCTCCACTTTGACAGGCTTGATGTCATGTCATGAGCATGCTCAATGGACAACCTTGTGGAACCCTAATGACCAAAGAAGACCTAACACTTATAATTCATATTCTAGTTTGTTAATACAGAAGGATTTCTTCTTGTGTTGCAAAGTCTAGGTTAGACGAAAGCAGCAGGTTGAACTTGTTCCAGGTAATAGGTTTCTTAGTGGCTGAGCAGCCTGCACACACAAAGGTAGGATATACAGAGAGCAAGAAGCAGAACAAGTGGGTGAACAATGGTTTGGATTGTGAAATTATGTTAAACTTTCCATTAGATCGCCTGGTTTGGGAGGGAGCCTTCATTCATTATTCATTAGTACCCACTGATTTTATACCACTTTCTAATGGCTGCCCATGTGGCCCTGAACTAGATAGAAATTGTGTATTTCAAAATAGCAACGAGTAAATTTCAAATATCGCACCACAAAGAAGAAGTGAAGCAATGGATATGTTAATTCACTTGATTTAATCTTTACACATTGTATACATATATCAAAATATCACATTGTACCTTACAAATGGATACAATTATGATTTGTCAATAAAAATATGAATAAAAAAGAAATTGCTACAATGAGAACTATTGCAATTTATTACCTTAAACTGCCGAGTGTTGATCTTAGGAATTTAAACACAATGGCAGCAGCTCTCTCTCTTCTACCTGGAGGTTTTCTGTACACAGCAGATGATTGTCACTACATGTACAGAAGGTCTGAAGACTCTTCCTTTGGAAGCCTTTAACATTGTAGGCATGAATGGGGAAATCCTAGGGGCACAGCGAGACCTTGTTAAGGAGGGGGCTTCCTGTTCATGTCTTTCTTTACTAAGAAAATTTAGGAGATATACGATGGAGAATAGTACGCATGGTCTGTAGCACACACATTTAGGTCTCGTGCCTTCCTCTGTCTTATTTATCCATTCAGGAAGATATGCACTTGTCCTGACCACCCCCTCACTTCCACCCCAGTAATGGTAATAAACTTATAATACATAACAAAATTAAAATAACTTACCAAAGCATTAAACAATCTTACTCCCTGGTCATTAGGTCATCAACTAAACACACTTGCTTGGTTGGCTTTTATTTTTTTCTTTCTTTTTTTTTTTTTTAGAAACAGGGTTTCACTCTGTTGCCCAGGCTGGAGTGCAGTGACACAGACATGGCTCACTGCCGCCCCAGTCCCCTGAGCTCAAGTGATCCTCCCACCACAGCCTCCTGAATAGCTAGGACACAGGCAAATGCCACATGGCTAGTTAAAGAAAATTTGTAGTAACAGAGGTCTCTCTATGTTGCTCTGGCTCATCTCAAACTCCTGGCCTCAGGCGATCCTCCCACTTCAGCCTACCTAAGTTCTGGAATTACAACAAGTGTGAGCTACTGTGCCCAGCCTGGTTCACCATTTCAAAAATTTTTTACTAATTTGTTTTTTCTGAAATAGAAGATACAAATTTGCACCTTCTACACTATGCTTTGACTATGTGAATTAATAAGCCAGAGTCTAGGAAATGAAACAAACACCACCATTCACAAAACATCATTCTAAATGCAGAAAAAAACAAGTGATCCCATTTGAGGGTGAGGAAAGGCTATATGCATGAATTAAGTGACCTTTATGTACCAGCCACTTCATATATGTTATTTCATTTATGAGCCAGGCTCTAGTGTAACCATTTTACAGATACAGAAATGGAGTCTTAGAGAGGTTAACATATTGCTTAGGGTCTCATATAGGCAGTTCCATGGAACTGAAATTTTAAATGTGGTCTATTTGTAGCTAGCTAAATTCATACTCGTTACATTCTACCACATTGCTTTGTAGACTTAGAAACTGAAACGGGGAGCAGAGTTGCTGCAGAAAAGAGATTTGAGAAATCTGGAACCACAGGATTTTATAGAACTGGTGAAGAAATGGAACCTATGAAGTAATTGGCCAATTACTTGATCATGTTATGAGACAGAGATATGAGAGCTCATCCTGGAGCATAGTCTAAATTGTTGCATTTAAAGTGTTTGAGAAATCTACAAGAGGGTTAAAGTACAATCACTTTCTATTGCTTTATTTAAGTCATCGAAAAGATTAACATTTAGTAAGCTGAACTGAAATGACATGGGCAAAGCTAATAAGAAGTAATTTTGCTTTTGACAGATTTCCTTCTTATTCCTTCACTCTCTCCAGATGGAAGGTAATGTAAACTTCATATCATAGGAAGAAATGCCTATTGATTGATTAAACATCGATGATGGTGCTCTGTCTCTGTCTGAGTATATGAAAGTGACTGTTTTCAAAATTAACCCTTTTCTGGGTCCTACACATGTCATCAAGATGCATCCTGAATTTTGGAAGCCAGACTGCCCACAGCTGTGCAATTACGTAAAGTAAGCTATTTTCCAGCCATCATTTGCATGCAATGGTAAAAAGCTACTTTTGTAGTTTAGTTTAGATACAACACACATTGGAATACTGTTATTGACTTCATTTCTTCGAGCACAGATGATGCTTCCTAATTATTTGGGACTTTCCTTTTACTGCACAATAAACAGATTTTCTCTGAGTGCAAGTTCACCATGCAAGAGTTGCCCATATAGTGGAAATAAAAATCTTTAACTTATTTATTGGCTAGGCAGTCTTTCTGGCCTGATAAGAAATACATGTATATCCTTCCCTGCAGTCAGAGTGAACACAAAAAGAGGGATATATGTTTTATTTTTTTTAAATCTGAATAGCAGCCTTTCTGGAGTGTACAATCTTTCATTTGGTTTGTGAATTTAGAGCATGAGAATTGTTGTTGGTTTAGACCTGCAATTTATCTCACCCAGAGCTCTGTCCTTGACAGTGGTCCTAGAGACAGACCTAATGACTAGATCTGGTTGTCTTGGACATCAATCTAAAAAGCCTAGTTATATAATCCAATATATTCATTGTTTTCATTCAGCAACAACTTATTACTACCATGAGCGAGGCATTGTTACCCACTGCAGAGGACATAAAAATGTATGGGACACAATCACCACCTTTAGAATTTAGTGGAGAAAGTAAAATCTGCATACATAGATCTAGGTATGAGGTAGACAATAATAATTGCTGCGAGAGAAAGCAAATTACTGTAGGAGGATTTAGAAAACAGAGGTAATTAATATTAGACCATATATTAAGAATGCATTATGCATGAATTTATCTAAATACTTCATGAACATTTTCCTTACCATTTCTTTTCTAAACCATAACTTTTTTTTTTTCATTGATACATGGTGCATGGGATGACAAGTCATAAGTTAACCTGTCTTCAAAGATTTAGGAATAGTTTTATTTCTTTGAAAAGTTTCCAGTTTCATCCCCCTTATTCTTGTAATAAAATTACTTAACAGAATCTAATATATAGTTAGGTGCTGACTAGTTACAGATTTCTAATAGGTCAGCATTCAGGACTTCAACAGCTATGAATCAAAAGTAGATTAGTGTGGAAAGAGGCACCTCTAGGTTAGCAAGATATATGATTTAATAGGTAGGATAAAATATTGGGTGCTATTTCCAATTCTGCCACTTGTTCACTGGATAGTCACTTAACTGCTCTATATTTTAGTTTTCATAGCAATAAAATGCAGATAATAAGATTTCAGCAGCCATTATAGAAAATTAATGGTAGAAAAGGTCTTTAGAATCCTAATATTTTTTAAAAAAACATCATTCCATCTTTGTTCAGGTATAATACACAGGAAGAGAAGTTAAAGTACCCCTAAAGTAACGTTATGAACATTTTACACATGCATAAAAATATTTTTTAAAATGATATAACTTGTGTCTTGTCATTGCTCTGTTATTTAATTCATGCCATCCTTATCCTTTTTGAAATATTTTATTTCCTCTGAAAGAAAATTAATATCAAGATTTAAAAAAATGCTCTCTGGACATTCCTCTTTCTGTGGGCCCCTGTTTCTGTTGGCCAGTGATGCCATTTACACCTAGATTTACCTTTATGTCAGGGGAGAAGACCTGCTCTTCACGAAAGCTCTGCAGCCTTCATGGTGGACAGATCTCTTTCTGAAGGTGACCTGCTTTCAGCACTGATAGGGACTCCTGAGATGAAATCAGTTTCAAGAGCTCTCTGGCTTTGAAGTGAGTTTTGTGGTGATGTCTTTTTTTTCCCCTTCCAGTTCATGCTTCTGGCACAAAACAAACTTTATGAGTCCACTCAAATTGGCAGTGAGTAGGAAAAAAAATCTACCAAGCGAACGCCTGTAAGCTGTAGTACCTCAGGGATTCTAATCCATGCTTGCTTGACTGGTGAGTGCTTCTACTTCAAGAGAAAAAACAAATTCTCCTGGCAAACTACTTGGATACTGTTTCCCAGGAGTTAAAGGAACAAAACCTGAGAGGTAGCATTGGTTCCTCTGGATGGATTCCTGACCAACTTCAGTGTTGGCTAATAACTTTGGCTTTGTGTGTATGTGTGTGTGTGTGTGTGCACGCGCGCGTGTGTGTGTGTGTGTTCCATCAAGAACATGGAGGCTACTGGACTGCACCACCCCTAGGCCTGGGCAAGAGGAGCTTCTGCCCTGTGCCCTGATCTTTAGAGAGCATCATTCTGGCCACATACCTGAGCTCCTCCATACAGGGCAAGGGGTGTGTGAAGCTAAGGGGGACATGTCCACCCAGAACCACATTTCCTTTTCTACATTATGCGATGAGTACCCAGAACCTCAGAATTCCTTGCACAGATTGCCATGAGCCTGTTTATAGGTCCTCCATGGACTTCTTCCAGAATCTTTTCTCCCAAGGATGGCTGAACCCATTATGCATGCATCTCTAGGCTCAAGGGGCAGCTAAGGAGTGGCTGTTTCCAGAGGGATGTGGCCTGAGTCTGGGCTTGCAGGCTTGGGTGTCCACATGTGTCCTTGCAGGTCTCTCATGGTGTACTGTGGGACCAGAAATAGGAAGACAAGAGAATTAGGTCATGGGCTGGGGTGGCTCTCTCAAGTCCCTGTATTCTAGCATAGAAATCTGAGGAGTCCAAAACTCTAAATGAGGAGTTGGCTTCCCGAATATTAAAGAAGGTATATCTGTCAAGATAGGCATATTCTATTAAACATGTCTATCTGACATATTTTATTTAACTAATTTTTTGCTTGATTGATAAATTTTAAATATTTGGATATAGACATGCGAATATCTACTTATACTTTTGCCCTGGGCTCAGAACATATAAGAAATGGGGTACAACCAGATATGCACTTCTTCCTGCTCCTCACATGCTATCATAGGGAGGTCTGAACTCTTCCTTCACCAGTCTCAGAGGATAAGGTTCCTCTTCCAAGTTTTAAGGACCACCCCTTGATTCCAACCCCTCATATCATTCTATATCTTGTGTCACAAATTGTCTTTTTTTAAAATTAGATTTCCTTATCTTATTAATGATAGGTCTCTTACATCAGTAAGAATGACTATTATTAAAAAGTCAAAAAATAACAGAGGCTGGCAAGGTTGCTGAGAAAAAAGTGGATGCTTATACACTATTGATGGGAGTGGACATTAGTTCAACCATTGTGGAAAGCTGTGTGGTAATTCCTCAAAGAGCTAAGAACAGAAATACCAGTTGATCTAGCAATCCTATTACTGGGTATATACCCATAGGAATGGAAATTACTCTAACATAAAGACACATGCACATGTGTGTTCACTGCAGCACTATTCACAATAGCAAAGACATGGAATCAACCTAAATGCCCATCAATGGTAGACTGGATAAAGAAAATGTGGTACATATACACCTTGGGGGGAATACTATGCAGCCATAGAAAAGAATGAGTTCATGCCCTTTGCAGGGACATGGATGGAGCTGGAGATCATTATCCTTAGCAAACTAATGCAGGAAAAGAAAACCAAATATTGCATGTTCTCACTTACTTACAAGTAGGAGCTAAATGATGAGAATACATGGATACAAAAAGGGGAACAACAGACACTGGGGCTTACCTGAGGGTGGAGAGTGGGAGGAGGGAGAGGAGCAGAAAAGATAACTACCTGGGTGATGAAATAATCTGTACAACAAACTCCCATGGCATGAGTTTACCTATATAACAAACCCGCACTATTGAGTCAGTAGCTCCCACTGGTCTCTCTTCCTTTCAATCCTGGCTCAATATTGTCTGTCTTTATATTTCTACCAGAATAATTTATCTGAAACAAAAATCTGATGAAGTCCATTCTCCTTAAAAATCATTGATAGCTACAGCATAATAAATACAAAGTTATTTAACATAGTATATACAGCCGTCTGTGATCTACCCACTGTTTATCTTTTCCTTTCTGTCCCTTGTCACAACTTGTGTTAAAGTTATATTCCATTTCTGGTTCTAGGTGCTTCAGGAGCTGTGGCTTAAAGTGCAGACATGGCCAAGTCCGAGAACCACACCACACACAACCAGTCCCGAAAATGGCACAGAAATAGCATCAAGAAACCCTGAACACAAAGATACAAATCTCTTAAGGGAGTGGACCCCAAATTCCTGAGGAACAAGTGCTCTGCCAAGTAGCACAAGAAGAAGGGCCTAAAGAAGATGCAGGTCAACAGTGCCAAAGCCACGAGTGCACGTGCCGTGGCTATCAAGGCCCTCATAAGCCCAAGGAGGTTAAACCCAAGATCCCAAAGGGTGTCAGCTGCAAGCTCAATCAACTTGCCTACATTGCCCACCGCAAGCTTAGGAAGCATGCTCGTGCCTGCATTGCCAAGGGGCTCAGGCTGTGCCAGCCAAAGGCCAAGACCAAGGACCAAACCAAGGCCCAGGCTGCAGCTCCAGCTTCAGTTCCAGCTCAGGCTCCCATGGGTGCCCAGACCCCTACAAAGGCTTCAGAGTAGAGATCTTGGTCTGCCAACGTGAGGACAGAAGGACTGGGGTGGCCCCCCTGGGTTGCTGTCTGCATGGGGCTGGTGTCCTCCCGTGCTATTTGTACAAATAAACCTGAGGCAGGATTTTTTTTTAAAGTTATATTTCAGTAATGTTGCCCTCTTATGCAACCCTCCTCCTCAAAACGGACACTTACCTAGCTGCCTCACATAAAGAGCCTTTTTTTCCTTCAATTTCCTGTCTGTCTGAAATACTTTTATTAACTGCCACTCCTAAATTCTGGTCCCAAATTACCTCCTCTTTGGAACCTATCCTGCTTCACCACTCCCAAAAACTCAGCTAGAGCCCCCAATTCTGGGATCTCATTGTACCCTTTGAATGCCTGTATCCCTATACTTACTACATTGTATTGAAAAAAAAAAAAACATACTGATGGATAAATCCTCTCTCTATTCTTAGCAATTCTAGAATTTGGAGTCTGTCCGACTTGTCTTGCTACCTCAGCACAGAAGGTATTTAATGTGTTGAGTAGCATCATCCCACTCTCCAGTATGTCATAACGTTTATGTTCTTTGTTGTACAGAGAAGTTCTGGCTTTAGCAATGGAAGGAAGCTATTCCTCTTCACTTCTTCCTCACCGAATAACTCTAACTGGCACCAAGAAACACAGTTCTCTAACCATGAAGACACCAAAACATTGGGGAGCCATGTTGGACCCAGTAATTCAGTTGTATGGGCACAGCCAAACTCCCTGACCTCAAAGCAGTGTTTATATATGGACAGACTGGCTGATAATCAAACTGAAGGGCTGTTGGCTTTTTTGTGTTCAGGGGTATAAACTATGTGAGGGTGACAGGTAGGCAAAAAACCAAGCAGCAGCCATTCTGCATGTGAAAATGGTGTGGCAGTACCTGGTATGACACCTGGGGAGGTATATTGGCGTTGTTCCTGAAACTTGGAAATCTGGAATGTTATGTGGCTCCCTCAGCAACAGATGATACTTTGGGGGAGCTTATAGTTGAAGATGACAGTTTACTAATACCTTACAATCATTAAATGCATCTTATGTGCATGCAGATTTGCTCTGTGGACTGAAGATGAAATCCCTCCAGTCCTTAGTTGTATTAGTCTTCTATCACAGTTGAGATAAGAGCAAGGGAGAAAAAGGAGTAAAGGTTTCTTCTGCACTTAGTATGAAATCCAAAGTCCTTCACATGGCCAATAAAGCCTTGAAAAAAATCTCTCTCCCATCACCTTGTTCCAAAACCCTTCCATTTCTTGCTCCTTCATCCCTAGTCAACTGTGTTTCCACCACACTGGCTTTTTTTTTTTTTTTTTTTTAAACTCTTTGTCATTCCTCCCACTGAATTAGTGGTGACTGAGTTGACCAAAAGAATATGGTGGAGGTAACACTGTGCCATTTCTGTGCTTTGCGATTAAAAAGACTAGTAGCTTCCATCACATCCCCATGGGAACACAGCCTCCATGCTGGAGGAAGCCCAAGCAGCCATGTGGAGAGGCCTGTGAAGGAGAATCAAGGCCCCTGATATCTTAAGTCACATCGTAGGGGCTGACAATTAGTCAGCAATAGACACTTAGAAGGTCCTCACACCTCCCAAGCTCTTTTCTGTCTCTAGGCCCTGGAACAGGTCCTTTCTCTTCACAGAATAATTCTTCCTTTTGTGTTTGCTCTGACATGTCTGCTCATTTTCATTTTTGTCACCTCTCCACAACAGTTGATCCTAAAAACAACTTATCAAAGCTGGCTTTCTGTTTTAATCTCTGACTTGTCACTTACTTTTTGACCTTGGGCAAGTTACCCAATCTCTCTGAACCTCAGCTATCCTTATCATTAAAATGGGAGTATTGATGATACTTACCTCCCAGGCCTGTGGATGGGATGAAATGAAATAATGCATGCAAAGTACTGAGTGCAAGATTTAGCATGTAGTGGTGCTTCATAATCATAAACAGTGTGGTTGATCTCAGCCTGAGAGAGAATCATATTTGGAATCTTCTTTAGTTTCCAGGCCTTGTGGAAGTATTATGCATATCGGAGGGGAAGAGAAGTGGGTGGTTCTGAAAACATTTGTTATCCTTGGATGAGAACAGCTAAGCGTCATCTATATTGATGGTCTTCGGGCCCTCAAGTGGCTTTGAGACTGGAGATGAACATGGCTCTTCTTATTAAAAGACCCAGGTCTGGTGTGGGGTTATAATTTTACCATTACAGCCCTGGTCATCTCCTTCTATTTGCACGGTTCTTGTCCTACACTGAACAGGAGAGCCCAGGGAAGCTAATGATCCTCATTTGTATCAGTTAGGGTCTCAACCTGCTCTGAAATGTTCTTCATTAGGCTTGTGAGCTGTATTTATTTTCATTACTCTTGTGCTTGCAGGACCGTTTGCTGCTGCCTTTTTCTGTACATTTCTCCCTGCAGAGCTCTTCTGCTGTGTGAGAAATGCATCTTCTTATCTCTTCCTGTGCCTTTCATTCTGTTTTTATAGAACACATGGCTGTCCTCATCACTTACATACACGTACTCCCTAGAACCACGTCTGGCCTTAGGACGTTTGGGCCAGAACATCTGTGAGGTCCCTTCTACCTCTGAGGGTGCCCTGCCCACTGTCTTCCACCCATTTTAGTGCATCGTCCCAGTGGTCAGCTTCCCATAATTGTTGAAAGTTTGAACCTTTAAGCAGCTCTGTTCTATGGGATGAACTCCCAAGCCTACCGTAGTTGAGCTAGAGAGAAAATATTTGATTGGAAAAAGGTAATTTTCCCCTTTTTAGAGCCATCAGACAACTAATAAAGAGTCATGAATGTCTTCTAATTTCTCGGTGTGTGTGCAGTCTTTGGCAAAAGAGACATCAACTCAATATGCATAAAAATCAAAGGCACAGTGGCCTTGGAGCTCTGGCTTCACCTGTAGAAAAGAAGAAGTTTGGGATCTAGATGATGTGTGTTCAGACCAGGGTAGTCGAAATTCTCCCAGAACCTGGTTAGGTGCACTTAGATTAGCGTTTCGCATCTCACAGGAAGGTCTCTGTGCTCCTGCTAATCACAAATGGCCCTGCTGAGAGCAGCAGCATCACAGAGAACCACTGAGCAGGAAACAGAACTCTCCTTCCAGGTGCCATTGTGAAATACCAAACACATTTGGTATTTACTACAGCCCTCGCTCCCACGTGGTCTTCTCACAGTAACAAGTGTAATTCTGCTAGTAACTGTTTTGGTAAATGAGTCATATTGTAGCAATCTTCATGAATCAAAGATAATTATATTTTTACTCAGCTAGCACTGGTTAAGAAAACTCTCTCATTCTTCAATTAGTTGTCTTTTCACTGTCGTATTTATCTAGAGGCCCTTCCGCATAATTTCAACCTAGTTCCTTGCTCCCTTTTCCCTATCAGTTAACGCCTTTTTGATTTGCATGCCTCCCCACGTTATTGTGTATATTCTTTATCATTGTTCTTTTTTTGTGTATATATATATATATATTCTTAGGAAACCACTGTGGTGGATTAAACAAGGCTTGCCTGGAGGGGACAGAGATAACAGTATTCCATAGCTGGGAGAGTTATTTATAAACCATGACGTTAGGTTTTCATTCTACAAAGAGGTTATTGTTCACATCTCATCTGCCTTCTATTAACTTAAAATCTTACTCAGAATGACCAGGGAGTTGAAATTGAATTGCCATTAATTATTACTACGGTTTTTGAGTGTAGGTACCAGAAATTTTGTCAAGAGCTTTAAACGTTTAGTTCCTGACGGGTCACAATGAGTTCCTAATTAGTGATTATTTTCTTCATTTAACAGATGAGCAAACCGAAGCTTAGCGGTTAAAGAATTTGCCCAAGGTCCATGGTGGCTCACGCCTGTAATTCCAGCACTTTGGGAGGCCAAGGCGGGCGGGTCACAAGGTCAGGAGATTGAGACCATCCTGGCTAACTCAGTGAAACCTCATCTCTACTAAAAAATAGAAATAATTAGCCAGGCACTGTGGTGGGCGCCTGTAGTCCCAGCTACTCGGGAGACTGAGGCAGGAGAATGGCGTGAACCCGGGAGGCAGAGCTTGCCATGAGCCAAGATTGCGCCGCTACACTCCAGCCTGGGTGACAGAGCGAGACTCCATCTCAAAAATAAATAAATAATATAAAATAAATATATAATATAAAATAAATAAATAAATAATAAAATAAAATAACAAAGAATTTGCCCAAGGTCACGCAGCTGTGACACAACTATTAGAACCTAGTTCTAATTCTAGCATCTCTTATGTACTGCCTACCTCATAACCTTCTTGTCTTAGCTCATTTGTGCTGCTATAACAACATATCTCAGACTGGGTAATTTATAATTGGTATATTAACTTCTCACTGTTCTGGAGGCTGGGAAGTCCAAGATCACGACGCTGGTGGTCTCTGTGTCTGGTGAGGGTTGGCTCTCTTCTAAGCTAGTGTTTTTTTTTTTTGTAACATCTTCACATGGCAGAAGGGCAGAAAGGGCCCTGTATGAAGCCTGTTTTATGAGAGCCTTAATTCCTTTCATGAGTGTGGAGTCCTCGTGACCTAGGTGCCTCCTAAAGGCCCTATCTCTTAATACGACTGCAATGGGGATTACATTCCCACATGTATTTTGGAGGGACACAAACATTCCAACCATAGCACTACTCCTACTTGTCCAGCATAGTACACTGGGACTTGAAAGTCATTTTTCCGCTCTTGCCCAGTTTCAAGGTGGACACAGAATCATCAGACTTCAGATCTTCATCTCTGGAGTCAGCCGTGGTCTGCTCTAGGCCATATCACTGGGGGACAGACAGAGGCTGAGGCAGGACCATGCCTCTCCAGCTTCTATGTCTTCACCCACACTTCTTTTCCTGAATGTACCTGGGGACTCCGCAAAATGTGATTTCAGGTCAGTTTGTCTCTGAGGCCTTTAAGCTCATATCTTGTGCCCTGCTGTCTTCTTCATGGTCCTTGCCTTTCTAAAAGCCACCCATGGCAGGCCACACTGTCTGGAGATTCCAGTGTGTTTGACCTGGGGGGGGGGCCCAGGCATCAGGTGGTTCCATTGTGTAACTCAAGCAGTGCTTCTCAAACTTCAACAAGCACAGAAATCACCTGGGTTCTGATTCGGTAGGCCAGGTGGGGTCTGAGAGTCTGCATTTCTAAGAAGCTCACAGGGGCTGTGAGGCCTGAGAGATTCAAATTAGGTTTTCTGCAGTGTGGCCCAGGCATCAGCATTTTTACCCCCACTCACCGCCCGATGATGTTAACAAGTGGCCCAAGTTGGTAACTCCTCTTGTGGACTCTCCACTTCGGTGTCTCTCCATCAGAAACTGTTGTCAGCTGTGTTATATTTCCAGGGCAAAACATGAACCCTCAGAATCGGGAGGATTTTTCTGGGTATCCAACCTCTTTGGATTCCTACATCCAACACTGATTCCTATCTAAGACATGCCTTTCCACCAGACCTTGATCAATGCATGGCTCCAAAAGGCTCAACTGTTTACCTGCTTAGGTGACCTTGGGCAAATCTGCCCACCACGCTGGATCTCAGTTTCCTTACTGTCAGTAAAAGAGAGTTGAAACAAATGCTAATCATTTCTCTCAGGCACTCTCGGTTATATCAGAACAGGGCACCATCCTTCTCCTGGGGAAGATTCAAGATCGTTGCTGCTTTGGGAAGGTGGGGCTGTGAGGCTATTAGAGCTCATTGTGTGGATGGGAGGACAGGTTGAAGGAGGAGGTGGTGGCTGCCGGCTGGGCCTCTCTTCCAGCTGGGGATCCTTCACGCCATCACACAGCCAGCTTAGAAATAGACCAAGGAAAGCCTCAAAGCCACTCACAGGACAATCACTTGGGCCTCAAGGAATATCTGCCATGGAATATTATAACAGAAAAAGACCTGTCAGCTCCTCAGTCATTCTCCAAGGTGATATTAACTAGAGGGCATCTGCAAAGAAGCCTCTTTACTCGCTTCTCCATCTGGGAGCCGCCCTGGCTGCATCAATTCCTCCCCTTGAAACCAGCAAGCTGGCGGATGGATGTGACTGCATGGCTTTCCAGGGAATTCTCTGAGTATCTTTCATGTCAGTGATATCTGTGAGAAACAGGAAACTGTTTTCCCATCTCATTCACATAATAGATAAGATGAGAAATTAGCTGCTGGATGAGCAACCTGGGGGCTGTTCATTTTGTCACAATAAATAAGGTTCTGCTCATGCTGGCGCTGCCTACTAGCACATTTCCTGGTGCGTGGTGCATGCTGCACTTTCTCATTTCAGAGCCTCTCAGCCTCATCCTTACTGACGGCTCCTGTTCTGTTTTTTCCCCTCTCATCCTGCTAAAGGCTTCCCCAACTCAGAGACCTCTGAATCTGTGGAGTTTTGTGGCCACTTAAAACTTTGCCTCTGAGCAACCACAGGGACCCCCTTCCCCAAAACACCTTTCCCACACCTCTACGCTATGATGATCTGCAACTTTGCACTTTAGGTGCAGTTCAGGCACCAGCTCAGCGTCGGCATCACCGGGTGCCTGTTAGAAACACAGACCCTGCAGCCCGGGCTCAGACTTCCCGAATCAGAATCAACATTTTAACAAGGTTTCCAGGTTGATTAATTCCTGTGCAATTCAAGGTTGAAGGGTGCAAAGCTCTAGTCTAAAAGATCTAACATGGATTTTGTAATGCTCGATGAGACCCTGGAGAGTGAGCATTTTGCCTGACATTTGGGACTTCTGGTGCAGCACCCCACCTCCAAGCCATTCTGTCAGTACACACTGATCAACCAGGTGACTGCTCTGGGCTTCCAACACACCAGGAAAATGAAGGGGCAGTGACTGAGTCTGTGGAAGTGGCAAGGGACATTGTGACTAGCGTCAACGTCCATAAATGCCCTGATATTTTAGGAGGGAAGACGCTCGAATCTGCTCTCACAGAGAAGGAGGGGATAGGGATCTGCTTTAGGGTTCCACTTCCCCTCGACTGACTTCTTTAATAACATGCTTAACGCTGTGAGAAACTGACGGGGTCTAGGTTGTGAAGAAAATGAGAACTTGGATTAACGTGACATTCGAGTTAAAGGTGAGCGTTTCTTGCTGCATACAAATATTAAAGATAAACATTGTGTCAGTTTCTGAGGGCTGCCATAACAAGGTGGCACCAACTGGCTGGTACTGGGTGGCTTAAATAACAGAAATGTATTGTCTTCTAGTTCTGGAGGCCGGAAGTCCAGCATCAAGGTGTTGGCAGGGGTTGGTTTTTCCTGGGGCCTCTCCACTTGGCTTGTAGATGCCGTCTTCTCCCTGTGTCTTCATATGGTCTTCTCTCTGTGTGTGTTTCTGTCCTCATCTCTTCTTCTTACAAGGACACCAGTCATACTGGATTAGGGCCCACTCTATCGACTTCATTTTAATTTATTTATTCCCTCTTTAAAGAGAAGCGTTGGTACGTTTTGAAGACTCCCAGGGAGAATCTGTTCCACGCCTCTCTCCTCGCTTCTGCAAAGACCCTATGTCCAAATAAGGTCACGTTCTGAAGTATGAGGGGTCAGGACTCCAACATCTTTTTGCTGTGAGGGAGAGGGGCATGATTTAGTCTGTAACAGACATGAATTTAAGGATTTCACGTGAACTGCACCTGATGTTGCTGAGAGAAGGGAACTTCTCTTTCTCGCTCCTCCCACCTTTTGTAAATTCTGGGATCAGGGAAGGGTGGGAGTGGGGGGTGTGGTCAAGAGCACAGCACACTGGCAGCGCAGCTGGAAGAAAAAAGTGTAGCCAAGGCAGGGCTTTGTGTTGTTGTTGTTTAATGTTTAGAAAACTAAAAAAAGGGAAATCAATTATGGGGCCTACCTGAATTTTATTTCCTCACCAAAAACCAAATTACTCAGCAAACTTATCGCTTGCTATTGCAGGCTTTGGTATTAAAGAAAACAATCAGGCGGGCAGGATTAATCTCTGACAGCTGCCTTATCTTTAACTTGCACCTTTGTTATTTTCTGATGAGCTTCTCCTTTTTCGCTGCCACGTTGTACCATACCTCACTGGTTCCTTTCATTTTATCATCAGGCAAGAGCGGAGGACCTTTCAGTTTATTAAAAAACCTTTATTTGTGAAGAACAAAGAGGGGGGAAAAGGCAAACAATGAGGTCAGACAATCTCCTTCCTGCCAGGAGTCACTCACCTGTTATTTAGAGTGTTATCAGTTAGGGGGAGACTTGCATCCTGGAAAATGAGGCTCTGACAGGCTACTCGGTTACACACACACCCACACATACACCCCCGCCCCCACACACACCCCTCAGATCTGACTGGCACACATCAACCTCCACAAAAGGTCCTTGACTAACAAAGATGCGATATTTTCTTTTGTTTCTAAGCTTCTAAAAAAAGGACCTATCAAGCCTGCCCCTCTTTCTGTCCCCCAGTCCTCCCCGCTTTCTCCTTTCTCCTTCAATGTAGCCCAGGCTTCCTGCAAAGGAGAAAGCCCGGGCCATGAGTGGCCACATAAGAATTCTGTCTCCTGTGAGCTGGGAATAACTTGGTTGTCTGTCAGGGGAGCTCTTGTATCTTGGATGCATCTTGCTGCTGAGTTTTATTTTGGGGATAAGTGGGCAGGCAATGGTTTTTGGTGCAAGCCGATTTCTGTTTAGTAGGGCAAGGCATGCGCATGGCTATCTGTCGTAGGGCTGCACCTGCTGCTTTGACGTGGCTCTGGGAATTGGAAAGAACACTGCAAACTCCCTAATCTTCCATGCCTCAGTTTCCTCTTGTCCCAAACAGAGGGGCTTCCACAAGATGGTGTTTAAGATTCTTCTCGTTTTTGAGTGCTCTGGATCCTTGACCCATTTACTTTTTACTTTCAGATATGGGAATGATTAAGAATCACCACCATATTTGCCACTAATTGGTAGCGTGTCCTTGAGCAAGTCACTTAAACCTCTCTGAGGGTTAGAAGATGTGCTCTCTAAGGCCTTGTGTGGATTTATGAATCTATGATGTGTATGTTGATCTATTGTTCTGCATCACAGAGCACATCAAAGCAGCTTGAGGTTCAAGTTAAACTTATTGCTGCTGGCTGGGCACTGTGGCTCATGCCTATAATCCCAGCATTTTGAGAGACCGAGGTAGGTGGATCACCTGAGGTCAGGAGTTCAAGACCGGCCTGAGTAATATGGAGAAGCCCCATCTCTACTAAAAATACCAAATTAGTTGGGCGTGGTGACTCATGCCTGTAATTCCAGCTACTTAGGAGGCTGAGGCAGGACAATCACTTGAACCTGGGAGGCAGAGATTGTGGTGAGCCAAGATCACGCCATTGCACTCCAGTCTGGGCAACAAGAGTGAAACTCCATCTCAAAAACAAACAAAAAACAAGACAAAGAAACTACTGCTGCCTTCCATCAGGTAGGTGAGGTGGATTAGTTTTTATTGCTATGTCACAGAGGACTACACACTCAACCATGCTTTCTGAAGGCCAGAAGCCCAGGCTGGGTCTTCTACTCATACTCTTACCAGGCTGACATCAAAGTATCAACTGAGGCTATGTTCTCATCTGAAGCTCAGGGTCATCTTCCAAGCACATCCCAAGGCTGGGGAATGCTCTCAGCTGCCAGAAGCTGCCTGCAGTTCCTTGTCATGGGGTCTCCCTAGGCTGGTCGCAACACGGCGCGCATCTCCCTCCAGGCCAGTGGGGGAAGGTGTCTCTGATGCTCCACCTTTTTAAAGGTTCACCTGATTAAGCCAGGCCCACCCAGGAGAATCTCCGTTTTGCCTGGGGTGATATCGCTCATATTCACAGGTCCCCCCATGCTCAAGGACGAGGAAACGATACAGATGCAGGCATGCACATTAGGAGGTGGGGGTCTTGGGATTCATCTGAGAAGCCCACCTACTGCACAAAGTTTCCAAATTCTCTATTAATGTACCTCTCTGGCCCATGACCCCACTCGACCAGTCTTAAAACTTTCTCATATTAGTTCAGAGGTGGGGCAGATCCACCTGGGGTTGGATGCTCTGACCTCTCTGTTTACTCTGACTTCTCTGCTTACCCCACTGAAAAACTGGAAAATCAATGGTATGGTTTGCCTAACGGCTACTTGAAAAGACCTTGAGTGTGTTATAGTCCTATGGGGGACAGAGGCAAAGCCTGTGGGATGGACCATTGGTTGAGTGGAAGACGATACACAATTGGGTAGAGCCAGGAACGTTGGGGAACCCAGCATGACGCTGCCAATCTGCTACTTTGCACTTAACTGGACTTAGTCAGTGACCTTGAACCCTATTGCCTCCTCAGTTTTTTCTTGAATTTAATTTCCTGTGTAACTGATCCCAATTTAGAAGCCAAAATCAAGCCTTCCAGTTTTTGACCTTGTTTCCTGTTGTTTTGCCTCTATTTCACTCCAGATCCTAATCTTAGAGGCTCTGACCTCCCTGGTAACCTTACCCAGATTCTGAATTTCTCCCTTGTTAATATCTGATTCTATCTTTGAGTCTGGGCTGGGCCCTGGCTGTTGTACAATTTTCTTTGGTAACTCAGTGAGAGAAGCCCAATCCCTTCCCTTAATAATGATACTTGGGCACTTTCCCTCACAGCCATGCTGAGCTCTGATGTACACCCTAATTCTCCTGTCTCCTCTTCCCTGCTTCCCTCTCTCCTTTTCTTTAGGACTCTGAAGAATCTTTAGGAAATGAGTTTGAAAAAACCTGGAAGGATGCTAGCTTCTCAGCTTAACATGCTTCTGTAAACTCTTGTGAACTTGCTCATGGCATCTGAGCTGAGATCAAGAGTTCTATCCTCTCTCTGGGGACTGAGGTCCTGGCCTTCTCAAGAGGATAGCGCTCAGGATGTAATGATAGAGGTCTTTTCCAGCCCTGAGAGAGTCGGCTGCTTTCTCCCTGGCACACACACGCATGTGCATGCACACACACACACACAGGCAATTGAAACCACAATGAGGCAACACTTCACGCCCATGATGATGATGATTATTAAAACAACAACAGTGGAAAATGAACAGTGTTGGTGGGGATGTGGAGAAATTGAATCTCTCATGCATTGCTGGTAAGAAAGTAAAATGGTGCAGCCACTCTGGAAAGCAGTGTCACAGTACCTCAAAAAGCTAAGTATAGAATTATCATATGATCCAGCAATTCCACTGCTAGGTATATGCTGAAGGAATTGAAATCAGAGACAGAAGCAGATACTTGTACTCTGATGTTCACAGCAGCATTATTCACAAGAGCCAAAAGGTAGAACCAACTTAAATTCATCTGTTGACAGATGAATAGATAAACAAAATGAGGTATATACACACAATGAAATAGTATTCAGCTTTAAAAAGAAAAGACATATGTTTCAACACAGATGAAACTTGAAAACATTATGCTAAGTAAAATAAGCCAGACACAGAAGGACAAATGCGTATAATTCCGCTTATGTGAGCCACCTAGACTAGCCAAATCCACAGACGCAGAAAATAGAATGATGATTTCCAGGGTCGAAGGGAGGGAGAATAGGGAGTTATAATTAAAGGGGTTCAGAGTTTCTGTTTAGGATGATTAAAAAGTTCTGGAGATGGACAGTGATGTTGGTTGTACAACATTGTCAGAGTAATGCCAATGAATCGTACGTTAAAATGGTTAAAATGGAAAATGTTGTGTTGTATATATTTTACTACAAGAAAAATAAACACACAAACATGTTTACATGTGTGCTTTGAAAGCTCACAATACATGGAATATATAGTATATTACGGAGATACAGACATCATTTATGGAAAAATGCCATGTTTCAGTTCATGATAACCTGTCAAGATAAGAAAAGTTGGCAGGAGAATATCAAAGTGTGTGAAGAATTCTTTCCAGCTAGATGGCACCATATGCGGTTATATCTATTGCATGTTTAATAATTAAATACAAAAGCAGCATTCTAAATAAAAACATCATGCTCTGTATTTTTATAATCAACTTTTTGAAAGTGGTAATAGTTTATTTTTTATTGTAAGAATTGCATATCTTGCTCTTTTATTATGGAATATGTTTAAAGGGATATAAAAGTGACATGGAAAGGAAAGATAAAATAAATTGGGCTCATTAGCTCAGAGAAGGAAAGGTAAAGCTCAACCATTCAGTGTGTGAAAGGGCCCAGGGTTGGGAGGCAGATTTGGGCTTTGGTTGTGCACCAGTTTTATGGCGTTTTAGCAAATCATTTAACTTTTGGGGGCCTCGGTTTTCTCTTATATGTCTGTTACACAAAATAAGAGGGGTTGTACTGGAGTCATTCATTCATTCCCTGTATATTCACTGAGCATCTGCTTTGAATGAGGGACTCTGCTATGGCGTCCGTGTCCACTGGAGAGGACAGAAAGACCTGGACCCGGCCATGCTGAAGCTCACAGCCTGATATGTCGTCCTGCTGTTCTCCAAGGTGCCTTGCTGGTCTCTGGTTTTCTCATTTGTTTTCATCTTTTGAGCACACAGGGCTTCCTTTCTTCCCTCTGGCACTAAATTGCACTTGCCAAATAGCCCCTGTGTGTCATCAGCCCACAGACTGTGAATCCCAGAGGGCTGAAGGCCATGTCTTGGACCATCTTCATCTAACGTTACACATTACACAAAATACATGCTCACTAAATGTCTTCCTGGCTTATGTTTATAATTGTGAAAGTAATACAGTGATCAGTTGGAAAACAGTGGATAACAGAAAAACATCAGGCCTGGAAGGAGGCTATTGCCGTAGTCCAGGAGAAATGATGGGGCCTGAACTAGGGCAGTGAGCGAGGAGAAGACGGAAGCTGCGAGGAGTGACATTTGGCAGGTGGAACTGGCCGGAGCTGGACCCTTGAGAGCTGCCGGATGGGGAGTCCGCAGGCCAAGCTGCTGGCCACACCCACAGGGCTGGGGTGCACGTAGCGTCTTGGCCAGTGGGTGGAGCTCACTGTGAGGGAGTAAGAAGCAGGTGGCAGGTGGAAGCACAAGCAGCTGGTGGGCGTCAGGAGATGCAGGGCTGTGGAGGGTGGGGTGAAGCACAGGAAGTGAGGGAACAGGCCGTGTGCGTCACCCTGGGCCCAAGTTAGCTCCTGGAGGACCGGCAGCAGATGGGAGGGCCGCTGGGGTGGAGTGGGGTCGAATTCCCTCATGGGGCTGCCAGAGTGAGTCAAGGACCAGGCTCAGGAGAACAGTGTAACAGGTAGATTGTTAAGACAGGAATCCGGAAAGGAGGCATCATATTAGACCTGGGTACAGGGTGGAGACTTGGTAAGACAGAAAAAGCAGAGGCAAGAATAAAACAGGGTTTGATGTTTATTCAGTTCTCCCCTGAGTCACTAACGATCAACCATATACTGGTATGTGCCACACATGGCAGCTGGACCAGAGGGAGGTGTGGAAGGGAAGAGGTGATAAGACAGGAAGATCCCTGGCTCTGCATCCTAGCGAGAGGGACCAGGATGGAGATTGAGATGTAGATGGAGTGAGTGTGTGTGTGTGTGTGTGTGTGTGTGTGTGTGTGTGTGTGTGTGTATAGGAAGGAAATGCTAAAAGTCTGAGATACAAAGTTATTAAAGATTTTACAACAAATTCTTTTCACTAAGGACAGGAGAAACTTCCAGAGTCTGGTTTTGACAAATTAGAGTTGTGAACAAGTGGGGTTAGATGTGAGTACCAGAAGCTGCCAGGCTATTGCAGTGCGTGACTGAAAGACAAGTATGTGTGTGTTTGCGTGCATGTGTGTGCACATGTGCTCCTGCAGAGGTTAGGATTGGAAAGAGAAGGGAAAGGACGGATGAGGGAGACAGAAAGTCACCAGTACCCAGCTCAATAAACAGCACACCCCCAGCCCCTTTCTGCTCCCTCTGGCCACAGCCCCTCCTCCGAGTCACCACTGCCCTTGCTTCTGGCAGCCTGGATTAGTTTGGCCTGTTGGCGGACTTAAAAATAAATGGAATCGCTGGATGCTATTTTAAAGTTGTTTCCAAAGCTATTTTGAAACTTTTTCCAAAATGACATATTAACTTAGAAAGATGGAAACAAAGAGATAAATGAAGACATGCTGTTGAAAGCCATGATGGTTCATCTATAAAAATGGCTGCTGGTAATCAGTTGTTCCAAAGTGTCTTTAAATTCATGGAGAAACCTATCACGTGGCACCTAGCTCTTGAGGCACGTCTGTCTTTAGAAAGCTCATTCCGGGCTGGACGCGGTGGCTCATGCCTGTAATTTCAGCACTTTGGGAGGCCGAGGTGGGCAGATCACGAGGTCAGGAGTTCGAGACCAGCCTGACCAACATGGTGAAACCCCGTCTCTACTAAAAATACTAAAATTAGCTGGGCGTGGTGGTATGTGCCTGTAATCCCAGCTACTTGGGAGGCTGAGGCAGGAGAACTGCTTGAACCTGGGAGGCGGAGGTTGCAGTGAGCTGAGATTGCACCACTGCACTCCAGCCTGGGCGAAAGAGTGAGACTCTATCTCAAAAAAAAAAAAAAAAAAAGCTTATCTGATATCCTGCTATTAAAAACCTGATCATTCTGCTACCAGGAGAAGCAGAATGTGTTAGAAGGGGATCTCTGAACACTGGCCAGCTAGGCTGGTCCCCTTGGCTATTAATGTCCTGCCAAATTTCACACTTCGTCTTTTGCAAAGTAAAATATAAGAAGATAATCAATGGAAGGAAGCCAATCCATTTTTCTTTCTTCTGTATCTTATTTAATCTTCACAACAATATTTCGAGATAGACATTTAGCAGATGGGGAAACTGAGGCTCAGAGAGGTTAAATAATAGTCCCAATGTCACGTAGCTGAAAAACGCTCATTATTAATTTTTCCTGCTCTAAAATCCAGTCTCTCCATCATGCCACCTTGCCTCTAGCTATACTAGGATATCTCAGTATTACTTTTTTCCCTTCCCTTCATCAATTATGATCATTAAAATATAAAAATAACAATATATATTTGATTTATTCATTCAGCAAATAAATGAGGCACCTCATGTTATTGAGGCTCTCTTATGCTCCCCAAGCAATGTCTCAGGGATTGGGGAAACAGTGGTAAACAAATAATAGATACGGTTTCTGCTCTTGTGGAATTCGGAGTTCAGTGCGGGAGACATCCAAAAAACTGCACAAACAAATGTAAAGTAGAAGCTATGAACAGCGCAAAGAAGGCTAGAGATATAGGTGTTAGGAAAAGCTATACTGGAGAGGAAGGAGGGATTTGACCACACTAGGGATTTCAGAGAAAGCTTCTTGAGAGACACAAGCTCCTGAGTTGAGCTCTCAAGGATGAGTAGGAGATAAGAGGGTGAAATGGAAGAAGGTATGTGAGGAGCATGTGCAAAGGCCCTGGGGTAGGAAAGACCATTGTGAGCATGAAGAAATGAAGGGGGAACAGTGTGGCTAGAGTACAGAAAGCAAGGCAGGACCTACTGGGAAATGCAGGAGAGATGTCAACAGGGGTCAGATCAGGGCTTTGTGAGCCTGGAAAAGGGTTTGAAGCCACCTCACAATGAGTTTGTATGGAGTGGCAAGGAAAAAATGGACACAACTTTTCAGCTCCCTTTACTATCTCTTGTATTCTAGAGAATGCATTGCAGCTAAGTGTGAAGTCCCTTGGAATTAACATTATTTGTTTCCTTTTGGGAAATATGTTCATCCCACAGTGCTATCCAGAACCAAATTAAAAATAAACATCTAAACCAAATTAGGCTGCCTAGAAACACTGACAAATATGAGCCAAATTGAAACCAAGTTTAGATTCTGAGTTCAAGTCAGGTTAACCTCACTGTGAATCTGCTGATAATTTACCGTATTTAATTGTTTAAAGCTCGCTGTGTCCATTAATCAAGGAGGCTTACATCACTTGCATTGCGCAGTGAGAAAGAGACAGTGTTACCATCCCCAGTGGATCCAGAAGGGTTAAGAGCTTGGCCTCTTGAACATGGGCCACGATAACTCAGCCCACATCATTTCAGGCAGGTTCCTTTCTACTGATTTCACACTGTATTTTTGCTTGCATAGAGTAAGCAGCAGCCCCACAATTACATGCACCCTACATGAGCAGTTCTCAGCTGGTCGGTGGCAGACCCCTAGGAAGACTTAAAATTACTTCAAGGGAATCTAAGACCCCATAGGCATACCATGCATTGTGCATAGACTGAATACAAATAAGGTCATCCCTTCTCCCAGTTTATAAACTGTATATAGATGCTTTTGTGATTATGTAAATTTATTACATGTCTTTGTCATATTTAGGCTTAATCAGCAGAGAGTAAAAGTGTAACTACTCTGTTGGAGGTGTATCTGGCCAGTGGACATTTAAGAAGGGAGCCTCATACTCAGAAAACATGTGGAGCCTTTGCCTGATTAAGCAATCAGCATATTCAGATTTGACAAATATTTAGTGAGTGTCAGGGTGACTTGTCATCCTCACAAGAATTCTAGGATGCTGGTATGAAGGATCAGGAAACTGATTTTGGACATAGCCATGATGTTGAGGGGTGGTGGATGCAAAAGAATCATTCATAAACATCTGGTAAGGGAATTGCTTGCGCAACCCAGTCACTGCTGAGATACCTCTGGAAGAAGTGTCATGGAAGCACCCACATCTGTGATCAAAGCTGCCTGCCTCTGTGTGTGAATGCATGTGCACGTGTAAACAGGGCTGGCTGTGAGCGGAAGTGGGCAACCTCACAAGTGCACCTGGGTTAAGTCGAAATAAACTTCTGGACTCATTTTCTGCCAAACACCTCAGACATCCCAGGTGGGCAGCTTAGGATCTACCTGAAGTCGTCTTCCTCCCGAGGAGGAGGATAGGTAGTTTGTGGTGCTAGTCAGTCCTCCCGCTCAAACCTGAAAGGTATTTTTAATTACCAACCATCAAGCCTGGTGTGGTGGCTCATGCCTGTAATCCCAGCACTTTGGGAGGCTGAAGTGGGAGGATCACTTGAGGTCAGGAGTTTGAGATAAGCCTGGGGAACATAGTGAGACCCTGTCTCAACTAAATTTTTTTTTTTAAATAGCCAATGTGGTGATGCACACCTATAGGCCCAGCTACTCAGGAGGCTGAGATGGGAGGATCACAGGAGTCCAGGTATTTGAGGCTGCAGTGAGCTATGAACATTCCACTGCACTCCAGTCTGGGTAACAGAGCCAAACCCTGTCTCTAAAAAAAAAAAAAAAAAAAAAATTACCAATCATCTTGTTTTATACTGTTCTTGCTTTGCAATAAACAAATACCTGAAACTGGGTAATTTATAAAGAAAAGAGGTTGAATTGGCTCACAGTTCTGCAGGCAGTACAAGCTTGGTACTGGCATCTACAAGGCTTCTGGGAAGGCCTCAGAGAGCTTTTACTCATGACAGAAGGCAAAGCGGGTACAGGTGTCTTACATGGTGGGAGCACCTGCCAGAGAGAGCGTGGTGGGGGAGGTGTCATGCCCTTTTAAACAACCAGACCCTAAAGAACTTACCATCACGAGGACAGCACCAAACCATGAAGGATTTGCTCCATGACCCAAACCCCTCTCACCAGGCTCAACCTCCAATGCTGGCGATTACAATTCAACATAAGAGTTGGTGGGGACATATATGCACACTGTTTTACCTCTAATCAGGTACACTTTGTATAAACCATTGCACTTTTTAAGAAGACTGATTTTTTTTCACCTTCCTTTCTTGGCAAAGTGGGACCCAGGTATTCTATTTTCATTTTAAAAGGGCAAATGAAGGTCTCAGAGCCCTGAGGACACTGCCATCTGCTAGTGGCTATCCTTATACTATGGTGACCCCATGGGTAACTTAATAGGAACAGGGGAGGATGAGGAAAGGTAGCTAACATCTCAGTGTTCTCCACACCCCTGCCCTTTTCCATGCTTGGTCTCCTGCAGTTCTCACATCACAATAAAGGCGGTATTATTTTCCCATTATACAGTTTAGGAGACTGAGGCTCAGAGAAGCTACATAGCTTGCTCAAGGTCATACAGCCAAGAGAAGAGCAGAGATTCTGAACCCAGGTTCTCCTGATTCTGGTCTGTGCTGTTTCCTGAAAACCTTGCTCCCTCCTGGCTCATTCAAGCAGTGGGAAATTGACTTCCACAGGAAACCCACAGCACATGGAGGCTTTGCTTTGCCAAAAGGGCAGGTGCTAGGTCCTGGAGTGAGTGGAAGCTAGGCAACAATTACTGTTTGGGTGAGCTGGGATTGTCTACAAAGCCCCACTATAAATGTGATAGCTCAGGCACAAAAACACATTGGACATCCTTATCTCAAATGTCCCTCCCCATGAAGCCCTCCTGCCCACCAACCAGAGTCTGGCATTAAAACTCTGGCTGGGACACTATCAACAAAATTAATTCCAATTCACATTAATTTTAATGTGTGTGTACATATGTCACCCAATCTTTTTTCCTCTTGGGTGATTTTCAAAACTCTGCCATAAAAACAAACAAAAACAAGGACAAGCCCAAGCAGGTTGAGAATCCCCAGGGTACTGATGAAATTAGGTTTTCCTATTGGCAATCTTAATGCCTCCTGCCTCAGGATAGATTTATTTCCCCTTTTCCTTTTTCTTTTTTTTTTTTTTGCTGTCTGTGGGAATGATGAATATGTTATCTTCTTGGGTACCTGAAGACTATTATGCCACTTCTCCCACCTTTTCTTCCTTAAATATAATCATCTACTTAATTTTTCCTCCACAGTCATTTTCACCACTCTAATCAATGTCAGGAAAGTTCTGTTGATTCAGGTAAATCTTTTGTCAAATGATAGTCTTTAGATGTTTGGCTGCCATGCTTGAACTGGTCCTTTCCCATTTTTACTTCTCATTGCCTTTTTTCATTTCTTTTCTTAATTTTTTTTTTTTTTTTTTTGAGACAGGGTCTTACTCTGTCATCCAAGCTGGAGTACAGTGGCACAATCTTGGCCCACTGCAACCTCCGTCTCCCAGGTTCAATCAATTCTCCTGCCTCAACCTCCCAAGTAGCTGGGACTACAGGTGCACACCACCAAACCCCGCTAATTTTTGTATTTTTAGTAGAGACAGGGTTTCACCATGTTGGCCAGGCTGGTCTCAAATTTGTGACCTTAGGTGATCCACCCACTTTGGCCTCCCAAAGTGCTGAGATTACAGGCGTTAGCCACTGCACCCAGCCCCAAAAAAACTATTTTTAAATGAACATATGAAAATTGTATATGTTTATCGGATACATGATAGTTTGAAATGTGTATACATTGTGGAATGGCTATATTGAGCTAATTACCATATGCATTACCTCACATACTTTTTTTTGTGGTGAGAATGTTTAGAATCTATACATTTAAGATTTAAGAAAGACTCTAATTTTAAATAAGAATCCTGAGAATGTATACAGTAAGTGGTCATTGGACCACACCTTTACGTTAATATATTTGTTTCCTACTTCTTAGTGCTAAGTATTTTATAATTTCAAAAGCAGAATAAATAATACTGATAATTTAAAAAGTCTACTCTTTCAGCAATTTTCAAGAATACAATACATTGTTGTTAACTATAGTCACCATGTTGTACAATAGATCTCTTGAAATTATTTCTCCTGTATAATTGAAACTTTGTACTCTGACCATCATCTCTCCCTCCCACTTCCCTCCAGTTCCCGGCAACCACCATTCTACTTTCCACTTCTGAGTTCAACTCTTTTTGATTCTACACTTAAGTCAAATCATGTGGTACTTGTCTGTCTGTGCTTGGCTTATTTTACTTAACATAATGCCCTCCAGGTTCATTGTCACAAATGACATAATTTCCCTTTTCATTTTATTTTACTTTTAATTTAATTTTGTTTTTTGAGATGGAGTTTCGCTCTGTCACCCAGGCTGGAGGGCAGTGGCGCAATCTCAGCTCACTGCAATCTCCACCTCCCGGGTTCAAGCTATTCTGCTGCCTCAGCCCCCCATGTAGCTGGGATTACAGGTGCCCGTCACCACGCTCGGCTATTTTTTGTGTTTTTAGTAGAGATGGGGTTTCTCTCTGTTGGCCAGGCTGGTCTTGAACTCCTGATCTCAGGTGACCTGCTCCCTTTGGCCTTCCAAAGTGCTGGGATTACAGGTGTGAGCCACCAGGCCCGGCCTAATTTCCCTTTGTAAAGCCTGAATGGCATTCCATTGTGTCTGTATAGCATGATTTCTTTATTCATTCATCTGTTGATGGGCACTTAGGTTGTTTCCATAGCTTGGCTATTGTGACTAGTGGGCCAATAAACACGGGAGTACAGATATCTCTTCGACTTGCTGATTTTATTTCCTTTGGATATATACCCAGAAGTGAGATTGCTGGATCAAATAATCATTCTATTTTTCATTTTTGAAGAACCTCCATACTGTTCTTCATGATGGCTGTAGTAATTTACAGTCCCATCAACAGTGTGCAAGGGTGCCCTTTTCTCCACAACCTCTCCAATACTTGTTATCTTTTGTCTTACTGATAATAGCCATTCTAATGGGTGTAAAGTAATATTGCATTGTGGTTTGAATTTGCACTTCCCTAATGATCAGTGATGTTGAACATGTTTTCATATATCTGAAGACCAATTATGTATCTTTTTCTGAAAAAGATCTATTCAGGTCTTTTGCTTATTCTTTTAGTTGAGTTATTTGTTTTCTTGCTATTGAGTTGTTTGAGTTCCTTACACATTTTGGATATTAACCTCTTATCAGATGGGTACTTTGCAAATATTTTCTCCCATTCCATAGATTGTCTCATCACTCTGTTGATTGTTTCCTTTGCTGTGCAGAAGCTTGGTAGTTATTGCCTGTGCTTCTGGGATCATATGCACAAAAATCATTGCCAGACTAATGTCATGCAGTTTTTCCCTTATGTTTTTTTTTTTTTTTCCTAGTCATTTTACAGTTTTAGGTCTGTGTTTAAGTCTCTAATTCATCTTGAATTGATTTTGGGTATGGTGTGAGATAAGGATCTAATTTCATTCTTCTGCATGTGGATACCCAGTTCTACCAACACCGTTGATATAGTTTGGATATTTGTACCCTCTAAATCTCACGTTGAAATGTGACCCCCAGTGTTGGAGGCGGGGCCTAGTAGAAGGTGTTTGAATCATCCCTCATGATGGCTTAGTATCCTTTCCATAGCAATGAATGTGTTCTTGCTCTGTTAAGTTACAGCGAGGTCTGATTGTTCAAAAGAGCCTGGGAACCTCTTCCTTTTTCTCTTGCTGCCTCTCTTGCCATGTGAAATTCCTACTTCCCCTTTGCCTTACACTGTGAATCAAAGCTTCTTGAGATCTCACCAAAAGCAGATGCTGGCTCCATGCTTCTTGCACAGCCTGCAAAACTGTGAGCCAAATAAACCCCCTTTCTTTATAAATTGGCCACTCTCAAGTATTCCTTCATAGCAATGCAAAAGTGACTAACACAACTGTTTATTGAAGAGTGTCCTTTCCCCATTATGTGTTCGTGGTACCTTGGGAAAATCAATGGACTGTAAATGTGTGGATTTATTTCTTGGCTTTCTATTCTGTTCCATTGGTCTCTGTCTGTTTTTATCCAATACTATGTTGTTTTGATTACTACAGCTTTGTAATACATTTGAAGTCAGGTAGTGTGATGCTTCCTGTTTTGTTCTTTCTGCTCAAGATTTGCTTTGTTCATTGCATTTTTCTAAGGTGCTTTCCTTACTGCCTTCTTAATTTCCTCCCAAATGGTCTTAGATGTTTGAAAGAGATCAGAAAAATTCCCAGCAGGGATCTTGCTTATTTCTGGGCTTGAACTTGACGCTAGCAAAGCCTCAAAGGGCAGTTATGGTAAGTACCCTAAAACCATGTTGGTTTTGGGGGACAGCAAGGACAATGATAAGGAACATCAGCTTCTCTCCTGCAGATATTCGTACCATGCAATGCACCCTGTAATAGTGACCATTACCATCTGCCGTTGGTACTAATTTCTGTCAAGGCAGGTACTGTATTATTGAGGACTAGTAACGTGAGGATTTTGATCTCACTTGGGGTTTGGCATTTTGAGTAAAGACGGTCAAATGTTACATGTCTCACTGATTAGCTGTGTGCCCTTGAATAAGGTATTAAACTACTGCTTGAAACTTGTTTCTTTATCTATGAAATAAAGGTAAAAATACCTACATTAAGGGTTTCTGAATATGAAATCAGTTAACACAATTACTGACCTAATATTGGAGTGACTATGTTTCCTGAACACTGTGCTCAGGGTTGGATTTGCAGACTCAGCTTAGTCCCTGCCTTTATGGAGTGTTCAGTCCAAAGAGGTAATATCCAGCAAATACCTGGTCTAAGGTAAATATTTCTTATGTAGATATCACTGTCTTAAAGTTTAACCAATAATGAATTCTGTAAAATGAAATGAATGAAGATTCCCAAAATATCTGCTTTGTTAAGAAGTTGTAAATGTGAATATAGCATTCACATTCTTTGTTATTATCCTTTTGGGCTGCTTGAAAGGTTATAAAATGTTTTTATCTCTCATTTTTAGTATTGTAAGAGAGTATGATTCCATTCTGGAGATTTGTGAAAAATATCTTGTCTTGAGTAAAATTAAACCATTAAACACACACGTGCATGCGTGCACTCATGCCCCTATACTTATTAGTAACAGGTTAAAAAAAAAGTCACTGTGATAATGACTGCATGTGCTTACCTGCAGCGCAGCTTCTCCAGTGACTGCCTGGTTCTACATCAGAGTTTGAATTCTTTTACCAAATTGTGTCTATCATCAAAACAAATGTCCGGTGCATTTTGTGCTCTAACAGGGCCGGGAGGGCCAGGTCTAAGGAAGGATGTCCTGGGCCTGAAGGGGCCTGGGCCTTGCCTGCCCTGCTGCTGGCTGGGCCTTTTTGGGTATACAGAATTATCTTTCTTGTTGGAGCCACGAATGAGACAGCTGGAAAACACACATTTTATTTCATCTGTGATGTCAGGACTGCTGTGCTTTCTCCCAGTCCTCTTTCATGTATGACCCTCAGAGGGCTGCTTAGAGAATATTTTATTCTCATTTATTTTATGTGCTGGGCAGAATTTACATCTTGTAAAATCAGCATCAAAGCCTGCTGTCAAACAGCTTATGTTTTCTGTTTTCCTAATCTTGTTTGTGTGTGTTGTTGTTGTTGTTTGAAAAACCCAAGTTTTAATGGTATTAACCTCACTTTACTTTAGATGTCTCTCTCTCTCTCTCTCTCTTTTTAAAACTCTGCTTCGAATCCCAGTTCTGCCTCAATGAATCTGATCTCAATTTGGGGAAATCTCTTGGTGTTGGGTACTGAAGTTCAAGAATGAAGGGAGCAAGAAAGAGGAGGAAAATACAGTGAAAAAAGAAAGTCTCAGGAAAAATAAAGACAGACACAGTAAGAGAAAGTCAGAGACACTGAGATGTTAGAGGCTACATCCGTGTCCATCACAGAGCAACACAAAACAGGGAAGCCACATTCTGAGACAAAGTCTTTGTGAAACTTTGTGGACCATGGTGGACTTACTGGATCTTTGTGGACTTACTGGATCTTTGTGGCCTTACTGGATCTTTGTGGACTTATTGGATCTTTGTGGCCTAGTGGCCTCATGTTCTCGACTTCTAAGATATTATTGCAAAATAACCTTACACAGGTCCACTGAATTTTTCTTAATAATATGCATAAGTGTTGCCTCTCGATATCACTCATGCAAGCTCTTACATGGAAAGAAGGTTATGCAAAATTTTTAACCTTCAATGGGCATACAAGGCAGTAAATACTAGCTCATTAAAACTATGGCAAATAATAAGGTAGCAAATTCTCTGTCATTAGGCCAGGGGTGGTGGCTCATGCCTGTAATCTCAGCACTTTGGGAGGCTGAGGCGGGTGGATCACCTGAGGTCAGGAGTTCAAGACCAGCCTGCCCAACATGATGAAACCCCGTCTCTACTAAAAATACAATAGCTGGGTGTGGTGGTGCACACCTGTAGTCCCAGCTACATAGGAGGCTGAGGTATGAGAATCTCTTGAACCCCAGAGGTGGAGGTTGCAGTGAGCTGAGATCATGCCACTGAAACTCCAGCCTGGGCAACAGAGCAAGACTCTGTCTCAAAAAAAAAAAAAAAAAAAAAAAAAAAAAAAAAGAATTCAAGCCCTAGCTGGAGGGGATTTCAGGATTAGAGAGGGGAACACAGACTAAATTCCATCAAGAAACTATTTATTCATCATGGTTCCTGGTATGAAATATAATAATTAAAATGCAAACATGAAATGCAAACACAATGTCATTTCCAAATTAGACTTGTAATTAGAAATAAATGAATAAGTTTTTTGGTTTGGTTATTATGACCATATAACCAATTACTTTGTTAATTACAAGATTTGCCAGCATGTATCTTTAGCCTTAATATATGTTAAAAAATAATAGACTTAGAAAAGAAAGAGGAATGTTGGTACCAACTGCATGGAGAAGCCCTGGACATGCTGGGCCTATCCCTGAAGTGTAATGGTCAGGCCCACAGACAAACCATCCCATCTCCTCCGACTAGCACCAGATGTAAATTATGGGGCCACCATTCAGTGGAGTAGAAATTTTTGTTTGAAAGTCTAAGAGAGCTCGCATTGAATATAGATAACATAAAGTCAAGGTTTCTGTTTTGATTAAGATCATTCTCAAAGCTCAGAATTACTGGAATTTGTTGGAGCAGTTGAACTTTTTGACATGAAAAGATGGATTTCCCTGTGTGTAAACTCCATTGTGCTAAGGTTATCGGTACAAAACCATTTAATGCATTTTCTTTAGGAACTCTGAAACACCTGTTTATGCATTTTTGTTTAAGACTGTATAAGCAGAAATAAAAAGGACATTTCATAAGAATAAGGTGTAAAAGCTGTTCCAGCTTAATTTATGCTATGAGTTTTTTAAAGAAATGAACGCATCATCCTTGAACACATCTGTAAAATTCACTCATCAATACTTATTTGAGAAGAACAATATTCTTGAATGACTCACTAGGATAATTTTTACCAAAAAAAATTGTCTTAACTAGGTAGAATTAAGTAAGTCCAAAATTTTGGATTAATGGTTTGCTCAACATGTCTCATGCAGGTAAAAATTTATTCGCCAGATTTGCTACTTGAGGCATAAAAGTTTTCTGGAAATCAGGCATGTGAAAAGAGAGTCAAGTACATTTGCCTAAGCAGTCACCAGAAAAGTAAGTAAATATTACTTAGTCATACAGCACAATCATCATCGAAATACATTTCTCACGTGACTGCATGGATGTAGCTTTTGGCTACACAGCATGCATGTTTCCAGCTCTGGGACCACAGCTTTAGGTTTGTGTGGGGAGAGGGAGGAAAGGGGATGAAATAACACTAAAACCTCTGTGGGCTAGGAGGTCCAAAAAGGGCATTCTCTTTTCTTGCTGGTGGGAATTCTCATTCCCACCAGCAGAGAAACACTGCCTGTCTTTTGGAAAACAAGCTTGCAGCATCTATTTCAATGCAACTACATGTAATTGACCTAGGAATGCTCCTGGTAGAAAGTTATCCTGTAGAAACACAAACTTAATATTTAAGTATATATGAACAAGGACTTTTAAGTAACCATGTTCCTAATGGCAGTATTTGTAGTGGAAGCATCCTCAATGACCATTGGTAGAGAAATGATTGAATAAGTTGAGGTATATATAACCTTGGAATACAATGTACCTGTAAAAAAAAAATAAAGAACTTAGAACTATATCCGTTAACTAAGGGGAATGCTCATTATGCATTATGTGAGAACACAAAGGGCAAGGAAATATATATAATATGAATGCGTTTTGTAAAAAAAAAAAAAAAAAAAGAGGGAGAGAGAAATGGAAAATACAAACATTTGTATACGTTTGTATGACTGTGAATAAAGCTATGTCTTTATCACTGAAAATTGAGGAGTCATGCTAGAGAGAAGAGGGGTTGACAAGAAATATAAATCAATGAAAAAGGGGAAGTCGCCCAAAATACAAACAAGCAAAAAAAGAGCAAATAGACACTATGCAATCCTTAACTACACATACTTGCAGGACTAGGGTGTAAAAACAGTTTACCTACAGGTTGTAGGCAGAAGACCCGACCCCCTTCCAAAAAGATGCGTAGGTTGTACCTGGTGATTAGAATCTTTCATCCACACAGGTTTCTGGATGCTGCTGTTTGGAAATTCTATGGCAACTTGAAACTCCTATTCCCTTTATCCTGCTTCTCTCAGTACTCAGCATGGTGCTGTGCACAGGTGGATGCTCAATAAATGGGCCACTATTGTGTCAGAGGACAAGGAAGCAGAGCAAGAGTGCTGAATGCAGACAAGCAGGGCGGGGGGCTGGGGGACCCCATGTGGTCCAGTCCTCCCGTGGCTGGAGCTCAGCAAACAAAACAGAGCCTGCTGGGCTCTCTGCCTGGCGGCACCAGAAGGGGACAGAGGAAAGGCCATTCCTGGACACCCTTTCAATAGGTGTATTGATTCTTTGGACAAAAAGTGAATCTGGAGCTGGCAAAAGCTGTGTCCAGTGGCCTGAACAGAATGAGAGGGGTTGACCGAGCAGCATTTTTTTTGGTCTGTGCTTTTGCCACAGGATGCAACAGCGCTGGCCTTGTTTCTAGGATGGGGAATCCTCCAGTTCTGGCATGCCTCTTCTGTGCACTGTGGTATTCAGTCCCTGGCCGGAGATGGAGATCTGACAAAAATGACTATTGGGTGAAGCAAAAACCATCTTTGTGAAGACAGCTGAGCTGTATGGGGACACTCTGCCTATGGCAACAGTGTTGGAGCCAAAACCTCCTCTTTCTATAGCATCATCCCTACACATTCCCCCTCATCTCATTCCTCTCCCTCCTCCACTTTCTCTTTTGTGCAGTGGTCTGAGCTCATTTGCTTGGATTCTTTTCATGGCCGATTTCAATTCAGCCATTAAACTGAATATTGTCTGAAGTGGAGGAGGAGAAGAAAGAACGCTATAAAAGAAGACAAATAAAACAGTGGGGAAAGCATGAGATGGCAAGTCCTTTCAAGTTATTACGCTGGAGAGACTAACAGTTAGTGATTTGCCCCTCTTGCTGGGGATGGTTCAGTCCCATGTTCTCTTGCCTTTGTTCTGGTTCACTTGCCTCCTGCTGCTCACTGAAGAGACGTTCCTGTTAGGGAACTCTCGCTAGTGGCCAAAGTGAATGAAAATGCGAGTCCAATTCCTTCAAGTTCTACCAAAATTCATGCACAAATGAACATGTAGACAAACATACCCACATATGCTCCTGCATGGGCACACACATGCTTGCTGACACACATACACACACATACAACACACACACACAGTGATATTATTGTTGGTGTCCCTAAGAGAATGAATTCTCTCACAATTGCCCAGTAGTATGGCACAAGGCAAATGATGGATTAAAAGTTCTTACCTTGGGTAAAATAGAGATACGGTTTTGCGGCTTTGGGAAGATCTTTAACAGATTCTCAGTGCTAACCTCCTATGGTTGAATTCCGAACTACTTGCCAAATCTCCAACATCAGCACTCTGAGGTGGCTCAGCAGAAGCCACCAGTTTTCAGTGGTGTCTGTGTTAGTTTCCTAGGGCTGCAATCACAAAATACCACAATCTGGGTGGCTTGAAACAATAATAATTTATTCTTTCATGGTTCTGGAGGTTGGAAGGCAAAAACTGAGATGTTGGCAGAGGCATGCTCCCTCTGGAAGCTCTGAAGAATCTTTCCTTGCCTTTTCAGTTTTCTGGTGGTTCCAGGCATTCCTCGGCTTGTGGCTACGTCACTCCAATCTCTGCCTCCGTCTCCACGTGGCCTCCTTTCTCTGTCTACCCTCTCTTCTGTTTCTTATGAGACACTTACTATTGGATTAGGGCCCACCTGGTTAATCCAGGATGGTCTAATCTTGAGATCCTCAACTTGATTTCATTTGCAAAGACCTTTTTCTCAATGAGGTCACATTCACGGGTTCTGGAAGTTAGGACTTTGACATAATACTTTGCGGGAGGGGGCACCATTCATCCTGCTACAATGTCCAAAAGCAAGATAAGAAACTCCCCTCATTTAAAACCCAGCCCTGGCTTACCATTGCACTTAGACTTACATCATTACTTACATGCCTTATCTGGAAAGGCTTACATACCTTTCCATGATTTGTAAGACCTTGCCCATCTGGCATTCTCCATAGCTCTCCACTGTCTCTCACTGTGCTCCAGCCACACAGTTCTTCCTTCAGTTTCTCGAGCAGGCCAACTGCGTTTCTTCCTCTGGCTTTTGTGTATACTGAAACCTCTGCCTAGAATTCCTTCACCCATTCCTGTCATTGGGCATTCCTTCTGTAATCTCTCAACTTAAATATTAGATTGGTGCAAAAGTAATTGTGGTTTTTGCCATTACTTTCAATGTAATGGCATTTGCCAGTAATGGCAAAAACTTTCAAGTAGTGGTGCAAACCACAATTACTTTTGAATCAATCTAATACCATCCCCTGTAACGATATGTAAGTAGGTCTTTGCATCATCCTCTATAGCAGCAACTCCTTGATTACTTCCTTCTCACCATTTACAATGATTTATTCATTAGTTTATTGTCCAACTCTAGACTAAGAGTTCTCTGAGCTCTATCATCATGAACTATCTCTTAGCTCTATCATGGATTTTATTCATCTTGATCTCTGTTTTAGCCCCTAAATCTGGCACATAGTAAACAATAAATATGTGTTGAATAAATGAATGAATGAATGAATGAACAAAAGATGCTCTTAGTTTGGGAGATGATCAGATGGTACCCATGATGGTGGCAGTACTTCATACACATATGAATTGCATCAAACACTTGGATCATTAAAGCATGAAACCATTTCTTATTACATGTCCCAGGCTGTCCTAACAGATTAACAAGGTGTTCAGAGATCTCTGCTGTGTAATGGGTTAGTATTACATTGGAAGAAACTCCTGAGGCAGCAAAAGTCAGACAGTGATGGGGCTCAGTCAAAGGCTGAAACTCTCCAACTCTTCCTGCTTCTCTTTGCCATCTTTCATAGGAAACGAGGTTTGTGTCCCTTTAGAGATACCCAGAAAGACCGGCATTAGCCCTCACAGAGAAGCATTCCTTTTCATCTGGTGCCCAGAAGAAACATGTGTGACAAGGTATGAAATGGGATGCTTCCTGTTGCCTTAGGTTTTTGCTCAACACCCTAAAGATGAGGACAGTAGATCCAAGGACCTCTACTTCATGGGACAATAGCCATGGGACTGCCAAGATCCCATTTTAGGGACTAAGAATCACCAGGCTTATCTTTTAACCCTCACTCCACCAACCATGTAGATGTAGCCCATTTAAGCAAAATCCTAGAATTCATGGAAGAAGAGAATTTGAGGAGTAATGAGGTAAAAGCCTAGGGAAGTTCTGGGGCCTGGAGGGAGGCCTCCAAAGGGGAACCTCTAGAAGAGCCAGATGAGGGAAGAAAATGCAGGTCCAGGATCCAAGGGTCAGGCTGGGAGGAACATTGGCATCAGGAACTGTACTAAGTGGTTTATATACTTGGGGTGTGTGTGTGTGTGCACGCATGTGCCTGTGTGCATGTGTTCACTGAGGTACTGTGCCACACACATATAAGTTCTCCTATCATTGTCTATAAAAACATACGCACATGGCCGGGCGTGGTGGCTCACGCCTGTAATCCCAGTGCTTTAGGAGGCCAAGGCAAGTGGATCACTTGAGGTCAGGAGTTTGAGACCAGCCTGGCCAACATGGTGAAACTCCATCTCTACTAAAAATACAAAATTTAACCAGGTGTAGTTGTGCATGGCTGTAATCCCAGTTACTTGGGAGGCTGAGGCAGGCGAATCGCTTGAACTCAGGAGGTGGAAGTTGCAGTGAGCCAAGACTGTGCCACTGCACTCCAGCCTGGGCAACAAAAGCGAGACTCCATCTCAAAAAAAAAAAGTGTATACACACACACACACACACACACACATATATATATATATATGCACATATATATTCTGTTGGCTTGAAAGGGTGGATGAAGAGGGATAATATTCTGGATTCTTTAAGAGAAACACATAACTTATCATTGAGTTCTGTACAAAACATACTACTCTGCCTGAGGATTGCTTAGAAGCCTAAGAAGCTGGGAACTGCAGAGTGCAGACTGGGAGGATTTCTGGGGCCTGTCCAAGGTGTGAGTTTGTTTTTGCTCTGATTTGTGAAACAGAGCAGGACTCCATCCCGTCACTGTGTTCCCATTCATCACTGACATCTGGGTCACGCAGACTTTAAGGTGTTGAGGGGGATGCAGAGCAAAGAGCAGTCAGGAAAGCTGGGCTGGTTGCTCCCCCGGATGGTGCTGGATGGCAACAAGGGCATTCTCGTTGTGGGGCAGGGTGCTGCTCTCTAGAAGTGTGATTTGGGGCAATGCATTTCACTTCACTGGGCTTCAGTTTTCTTATCTGTGCAATGAGGCAGCCAGGTTGGTTTCCAAGGTCCTGCCCAATTCTAAGTTCTGTGATTCTTTGAGATGATGGAAAATGGCTTGAGCAAGAAAGGAGTGAAGGCAGGAAATGAGCAAAGCATGAATGAAGCATTTAAAGCAAAGAAGAACTAAAAGAAAGCAGAGTTAATCATTGACTTTCTTGCCTTGTTAGCATTCCTTCCTAAAGAAACCATTTCCAAAGAAAAAGCACATGTGTACCTCCTTGGTCAACTTGTAGCAGGAGTTAGGGGAGCAAAAGAAACTTAAAATAATCTTGCCATTAAACACAAGAGTCTGATCTCCAGAAGCCCATGTGTTCATTGCATCTTCAAGAAGACCCAGCATGCCTGGAAAATTGCCTGATAAATATGCCACATTGCTTTGCACAGGTTCAAACACATCCCTAATCATGTCAGCATTTTGATGCTTCCTGGGGCCCTACTCTTTCTCATTAGCATTTTCAGAAGGTTATATGACTCAAATTTATTAGTCAGACCCTCCCCCTGTACCCGAATTGTGAGGGGCTGGAGACAGAAGAGACAGGGTAATGAACTTGGAGGACACTCACGCCCCAGCTGCACATTCTTCTGGGAACTGGAAAAGTCTGTGTCTTCCATTGTGAAAGCATGGGTGATGACCCCTTCAGACACTGTCTGTGGAGAGGTAGAGGTCACAGGCTGCAGAGTAGGGGGCATTCATCTGAAGGACCCTTGCTGCCAACTCCATCTCTGTCCTTGAAGAGACTTTTTTTTTGCTTCTGTAGACACTTACAGGCACCCTGGTGAGTTGACCCCAGGGACTCATTTTATTTTGAGACCAGCTCCCTGGCTGTCACATTCACTTCAACCTAACTCCCTCCTTTCATGAGAATGACCTAGAGATGACCCTCCAAAGGAGACAGTGTGTCTCTAATGTTTGGCAGAACAGATAACTATAGCCTATTCTCAAGAATAGTGAAGAGAGATGGTGAAGAAATACAAGCACATGAGTGCCTCTGACTAGCTATTTAGATGTGGAACGAAAAACACTAATTTGATTTTAAAATGTTTATTGATACATAAGAGAGGTACATATTTTGGGGTTATGTGATAAATTTATACAGTCATATAATTTGTAAAGATCATGTCAGTGTAATTGGAATATCCTTCATCTTAATTATTTGTCTTTTATTTATTCTGAAAATATGTGAATTATTTTCTTCTAGCTATTTTGAAAAAACAAAACAAAAACAAAAACACTGGTTTGAGAAAAGGATAGACCAGAGCAGGACAAGTCTTTGATGCTGTTTGAGAAGAAAGTGATGAGGAAACAAAAGGTTTTAATTTGAGTTAATGAGAATGGATAGCTCCTTGGCCCAACCAATAGGTGAATCTGAAAATAGAGACAGAGGTTTTGGAAAATCTGCTTAAAGTAACCTGGGATTGAGTGAGTCCTTAACAGAGGTGTCCGAGTAAATTAAGTTGTTACTCTCGCCTAATCTGGACAAAAGTAGAAAATATATTGGTCCTCTGTATAAGCAAACGCAGGTGCATCAGCATGAACTCATTCATACTGCTCCCAAGCAAGTCATCTCTTTTACATGTAAAATGATTCAAAAGGGTTTTAGGATGAGTAATCTAGTGCTGTCAAGCAGGATGGGTCTGGGAGGAAAGAGGTAGCCAAGGAGATCTTCATAAGGCTCTTGTGGAGATTTAACATTTAGATACTGAGAGCCTGGGCCCATAATGGTGGCAGTAGGGCTGAAGAAGAATTTGCTACAGATGAAAAGGGCATAGAGCTATTGGTCTTGCAGAGAAGCTTGTCAATGAAAAAGAAAAAAGTCGGCAAAATGTGGAAAAAATATTTACCACAAATATGATGAACAAAAGCAAATCTTTTAACTATCTAAAAAGTGTATTCAAATGGCCAGAAAAGACACTGAGACCTCCAACAGCTATCTAGCAGAGGAAGTGGGGAGGGGGAGTTCACATAGAGAAAATACGAATGGGTTAATAAACCTGAAAAAATGTGGAACTTCACTAATAGTTAACATACTAAAATTTTAAATGGTGAATTTTTCAGCAATCACATTATTTGTTTAAATATGATAACATTTATACATTGATGGTGGGTGCCTTAGTTGCCATAACTTTTCTGAACAGGAGCTTGCTGATATACATCAAAATATTTAAAAATATTTTCACCTTTTGGTTTGCAGTCTACTTTTCAGTGAGTATCCTAAAGAAATAATAGCCAAGTGAACATAGATTTATTTATCAAGATGGCATTTGGAATAGCATGAGTAAGGAAGAAAGGAGCAACCAAATGTCTAATGTTGGGGATTTGTGGAATAAATTATGGCATATCCTATCATATGGTGAACTATTAGGAAATTATTTTAAAATGTATTTTTTAAAAGTGAAAATGTTTCTACATACTTTGGATACATACTTTCATGTAATGGTTGATATAGCTTCTTCACAGTATGATTGATTACAATTATTTATATATAGACATATATGCTGTGATGTATATATTTATACATCACATATATAACATATATGTTACATATATTTATATATACATCACAGCATATATAGGTCTATATATGTGATCAAAAAATTGAATTCTCTATTTCCATAATCTGTTATATAAAGTAATGCACAAACACCATTACTAGCAAGGATAAATGGGGTAGAATGATAGGTCTTGCTGTTTTATGGATTGCAATATGCCACCAAAAATGTTTACCCCAATATCTTTTATTTCCAAAGCTAAACTGACAGCTAGAAGACCACTGTTCTGGACTAACTATTACAGTAAGTAATTTTGAGCAAATCACTTCATGTCCCTAAGCATCAGATTCCTCATCTTTGAAATGGAATCTATGATAACATATGGTATTCCCAGTTTTGGAGCTGTATTGCCTTAAACTTAACGGACAGATCATAAAATGCTGATATAGCATTGTTTTTAATTTTTGACACCTGGGTGAGTAGAAAATATTTTGTGTGGTTTCAATTTGCATTTCCTTGGTTACTAATAAGGTTGCAGCAATTTCATATGTTTATTAGCAAATTGAAATTCTTCTGTGATTTCTGTTTTTTATGATTTGCAGTTCTTTATATATTCTGAATAGGAATTTTTGTTATGTAGGTTGTAAATATTTGATCAGTTTCTTAACTGTTCTTCAACTTTATCATACAGAAGTTTTCATCACATAGAAGTTTAAAATATTTATGTATTTAACCTTGCTTGTCTTTTTAAAAATTACTATAAAAAGAAATCCTGACCCCCAAATTACAAAAATATACTGCTACATTTGCCTCATAATTATATCACTACATTTTATAGTTTTATAAATATATAAATCTAGAACTCAAAGTGTGTTCTACGAACCAGCAGCACCAGCACCTTAGAATTTTAGAAATGCACTCAGCTCTTACCTCAGGCCTCAGTTCTGCTATTTACAACATCTTCCTGTGCACACTAACTTTTAAGAGGTATTGGTCTAGGATATAATTTTATTTGTGAGATAAAGATACGATATTATGTTTTGCTGCTTCTGTATCCAATTGACCCAACACTGTTTAGTTCTGCATTTCTTTGGATTGCAATTTTAGCCCTATACTCAATCCAAAGTCTCCCAGAGCTCATGTGGGGGAGAAGAATGTGAGTCTAGAGAGGTGAAATCATTTTTGTTCTTTTAGTACTCAGTAGGTCAAATAGAACACTCTAAAAACAGTGTTTGCCATGTGCATTAATTCTACAGGTGCACTTAGAGAAGATGAGAAGAGTGATTTGTTTGAGATGCATGTAGTTTAGGTTTAGGAAAATATTTGAATACACTCTGATAAGTGGGACAAAAGTTTCTCACAGGAAGGTGACAGTTTATACATATTCTGAGTCATTTGCCATGTTTCCTTCTGGCTACAATTCAATAAGGGCTGTACAAGTGTACTGTTCTGTGGGGACCTGCTCCTTCTTTCTTTTTTTTTTTTTCTTTTTTTCGAGACAGAGTCTTGCTCTGTTGCCAAGTTGTAGTGCAAGTTCAGTGGCGTGATCTTGGCTCACTGTAACCTCCACCTCCTGGGTTCAAGTGATTCTCCTGCCTCAGCTTCCCAAATAACTGGTACTACAGGAATGCACTAACACGCCCAGCAAATTTTTGTATTTTTAGTAGAGACGGGGTTTCATCATGTTGGCCAGGATGGTCTTGATCTCTTGACCTCATGATCCACCTGCCTTGGCCCCCTCAAAGTTCTGGGATTACAGGCATGAGCCACCGCTCCCATCCACCTGTCCTTCTTATACTGTCTTCTTGATATTGATAAAGCCTAAAAATCATGATGGATTCCTCGGTTAATTTTAAAGTGCAGACATAAGTAATATGGACCCCAAACTAATAAATATCTTGGCAACGTAGCAGAGAACACACTGGCACTATTCTACTCTAAATAGGTGATGAATTAGATTTCACAGAATTAGACACAATGTAAAAAGCTCTAGAAACATAGAATTAACTATTAAATGAAATACAAAATAAATAATTTTTATTCCTAAATAATGGAAATATTTTGCTTTCCTGGAGACAAGTGCAAAAGAGAGCGTAGATTGTTTTCATTTTCATGTTTAGCCTGCAATAGGGTTTTATTTGTTGAAATTACCAGTTTATATGCAAAAATGCTTTGTACATATGGAGTAAATCTAGTTTGCTGGTGGATCAAATTACTCAAGATGCAAAATGCAAATAAACCCTGGATTTTTGTTCATAGTTCGAAATTTTTGTTTTGTCACTTTGACATGTAGGGACAGCACTTGTGCCACCTCACCCACCACATAGGAGACGGGGGCGGGGCATAATAGCTTCCTGAGACCACCGTAACGAAGTGCCACAGATTGGTAGGGGCACAGATAGGGGGTACTTATGCAACAGAAATTCATTCTCTCATGGTTCTGGAGGCCGGAAGTCTGAGGCCAAGGTGACAATAGGGTTGGTTTCTTCTGAGGGCCAAGAGGGAAGGGTCTGTTCCAGGTCTCTCTCCTTGGCTTGTAGACAGCTGTCTTCTGTGTCTTTATATGGTCTTCACTGTGTACATATTTGTGTCCTATTTTTATAAAAAGCATCAGTCATATTGGATTAGGGCCCACCCTAATGACCTCATTTTAATTAATTACCTGTTTAAAGAACCTATCTTTAAATACAGTTAAATTCTGAGGTACTGGTGGGGGTTAGGACTTCAACACGTGAGTTTTGGGGAGACACAATTCAGCAGTAACAGATGGTTCTGGGAAGAGATGTGAACAGAGAGGCAGATTGCTTGAATTAACCCTAGTCTTGCCACTAGCTGGTTCTCTTAGTCTTTTAGATCTCTGGGTTTCTGTTCCTGCATGATGTCTTTTGATTCAGGCTAAGACTCAAAGACTGACATTAATCTTATTAGTGAGCCATTTGATGATATTAGGCGTCTGCAGCCCAGACATCCCCGTTTCCTGCAAAAGTCTTTGGTCATCCTTTAGTATCCAAATGAGATGGTTTGAGTCTCCATCACATATGTTTCTGGAAGTATTCCTAATATTCTTTGGACTATCAGAGGAGCCTCAATCCTGGGAGCTATCGGGAAGCAGCTGTCTTGCCTCCTGAGACTTCTCTCTTCTTGGATGGTCGTTTTCATGCAGGGCCCAATCCTGGTTCCTTCTCCCCAAAGTGTCCTAACAGGGGCTGTTGTAGAGAACAGAACTTTATTGGCAGCCTTACGGGAGAGGAGGGGTTTGAGGCTGTTAACAATGCAATGTGCTGCAAGAAAAATCTTTAATGAATTGTAGATTTCTGTGTCTTAAAGATTCCATGCTTTTCTTAATTCGGGGCATTTCTTACTGAGCTGTCATCTCCCACTTCAGCTTCTACTAATAACCCCTTTCTAGAACTTTCTTCTATTTCTCTTCCTTCCTTCTTCCTGGTTCCCTCACACACCTCAGTCCAGCCTCTCAAGCTGTCAATGAACAATCCTTAACATCCTGTTATTTTCATATGCAGACACACAGCTCTTTTCCAGTTTCATCTTTGCTTTTAGGTGGTCCCTCGGGGCAGTGGAGTGGGGCTGGGGCTCACCTCCCTCAATCAAAGATCTGTCAAGAAGTGTTCCCAACCCAGAGTCATCTCCTCTGCTTTGAATTATGCCACTAATAGATTAAAACTGCTCAGTCTCTCTCGTAGTCCATTTTGTGCTGCTATAACATAATAACTGAGATTAGATAACTTACGAAGAACAGACATTTACTCCTTACAGTTCTGGAGGCTGGGAAGTCACCAGCAGGTTGAGTGTCTGGTAAGAACCCTCTTGCTGCATCCTAAGATGGTGGAGGTGAAAGGGCAAAAAGGGGAGAATGAATGCTGCGTCCTCACATGGCAGAAGAACACTGAGAATGAACTCACCCCTGCAAGCTCCTTTTAGAATGACGTTAATCCATTCATGAGGGTAGAGTCCGTCAGACCCAAACACCTCCCAAAAGGCCGGGTCTTCCAACACCAACATCGGGGATTAAGTTTCCAACACGTGAATTTTGGGGAACACATTCACACCATAGCAGTCTGTTTTGTTTAAAATCAGATCCTCTCCTTTTATCCTATCCTTCTTTCAATTACACTTTATGCAGTAGCGTTAGGAATCAATCTTCATTTATTTATTTTTATTTATTTGTTTATTTTTGAGACTTGGTCTCACTCTATTGCCCAGACTGGATTGTAGTGGCACTATCTCGGCTCACTGCAACCTCTGCCTCCCGGGTTCAAGCGATCTTGTGCCTCAACCTTCCAAGTAGCTGGGATTAGAGGCACCCACCACCATGCGTGGCTAATTTTCGTATTTTTTGTAGAGATGGCGTTTCACCAAGTTGGCCAGGCTGGTCTCAAACTCCTGACCTCAAGTGATCTGCCTGCCTCGACCTCCCAAAGTGCTGGGATCATAGGTGTGAGCCACCGCGCTGGGCCAGAAATCACTCTTTAATCTGTAATGTAGATAAATAGTAGCTTTGATTACATATTGGTATTTTTGTGTACCATGGATATCAATGGTATGAAAAAAGAAGGCATACTTTGTTGTACTGGTTGTATACTACCAATGATTATTTAAGCAGAAAAGCATTATAGGGCCATCTACTTGATTTCCTCTCAATTGAAGATTATATGGATTAGGGAAGAAATAGCCCACCTCATGCTCATTACTGGTGGAAGGTGCCAACCCCTTTTTTCCTATTAAAGAAAAATATAGCTCCAAATCTCCTGAAAACCCTCCATAGCTGGGCTAATGTTTTAGCATCTTCACCTTGCCAGACTTTTCTGTAGTCAGTGCTGTAGATCTTAACAGATCCAGGGGACACAGAGAAGCTTAGTGGCAAGAACACACACTCTAGAGACAGAAAATTTGGGTTTCAGCCCTTAGTTTGTGACTTATAGGTTCTGCGACCCTGGGAAAGTCACTTAAACTCTCCAATGTCCAATTCCCTTACCTATAACATGGGGAGGAATCCTGCTTACATTCCCATAGGATCAAGTGAAATTTCATTACCAGGAAAACTTTTTGTCTAGAAAAACTTGAAGCCAAGGCCAAACTAGGTCACTGCTGTGGCCTCCAATGTGTTTGGGCATGTCTGGATGTTTAACTGGTAGATAGGCCAGTTTGGGTTTGCCTGACAAGCTCAGGGGAGGCACAATGAGTGGTCTGATTGAATCTGACAATTGGTTCCCAAGAGTAACAATTGGTGCCATGTGTAATGGGGAACTAGAAAAAAGATGCTCATTCTGAGTCCAGGAATGCTGGTTGAAAGGAAGGGAGCAATAGTTGTGAGTACAGATGAGAAAATGTCTTCATATTGCCTTCCAACTTAGTCTTGAAGAACCTTCATGATGTTCCTTGAGAGAAGGGAACTGGTGTGAGGATGAAAAGAGGTCCATCCCTGGAGATGCCCTAGGGCGCTAGGAGTGAGACCGGTTCCTCTATAAGACCCAGTAACTCTGGGCAATGCAGAAGGTATGTTAGCAGGGTGATGCTAGCCGCTGTGTTGGAGTGAACTTAAGTTTAGTGGGGTCTAAAGATTATATTAATAAAATGTCGCAGGCTTTCTTTGAGAAAAGAATACACAATTACAAATATAAAATTTGATATGAAAGTGAATATTTCTCTAGAATAATACAATAAATCACAATAAATTACATTTTAAAAATCTGACAAATATTACAAAGCTCAGGAAAGTAATAATATATTTTATTAATGATACGACATATCTCTCTGATACCTTTTTTCTCCCTTTCTTTGTTGGCATGCCTTTTGATCATCTCTTTATATGACAATGATTTTATAATATCAATTTCTTTAGAGAGAATGAAAACATAATTTGGCCTTTCTTTTAGGATAGTTAATCAAAATCGATTCCTAATTATTGATTGTTAGAATGAATAAATGAATGAAAACAATGCAAACAATGTACTCTTTGTGGCATTCCTACAGCAGGTGCTCAACAAACACAAAAATTCTGAAAAATTTTGAGTGATTCTCATAAGAAACAGAGAGACAATCTTTGTTTTTACTAGGTTTGATGAGAGCCAAATTCTCTGCTTACATGTTTACATGTCTTATGATTACAAGATATTTCCACAAAGAAGCTTCCAACATGCTACTTTTTGTACTTTATTCTTCCCTACTACCTACCCCTCTGGTGCAAGGTACCATAGGACCTGTGCATGTTGGGTTAAACCTTCTTGTCATGCTCCTTCACATCTGGATGCCAGGTGAATTGGCACAAAAGGCAGTAGGAGAATTCCTGGAAGCCATTTCTACACTGGTACAGCTAGGGTAATAACTGTATCTGGAAGTGATTTTGATCTAGATAAATAGATCGCATTAAAAATCTATAATACACTTCCCTTAACCAGATTCCAAAAATGCCCCTGGCCACTACCAGAGCACATTGCCAGGGCCTTTTCTATGATCTTTGAAAGGAGCCATGCATGTGAAGGGTCCTGAAACTTATGCTTCACTATATGCCTCTGGCTGTAACAGCTAAACTACCCAATTTCAGTGGCTTAGCACAATAGTTTATATTTTGTTCATATGAAGACCCATTGGTGGGTGGCAGTAGCGGTACTGAGCAAGGTGATGGGATGATAGGTGGTAGGGGAGACCTTGCTCAGTCATGTAGGGACACAGTCTGACAGACGTTCTGGCATCTTCAATACTTGGCCTCCAAAGTTGCCCCAGGCACTGACAACCACGAAGAGAAAAAGAAGGCAGGGAATCATGGACGCTTTTATGGGCCAGGCCAGGAAGTGGTGACCATCACTTCCTCCCACAGTCTATTGGCTGGAACTCAATCACATGGCCATGCAATTGCAAAGGAGTCTGGGAAATGTAATATAACTGTGTGCTGTGGGGAAAGAGGAAATGGTTCCGGTGGATCACAGAAGTCTCTGACACAGGAGGAGATGAAACTTTCCCACAGTTGGGACTAGAGTGATACAAGTATGGCAAGACAACAGTGTTAGAGCCATAGGAAGCATGCTGAAAGGTCATCTATGTTCACAAAAAACTCTTGGTATGTTTTTGAACCAGAGAAGACATTTGAGGCTGTGTCCTGTTTGTTGACAGAGACTATTGTTTTGTAACTGGAAGTTTTACACTCTTTGTGCCCCCACCCTACTGTGGTTTTTGGAAACCAGCCAAAGGGACGATGGTAATGACTATGAGTAAAAGGAGATGTCTAGTGAGAAATTTGGACAGTCCAATCACTAAATTCTACCTATTGCCATTCACTGAAGGGGCTTCCAATGGTTGCTTTTATTTTACTCTGAGTTCCAGTACAGAACATGTCTCATTTACTTTCGGGTCCCAGTGTCTAGCACAGTGTTATTATATTGGGTTATTGGAAAGAATACTCCTTTTACTCCTAAATACATAAGCATAAGCACATAATACTTTTTGATATATAATATTGTTCAAAGTCTCGACAGAATAGATTTTAATGCCCAAGTTTAATGAATTATGCTCATCCTGATCCACAATTCCCAGATATTCAATACTAGTTGAACTTGGGTTCATGTTTTAAGATTGATTCTTTCCATTAGACCTTTTCTACAACAATTAAAGAAAAACATAAGTCTTGTTTATAAACATATTTTCTTGGCTTTCTTGGAATGTGGAAATTCTCTGAATCAATTGGACAAGGTAAGTTCTTCATGTCTTCTGGCAAGTGGAAAATTGCTTTTCCCTTGAAGCTCTTTTCTAAATGTAAGTTAAAAATCCATTAGTAAATTAGGCTTAGCTGACTCCATGCATTGATATTTGATCCTTGGAACCTCTCAAGAAAAATCAATGTGTGGCTTTTCAGTTAATTAACATAATGTTAATATAACACAAGATGCCAGCATAGCTGGAATCCTCATTCTTAGTGTTCTGCTTGGGCTGAGTGAGCAGAAAGGGTCAATATTTTCCAGAAGAGAGCAAATCCAGCCTACTCCAGAGAGACTAGCATGGGACTACTCTTAGGTTAAATAGCACCTGTCTGCTTTCCTGATGAGGTTTGCTAAGGCAGGAAGAGGAGACTAGAATAAATTTAAAATGAGAAGGTGGAAAATTCAAATTCTGTCCACGTAAGGGCAGTTAGTGGCAGCAGTGGAATCTGACCTAAACAACAGATTCAAATAAGCCCTCTTAGCCATGAGTTTGAAAAAGGACGTAATGAAACTGGGGTTGTTGTACGCATGACTTGGACAGTTCTCTCTGGTTAGTGGATGTAACCTTAAAAAACAACCATCCAGAACTGAGGCCCAATTTTCAGACATGCAGAGTTTCCTTCATCTCCTCTCCCTTTAAAAACATCAGTGGCTCATGCCTGTAATCCAGGCACTTTGGGATGCTAAGACAGGTGGATCACAACGTAAGGAGATGAAGACCATCTGGTTACTAAAAACACAAAAAATTAGGTGGGAACAGTGGCCGGCACCTACAAGCCCAGCTATTAGGGAGGCTGAGACAGGAGAATCACTTGAACCTGGGAGGCGCAGCTCGCAGTGAGCCTGATGTCCAGAATTGGTGGGTTCTTGGACTCGCTGACTTCAAGAATGAAGTCAGGGACCCTCGCAGTGAGTGTTACAGTTCTTAAAGATGGTGTGTCCGGAGTTTGTTCCTTCAGATGTGTCTGGAGCTTCTTCTTTCTGGTGGGTTTCTGGTCTCGCTGACAGGAATGAACCTATAGGCTTTTGCGGTGAGTTTTACAGCTCTTAAAGGTGGCGCGTCTAGAGTTGTTTGTTCTTCCCAGTGGGTTCATGGTCTCGCTGGCTTCAGGAGTAAAGCTGCAGACCTTTGCAGTGAGTGTTAACAGCTCATAAAGGTAGCATGGACCCAAAGACTAACTAACAACAAGATTTATTGTAAAGAACAAAAGAATAAAACTACGACAGTGTAGAAAAAGACAACAGTGGCTGGCTTAGCCAGCCTGCTTTTATTCCGTTATCTGACTGCCACCCACATCCTGCTGATTGGTCAATTTTACAGAGAGCTGATTGGTCCGTTTTACAGCCAGCTGGTCCATTTTGACAGTGCTGATTGGTGTGTTTATAATCCCTGAGCTAGACACAGAGTGCTGATTGGTGCGTTTACAATCCTTTAGATAGACACAGAGTACTAGACAGAAAAGTTCTCCAAGTCCTCATTAGGTTAGCTAGATACAGAGTACTGATTGGTGTATTTACAAACCTTGAGCTAGACACAGGGTGCTGATTGGTGTATTTACAATCCCCTAGCTAGACATAAAGGCTCTAGACTCAGGAGCCCAGTTGGCTTCACCTAGTGGATCCCGCACTGGAGCTGCAGGCGGAGCTGCGCCAGTCCCGCGCCATGTGCCCGCACTCCTCGGCCCTTGGGTGGTCCGTGGGACTGGGTGCCATGGAGCAGGCGGTGCGCAAAAGCCCACCCCCGGGGGTTGGGGCTTGGACATGGCGGGCTGCAAGTCCTGAGCCCTGCCCCATGGGGAGGCGGCGGAGGCCCAGCGAGAATTCCAGCCCGGTGCATGCCGGCCGCAGTGCTGGAAGACCCAGCACAACCTCCGCAGCTGCTAGCCCAGGTGCTAAGCCCTTCACTGCCCTGGGCCTGCTGCGCCGGCCGGCTGCTCTAAGTGCGGGGCCTGCTGAGCCCGTGCCCCCGAGAACTTGCATGGGCCGGCGAGCGCCACGCCCAGCCCCGGTTCCAGGTTCCAGCGCACGCCTCTCCCTCCACACCTCTCCCGAGCAGAGGGGGCCGGCTCCCGCCTCAGCCAACCCAGAGAGGGCCTTCCACAGTGCAGTGGCAGACTGAAGAGCTCCTCAAGCACCGCCAGAGTGGACGCCGAGGTCCAGGAGGTGCCGAGAGTGAGTGCTGCTGGCACATTGTCACTTCTCAAGCTGAGAGCACGCTGAGAGATGACAAAGTGTTAGCAGCCCTCGCTCGCTTTCGGTGCCTCCTTAGCCTCGGCGTCCGCTCTGGCCACGCTTGAGGAGCCCTTCAGCCCGCCACTGCACTGTGGAGACCCCTCTCTGGGGTTGGCCGAGGCCAGACCAAGCTCCCTCTGCTGTCGGGGTAGAGGCGCAGACAGGAGCCGGGGCTGCGAATGGCACTGGCTGGCCAGCATGGCTCGGGTTCCGGGTGGGCGGGGACTCGGCGGGCCCCGCAGTTGCACTGGGGGCAGCCAGTCGGTGCTTGCTGGGCTTGATAGGGGGACGAGCTCTCTTTGGGCTGCTCCAGTGCCTAGCCTAGGTGATGCAAAGTCCTGGCGAGTGCCAGTGAGAGATGAAGCCAGCTGGGCTTCTGGCATGGGTGGGGACTTCGAGAACTTTTCTGTCTAGCTAAAGGATCGTAAATGCACCAATCAGCACTCTGTGTCTAGCTAAAGGTTTGTAAATGCCCCAATCAGCACTCTGTCAAAACGGACCAAAATACCCCAATCAGCACTCTGTCAAAACGGACCAATCAGCTCTCTGTAAAATGGACCAATCAGCAGGATGTGGGTGGGTCCAGATAAGGGAATAAAAGCAGGCTACCCGCAGCAGTGGCAATCCACTGCGGTGTTGTTCCATGTTGCGAAAACTGGTTTTTTTTTCGTTCTATAATGAATTTTACTGCTGTTCATGGTTTGGGTTTATTGCCGCCTTTAAAAGCTGTAATAGTCACCATGAAGGTTTGCAGCTTCACTCCGAAGTCAGCGACATACGACCTTGTCAGGAGTGAATGAATTAACTCTGGATGTGTTGTGAACTTGAACACTCATCGTGAAGGTCTGCAGTTCTACTTCTGCAGCCAGTGAGAGTGCAGGAGCCCACCAAGAAGGAAAACTAAACCCTGGACACATTTGAACATCAGAAGGAATGAACTTTAGACACCGTCTTTTAAGAACTGTAACACCGAAGGGTCTGTGGTTTCATTTTTGAAGTCAGGGCAGACAAGAACTCGCCAATTGTGGACATAGCACCACTGCACTCACAGTCTGGGCGACTGAGCAAGACTCTGACTCAAAACAATATTTTAAATTGTGGTGAAATACACGTAACATAAAAGTTACCATTTTGACTATTTGTAAGTATGTAGTTTGGTAGTATTAAGTACATTCATGTTATTGTGTAACTTACCACCAGTCATTATTTCCAGAATTCTGTCTTACAAAACTGAAATTCTGTACCCATTAAACAACTCCCTCCAGGTGCTAGTAACCACCATTCTACTTTATATCTCTGAATTTGACTATCTTAGTTACCTCATGCCAGTAGATTCTATAGTGTTTGTCTTTCTATGACTAGCTTATTCCCGTTAGCCTAATGACCTCAAAGTTCAGTCATGTAGCATGTATCAGAATTTTCTTTTTAAGCCTGAATTATATTCTATTGTATGTATATAGTACACTTTGTTTATCCATTGATTTGTTAAGGGACGCTTGAGTTGTTTCCATCTTTTGGCTATTGTGAATAATGCTGCTATGAACACAGGTGTACAAATACACCTTCAAGTACCTGCTTTTGATTCTTCTGGATCTGTAATTGTTGAATCATAGGGTAATTCTATGTAATTTTTTTGAGTAATATTTTCCATACGATTTTTCATAGTGGCTGTACCACTTTGCATTCCCACCAACAGTGAATAAAGTTTCCAATTTTTCCATACCCCTGGGTTGTTCTTTTCTTCCTTTCTTTCCGTCTTTCCCTTCCTCTCTTTGTTCTCTCTCTCCCCTTTCTTTCTTTTTTCTTTCTCTTTCTTTTTCTTTTTTTTTCTTTTTCCTTCTCTCTCTCTCTTTTTTTTTTTGATAGTAGCAATCTTGATGTGAGGTGGCAGCTTATTGTGGTTTTGGTTTGTATTTCCCTAATGATTAGTGATGTTGAGCATCTTTTCACATGTTTACTGGTCAGTTCTATATCATCTTTGGATACGTGTCTCTCCAGATTTTTTGCGCATTTTTAAATTGAGTTTTACTGTTGTGGCATCCTTCCTCCCCTTTTAAAGATGAGGTGTTCCGTATAACTGGTTTTGTCTTCAATCTTGTTCAAGGCACTGATACTCACCATTTGATCTCAGTATGTTTTGGGGCAGTGATTTTTGAATTGTGCTCTCCTGAGCCCCGAGGAGTTGATAGGATCCTGGGACAACTGCGAGGAGAGGCGGCGAGGGGTGGTGGTCAACTGCAGATGTGTCCACTCTTGGTCCAGCTAAAATGACTCTTGTTTTTACCTGGTCTGCCTAGTGGGACTCCCACCTATGATGGCTTTTAATGTTTTCTCTGCGAGAAAAAGTGTCGAATACATTTGTCACAGGGATAAGTTTGACTTTAATTACCTCTCTCAGCTCCACTTTGTTTAAAAACAAGAACTGCTACTGTGTGCTTTGAATTGTTTTCCCAGAAGTGAGTTGAGGGAAGCATTGTTCCGTTTGTTTCTATAAATAATTGTGGAATGCCCACTGGGTATCAAGCGCTGTGTTGATTTCCATGGGGTTGCTCATGGCTGGCTGGCTTAAGGGTAGAACCTGTGACCTTGGATTGGGTGAAGGGGAATTGGGACCAGAGCGTAATCCTGGGCTCATGTGCTTGATGCTGGAGCCCCTGGACCCGCCCAGGTTCAGAATCCAGAATGGGGCCAGTGGATTCCCCACTGCCTAACCCAGCCTCCTGCAGGGGACCCAGGTGTTTGGACAAGGGCGGCGGCTGGCTGGGCCCAGACGCTGCGTGCTGACACCATTTGCTCTCTCCACCAGCACCTCTCCAAACTCTCTCTCCCATACCCACAACCTTTCCCCCCACTCTCCTCCAAATCTCACGCACCATCTGCCGTGACTAGTGTTCTCATTCACCTTTTCCTGCTTATCTCCTCTTCAGCAGGAAAGTGCTTCGGAGGCTGACAGCCTAATCTCTCTGCTGATCCTGTGTTTCTGAATTCATCTTCCCACCCTTAAGGCCGCTGCACCCGCTACTGCCTCCCCTGAGTTGCTGCCCCGGCTCAGCAGGAGGAGGAGGAAGATGAGGCTGCACCAGATGCCCCCTACTCTTCCCCCCAGAAAAAGAAAGAAGAAAAAAGTAAAAGAAAAAGGGTGGGGGAGTGAGGGAGTCATCCAGGGCACAGGGAATGAGGCTGTGGACACTCCTTGTGGTTCTGGCGGTGGCTGAAAGAAGGACCCTCTGTTCCCGAGCTGCTGGGAAAGAAGCTGCTCACTGCTGCCTCAGTTCGGAGACCTGCCCTTTCTGGTTTCCAGTTAGCACTTTGAGCAAGGTCAACTGGAGAGTAAGCTTTCTACATTGCTAGTCAGATGGTAGCTGTGAAAGATGTTTCCTTTTTTTTTGTTTTTTAAATTGTCTTTAAATTGAGAGAAGCTGGGGCTTATCGCCTAGTAAGAGGGGTGGAAATCCAGTTGCAAAACAAGTACCTTAAGACAGACTATGACTTACAAAGTGAGGCCATTGAAGTGTATGGTGCTACCATAAAATTTTTTAAAAGCACAATTTTCATTTTATTCTACATCAAACACACAATTTTCATTTTTATTCTACCTCAATGTCCACCACTCTGTCCCTCCATGGCCCCTGCACCGTGGGGGTGTAGGTTCTGCTTCATATACTGCCATTAATAACACCTCCAACCCTTTAACATTTCCAGAACGGTCTCTGTTTATTTCGTCTTTCACATGCATGCACAAGCGCTTCCTATATGCTTCTTCCCTTCCAAAGCTGGCAGATGGGCTGGACCTGTTTTTCTTTTTTGGCTCATTTTAGTATGCTGGAGTATCAAATAAGTATGCTTCAAGCACAATATTGAACTGCTGAGGAGAGCACTTTGGGGAAATGAAACTGAAGTAATGTGTCCACTCTCTGGAAAGGGAGAATTATGATAAAGTGCTAGAGTTTTGTCACTGTTACTGAACTAGCATGTCTTAGAAGGAAGGAAATTGTCATTATTGCAGCTGTTCTCTTCTCGTTCCTCTATCCCCAGCCCCAATACAGATCAGGTAATAAAATATATTTCTGGAACAAATGGGAGAAAAATACTGTGGTTGCAGGGTGGGAGATGTAGCTGATAAAATAATGCCATTGTGCCCAAACTTTTTGTTATCTTTTTAAGAGCTGCTTTCTAGGGCAGCTGCATATCAATTGTTCCCATTCGATGCTTTGAGCTGTAAAAATTTCACTTCATAAGGACATTCTATGGTAAGTGGTTTTGTCCAGTTGATCCACTGAGAAGGTAAGCATTGATTTTAGAACACTGGTGTTTTAGAGACTTTTTGCAGCATTTTTTTCTTGTGACAACATGAATGTCATTCATGGGCCACAGGATACCACAGCTGTAGGGAGGGAAGGGACTTAAAAAATCTCAGGCATCAATGCCACAATTAGCAAAGAGCGTCTCATAATGGCAATAGGAGGGTCCCAATTTTTGTTCAGCTTCATTCCTGGGAAGAAGCAATAGTAAAGCAAACTTTGGCCAGAGGAAAAGTTATAAGGTCCACAGAACATGTCAAAAGACAAAGGCAAGAAGTTTGGTAGTTTCTTATAATGTTAAACCTATACTTTCTCTATGATTCACTAAAGCCACTGGTGTATTTACTCAAGATAAATTTACTCAAGTATTTACTCAAAATAAATAAAAATATATGTCCACAAAAATACTTTTATAAGAATGTCCATCGTAGCTTTATTCACAGTAACCCAAGACAGGAAATTTCCATCAACAGAAGAATGGATACATAAATTGTTATATTTATGCAATGGAATACTTACTACTCAATAATAAAAGGAAACAAACTGTAGTTATATGTAATATCATGGATGACTCTTAACAGAAATTATGTTTGAGAAAGAAACCAGACACAAATGAGTACATACGGTATGATTCCATTTATGTGAAGTTCTAAACCACACAAAACCAATCATTAAGGATAAAAGTCAGACGAGTGATTGCTTCTGGTAGGGAGGGGGTAGGATTGACTGAGAGGCAGCATGATGGAACTTTCTAGGGTGAGGGAACTATTCCATATCTTGATAGAGTGGGGGAAACATGGGATTTATATTTGTCAAAACTCATCAAAACCTGTTGAACTAATAATTCCCGATTTTGCATTTCACAGAATATAAATTTTACCTCAAATTTAACAAAACCATAAACAAATATTTTTATAAATTAGTAGCAAATGTGGGTACAGTGTTCCACAACTGGAGGGTCTCCCATGAACTGGTACTGTTTCTGTGAATCTCAGATCTGACCGCATGTTAGACTTACCTGGGAAGCTTGTATTCACAGAGTCCCAGTCTATGAATTCTGACTCTAGAGGTTTGTGAAGTTGTCCAGGAATCTGGGTTTCAGAGTAAATTCCGGAGTTTCTTAAGGCATATCCTGGAAGGGAGAGAATTCATAATAGTGAATTCTAATAGAGAATTAGATAATAGCTGATTTTTTTTTTTTATTCTCTACCATGCCTCTGAGACAACCAGTTGGTGTTTTTTAAAAGGCTGCAATAATAGTTGGTCAAAATCATATATGATATTTTTGAGTTGTGACACTGATGAATAAAATGATACGTGTTTTTAAATTCAAACCTATGTGTAGCTTTATAAGAGAAGTAGGTGAAGTAAGTGAAGATGGAGGAAAGAAAGTAACATAATGAGGATCTAGGGTGTACCGGGAATGGTGTTAGGCATTTGATATAATTTCATTTAAATTTTCTAAGAGGCACATTTATCATTTACATGCATTTGCACCGCAATCACCATAGTCCAGGCTCTTGGCTATTAACAGTCATGCCTTTTATGCTCCAGCAAAACCGACTTTATTGCAAATCTCTTAATAGGCAAGGCTATTTCAGGGCCCTAGGTCTTTGCAATTTTGGGGATGCCTTTCCTCCTAATCTGTCAGATGTATTTCTATTCATCTCTGAGGCTCCAGCTTATGTATTCCATATTATATTCAGTCGTTCTGCTCCTTCTCTTACTCTGTAGGAGAAATCTCATTCCTCTTCAAATAACAATTGTACCTGCTGTCCTAGGATTTGTACCAAAATAGGACTTGCAGTTCTCTTACATGAATTAGAGTTACTCACTGGTAACTGATTTAATGCTAAATCTACTTGAATGGAGAAAAGCACTACCAATAAATATTTTGGCAGTCAAATGCAGGTTTGCACATGACTGCATTCTACTTTTAGTATTACGTTTATCACATGCCATTTTAATTTTTTATGTACCTTTCTTTCTCACTAGACACCATATCTCTTTAAAGATGGAACCATGTCTTATTCATCTCCCAGAACCTAGTACAAAACCTAGCACCTAATCAGTGCCCAATCAATTATTGTTGAATAAGTGAATGGATAAATGCATCTTCTTAAATCTGGCTTGTATCCAGATAAATGTTCAATGACTACCCGGTGAGCTCAAGATAAAATATAAACCCTCAAAATGGATTTCAAGAATATCATTGTCCTCTGCCCTATCCCAGCTCTAGCTCCAGCTGATCTTGTGGGCTAATAGTTACTAAATTAAATCTCCTGGCCAAGATATATTGATCTATTTCTTGAATACCATGCACTATTTTTTTCCTCCATGCCCTTGGTTAAATTGCTCTTTGCTCCATAATACAATGAAAAAAGCATGTCTGAAGAACCGAGAACATGTCTTGGTTCCCACCCTGTTAGCTATGTGACTATTGTGAAATGACTTTACGGCTCTGAGTCTTTGTTTCTTCTCATTTATGAAATGGGTTAATATCTGGGATAGCATATGTAGATTGCTCTGGAAACTGCATAGAGCTATATGAATATTATTTTTCTACATATCCTTCACTGTGAAGCTTAAGGTCCAAGTCCTCTTTGGAGTTAGGGAAGCTACTTTTTTCCCCAAACTTCTATGTAACTTATGGCTGAACCACTAACTATAGCACTTCAACATATACTATTATTATTAACAGTCTCATTTTTACCCTGTCTTTCTCCTGTACTGAGTTGGGAATCCTTTAAGAGTAAGAGCAGGGGACTTGTGTTACCCTTCTTTTCATATCCCTGATCACTTAGAAAATCAGAACAATATTAAGTTGTATTAATATTAAATTGTCTTAAATAAGGAAGATGGAAAATATGTTTAGAATTATAGGGTTTTGGAGTGATAAATTCTTAAAGATAATTTTATACAACCTCTTTTTATAAAAACTGTGACATATATGTTATGTGTCTTTTCTAAAGTTACAGCTAATAATAATACTAGCTGATTTTTTTGACAACATCTAGGCAGTATGCCACGTAATATAAATGAATGATATAATTTAATGAAACTGGAGTTACTGTCATCCTAGTTTTATGGATAAAAAAGATGATGCTCAGAAGCTGAGAGTCAAACACAGGTACATTTTTCCAGAGCCTCTACCTTTAAACCTGCCTTTGGCACAGAAGGCTTCTCATTCCCACACCAGTGCTCCTCCTGCTATATCAAAAACTGTTATCTGTTCTCAATGACAGTGGTTCTTCAAGTGTAACCCCAGACCAACAGCATCAGTGTCACCCAGGAACTTGTTACACACCCAGATTCTTGGGTGCCAACCAGACCGCTGAATCTGAGGCCTTGGGGGTGGAGCTCAACAATCCATGCTTTAACAAGCCCTCCTGATTCTCACATTTAAGCTTGAAAAACACAGCCTTAGGTTAAATGCTGTATTTTTCTTTATGCTTCTTGCATTGGTCATTTCATTGCTTAACAGATTTTTATGTTGTATACTTTTATAACAAGAGCAAGAAAATATGCATCTCTCCATCAGTAATCAATGATTTCTGTATTTTGCATATGAAACTTCATTTTAAACAAAGATAACTAACAAACTTGAAATTTGCCACCATGCATACGACACTTAAAATTTAAGTAGCTTAACTAGTTTCGTGACTTTTATTGTTTTTACATTTATTTTTATATTTTTACTTGACTGATTGTAAGAAACAATTCACATTTTACCTGCAGAGTGCCTGGAATTCTTAACAAAAATTGTGTCTTCTGTACCTCCTACCCAAGAGTTTCTATTCTGATTAGAACCATTTAGAGGGCATTACAACTAAAAACAGAGTAAAATGCTCTTTATTAAAATACGGGCCAGATTTAATCATAAACATGTTATATATAATACATAATAATTAGGGAAGAAACCCAGACTTCTTTTTACATAATACTTACATATAGACTGACAACAATGTTACCTTAGCCAATATTCATAAGCTTAGTTCATATGAAAATGACAAGAACAAGGGTTAAATGTCTTAATGTGATTTCTTCAGAGGAGTCATTAAAAAATTATGGTGGTGATTTTTCCAGAGTGTATTAAACTGCAAATATAAACTCGTGACTGTCGTGAGAGCGGTATGTGCCGTTTGTCATTAATGCATTTTTAATATTACTTAAAATGGGTAGTTAACTTAAGGAACAGTCTATCCTATTTTTGTTAATAACCTTAGAAGGGTGGCAGTTTAACATTCCTACCACTGATGATTTTATTCCAGTCAAAAGAGTACATCAAAGGACTCTAAACCCTTTGGGACATGTTAAACATCCAAAATTTTTGACTTTTCGGCTCCAGAGAATAGGAGGTTAATGACTCCATTTTTTACAGAAGGAAAAATGTAAAAGAAAAAAATTTGGTGGTTATTGGAATGTCACCTTTAAGATTTCAAATCACAAGTTTCATGTGTAATGAGATTTTTTTAGTTTGAGGAAAGGATGGCTAGTTTCTTGAATATGCTAAGATATTAGCTTGGGAGTATTTATACAGAAACTGTAAAAGAAATAAGTTTCGCTGGGTGCGGTGGCTCACACCTGTAATCTCAGCAATTTGGGAGGCTGAGGCGGGCAGATCATGAGGTCAGGAGTTTGAGACCAGCCTGGCCAGCATGGTGAAACCCCATCTCTACAGAAAATACAAAAAAAATTAGCCGGGCATGGTGGCACACGCTTGTAGTCCCAGCTATTTGAGAGGCTGAGGCAGGAGAATTATTTGAACCTGGCAGGCGGAGGTTGCAGTGAGCTGAGATTACACCACTGCACTCCAGTCTGGGTGACAGAGTGAGACTCTGCCTCAGTAAATAAATAAATAAATAATTTTAAAAAAAGAAATAAACAAGTTTCTAATCTCATTTTGCACAGAACAACTTGTACTGTACTCTTAAAGAATAAAGTTAGTGTAAATATTATACATTTTATATAAAGGTAGTAATTGTTGATGTTACTGGAAATTCATTTGGAATAATACATATATTTTTATCTTCTAAAGAAAAAACAGTCATGATTGTTTGCCAGGGAGTGAACTTTAAATTGTTTTCTGAAAAGTAAGGCATTATAAGGTCTACTAAGAATTAAGCATGATGCATAAATGGGACTTTGGATTAATTCAATAGAATTTTAAAGTTGTAAAGGCTGTTAGTTGACATGTAGTTTAACTCCCATCTAACCCTGCATCTCTTTAGTATAATCTCTGCTACAATGTTTTTCAACTACTGTTTGAATACCTTCCCCCAGAAATGAAAAGGCAACTGATTCTATTAAATAATTGAATTCCTCCTTCTTCTCATTTCCACTTATTGGCACAAGTTCTGTCTGCTGAAACCACCCTAAAAGGTCTAGCTTCTTAATCCTAGTCACCAACATCAGGATCATTTCTAGTTGGTGAATATCCCTCTTCAAATGAAGTTTTTAGAGCAAACATAATTAATTCAGCTGCTGTCTTAAAGCAATGCAGCCTGTGGCAGGACTAACCATGATCCACCCTGCAGAGCTAGTGGTCAGACATATATTTCTTTTATAATGTATTTTTCTTTTTAAATCAGGTTTATTGAGGTATAATTTACATAAAATATAATTCACCCTCTATAATATAGACTCCTGTGAGTTCTGTTGAATGCAAACAATTGTACCACCATCATGGCAATCAAGGTATAGAACAGTTTCCCCATGGTCCTTGTGCCCATTTGTAGGCAACTCTACCCTCAGTCCTCATTTTCAGCCCCTGGCAATCACTAACACATTGTCTGTTTTTTATAGTTTTGCCTTTTCCTCTTCTATCACATCTTTATTGCTCAAGTGCAATGTTGTTTTAGTTATGACGGTCTGCATCAGGACTACACGATGTGCATGCCGATTTATGGAGTAAAGAAAGTTTTAAAATGATGAGAAAAAAATTAATGGATGAGAATTTGAAGAGGCAGGAAAGGGTTTAAAAACAAAGAACAAAAGAAGGGCTTCTAGTTGTGATAGAAGGTGCCTTGGATGTTGATGTCCAAAATCTGTTTGGAAATCTAATCTGCCATTATGATGAGGTAACCCATTAGAGGGATGGGAACCGTGTTAGAACGCGCAGCTAGTTTCACAGAGGGAGCAGTAAGTCTCCAAAGCCTCAGTACTCAAGAATAGTTAGAAAGAAGGGATGTGTATCGTCTATCATAATAGCGACCACTGTCCGAGGTGCTGAATCTCTATTGCATGTTAGATCATGTATCTTTCAGATTCTGGTGACATTTATCCAACTTTTCTGGGAAATTCAGATCCAGGTGAGAAACAGTATTTTGTTGGACAGGATCTAATGTGGGTTTTGGACACTGACTTTTGTAGAGACACTTTCGGAAAATAGAAAAATATTTGTTTGAAAATAATTTTCAAATAGTTGCAGTTGCTTTGAAAACCTTTTTTTTCCCCCCCTGGCCAGTTGGGAAGGTATATTCCCTCCTCTGTTTTTCCAGCTCCACCCATTTTTGTGCTTCATGATTTGCTCCTCAGATTGGGTTAGTTGTAACTTTCCTCCTGGGTTTAATCCTTTGTGGAAGGTGCTCAGAGCTGAGATTCCTGAGGTTTGAGTTCTGGTCTCAGCTATGCCCCAACTAGTTAGCTAACTACCTATTGCTTCCCAGAGGATAGGAGTAGGTTTGTCAGAGCTAGCAAATAAAAATACAAGATTCTCAGTTAAATTTGAATTCCAGAGAAACAATGAAGACTTTTAAAGTTATGAATGTTTTACAATAAAGTTGTTAAAATATCCTGAAATATAAAAATGCTTATAAAATGTCAAATAATTGCATTGTTTAAAAAGGTGTTTTTGATTTGCGGGTGCCTTCTAGTGATTTGGGAGAATGAATAGTATATAACCCTTGTCAAAGAGGTAATTTTTGATATCCAAATATTGAAGGTAGCTTGAATCTGTGAAATCACCAGACTGTACTGGGTTCTTGCATTTCAAGGTGGGAAGGGGATCCACAAAATACAGTGTCCACCTGGATGCTTCTGGAGCACTTCTGGGTTGTTATTATTTAAGGTGATGGCACTCTTTCCAGTTCAAGTGAATGATATTTCCTGTGGTTTTTCCAAATGCCTTTTCTTTTCTTTTTTTTTTTTTTGAGACGGAGTCTCACTCTATGGCCCAGGCTGGAGTGCACTGGTGCGACCTCGGCTCACCACAAGCTCCGCCTCCCAGGTTCACGCCATTCTCCTGCCTCGGCCTCCTGAGTAGCTGGTACTACAGGCGCCTGCCACCACACCCGGCTAATTTTTTTTGTATTTTTAGTAGAGATGGGGTTTCACTGTGTTAGCCAGGATGGTCTCGATCTCCTGACCTCGTGATCCTCCCGCCTCGGCCTCCCAAAGTGCTGGGATTACAGGCATGTGCCACCGCGCCTGGCCCAAATGCCTTTTCTTTTACTTATCTTTTTCTGTTTGCTTATCAGCTCGTTTTGGTCTCCCATTTGTGTTTTAAATCGTCGCTGTTTATTTTAATTCAGAATGTCATCTCATGAAAAATAGATTTTTTATTCTAGGCCCTGGACAGAGCATTGCTGATTTTTATTTATTTATCCATCTTTTTCCTGCCTGAGGGAAAACAAGTATTTAAAATGTATTGTTGTCTGCATCTGTGAGTAGATAAATTTAGTGCTTATTTGTGATGGTGCTGTAGTGTAGTTTCTTACTCTCAATTTTGCCAACACCAATTATTTGACTACAATCTTGAGCATATTGTCTATACTATGTGTGTACCTACAGAGTCTTACTAGGCATTTAAGATGAATGAGAGTAGAATGAACAATGGAAATGGACATTAGATAATTATGGTTAATTCTTACTAAGAATAAATGCAACTTCAGGTTTTAGCTTTTTAGAAAATGGCTGTATTAAAAATTTTATAAGTTCATCTGTCCATCAAAAATCTAGTGAGTACAGATCAGAATAACAGATTAATGTTAAACATGATTTCTGAGTGGCAGCAAATTTTGTTCTAGATGGAGCTGATATCTCATGCATGTGTGACTGACAGGTTCATAATGGCACAGTACATTTACTCTCCCACTCCTCTCCCATGTGGATTAAAAAAGAATCATTTACAATAAAGGTAGTCACATTTCCGATAACTTACTGTTAACTCATCATGTAATGGCAAGTTCTTTCAATGAATAGTCAAGCAATATATTTTGTGTCGATTTACTCTTGGTGATGCTTCTGGCTCTCCAAACCATTAGGTGCTAACTAATTAAGGTAAGTCACAGAAATGAGATTATGGTTTTCTGAGCATGGATAACTTAACTCAATACTTTAGTGAACAGAACCAGCTGATAAAAAATTGGTCTTCTTACTGTCACCTGGCATTTATGGCCCCCCAAACTGGGCATTGCTGGATCTGTGCAGGTCATAGCAGGGGGCTGTTCCTCAAGAGGAAGCTCAAAGACAGGATAATAAGGCCTCACATTTCTCCCAGAATTGATGGTAAAAGGAACACACTGAGATTAGCATAGGAATAATGGAGAAGAAAAATGGACCAAAATAATTTGTTACATCGTTTGTCTTCCTTTTATAAAATGGACAAAATTTTGAGCTAAGAGAGACTTTGATGATCCTCAACCCACCATCTCACTGTATATATGAAGAATCTAATAGCCAGGTGGGTTAATTGAGCTACTCCATGACACAGATAGTATTTGGTAGAGCTAGAATCAGGACTCAGTTCTGCAGATCCATAATGGAATGCTCTTGCAAATGTGGTTGAAAGGAATGAGCATGGAATTTAGGTTTGAGTCTTAGTATTGCCATATCTGAGTTAAATACTTTTTAAGTAACAAAGTCCTCGGATTCAGATTCCTTATGTGTAAAATGGAGTGTAATGATAGCTGCCATCTATTTCTCAAAGATTTTGTGCACATCTAGTGAGATATGTAAAGTGCACCCAAAAGAGTCTTGTGTTACTTAGTTACTGCTATGTTACAAGTTACCCCAAACATAGCAGCGTAAAATGATAAACACTTATTATATCTCACAGATTTTGATGATCTGAAATCTGAACCCACCTTAGCTGATATGTCTGGCTCTGGTTCTTTCATGAAGTTGTAGTCAAGCTGTCACCCAGAGCTGTGGTCACATCTAAAAGGTATGGAGCGGGGTATGTTTCCAAGTTCGTCTGCATGATTATTTGCAGAATTCAGTTCCCTGCAGGCTGTTGGCTGAAGACCCCCTTCAGTTCCTTGTTTATGAACCTGAAAAGGACCACTCACAATATGACAGCTGGTTTCCTCAGGGCAAGTAAATGAGAAAGCAAGAGTATGAGCAGGATGGAAGCAAGCCATTTTGTTATCTGATCCTGGAGGTAATATTCCATCATGTGTGTGGTTTTCTGTTGACTAGAAGGAAGTCACTAGGTCCAGCCCACACTCAAGGCATGAATACCAGGGTGTGAGGATCACTGGGGCTCCAGTAGAGGCTCCTAACACAAATATTATTCTCATTGTTAAGGGTAGTTGCAAGGAAAGCATTAGGTATTAGATAAATACCTGCTTTAATAGAGGATAAACCTTTACAAAAAAGTAGTAATAATATTTTCATTTATAACTGTTGATTGACTCTCTGCTTCCAAGAGGGATTTGAGGTGATATCCATATCTACTACCAGTATACGCTATTCCTCCTGCTTAGAAAAAAGCCTCCTTCCCAGCTCTTGTTCACCTGAGAGCTGCTAAATCCACCCAAATCCTTCTGCAAATCCACCCAAATGCTACCTCTTGGATATGTTACCATGGTTCAACTATTATACTTTCTAATGAAAATTCAGCCAAAGGGCACTGTATGATCTGAGATACAGTTGCATTTTCTAGTAGTATCACAGTCAGTGGAGGTGCCCAGCAATTACCAAGTGTGTCTTCCGATACGGACAGTAATGAATGACCCAAGGCAGTGGGACCTATGGTTAGTTCTATTTTGAAGACTAGACCTTCAATGATTTGCTAAAAAAAATATTGGAACCTTTTCACCTGCCTTAATAGGGCTGGAGAAGCATTTGAAGAACCTTGTTGTATGGAATATTTATCAAAGTGAGGGCAGAGGATCACTTGCAGCAAAAGTATTGGAAGGCTTTAAAAGTGCAGATTCCTGGGCGCATTGCTTCAGACTTGCTGAATCAGAATCTCTGGAGTTGATCCCAGGAATATGTGTTTTCAACGAAGTGATTCTGATGTAAAGTTTGATAAGCCTCAGTCTGAAGGAACCCTGGGAAGCTTATGAGTGAAATCACCCATACAGATGTCCTTATTTGCCTTTGTATTGGCTGTGATTTGTGATTATAACTCTTCTAAGACACCAGTGATTGTAAGACACACTATTATATTATATGCTATTAAGAAAGAAAGAAAAGAAAAACTCTGGTGATTATAATTTTAAGGCTCTATAAATTGTAAAATCCATCCCATTTGAAAGATGTTAAAATATGAGAAAATCTCAGAATCAATGCAATGCGACAAAATATCTTTTGTTTTTACTTGACCAGATCTGTAAGATAGAAATTCTATATTCTATTTCCTGGAGACATACTTTATAAATTTGTGCACTCATCCATCCAACTTTTTTATTTTTTACTTTTTATTTTTTGAGACAGAGTTTTGCTCTTATCACCCAGGCCAGAGTGCAATGGTGCAATCTCGGTTCATTGCAACCTCCACCTCCCGGGTTCAAGTGATTCTCCTGCCTCAGCCTCCTAAGTAGCTGGGATTACAAGCACCTGCCATGGTGCCTGGCTAATTTTTGTATTTTTAGTAGAGACGAGGTTTCACCGTGTTGGCTAGGCTAGTCTCAAACTCCTGACATAAGTGATCCACCCGCCTCGGCCTCCCAGAGTGCTGGGATGAGCCAGTGCACCCGTCCCATCCAACAATTTATTCATTTATACCACATATAGTTACTGAGGCCTTACTACATGTCAGGCACTGTGTTTGGCAGTGGGGAGATAGTAGCAAGTGAGACATGCCCCATAGGGTTTCCCTTTTCTTTACGGGGGAAGACAGAAACTAAACAAATAAACACATAAATACACATATATCTGCTAATTAGGAAGAGTGCAATGAAGGACAAACAGTGGTTGTTGCCTGGCAGTTACTCTGTGGATAGAGAGGGTCAAAGGAATTGGGGAGGGTCTGAGGGTACACACTCTCTGTTACTCTGATGGGGGCCAGTGAGAAGCAGGAAGTAATAGTGGGTGTAGGGCAGTTTGTATTAAGAATGTCTTCTCTAAGAACTGCACATGTGCCTGCGAACCTGTGCAGGTTGTGCTTTCCTTAGCCCAGTACATAGACCACAGGTGTGCACACCAGTTTGCTCTCAGTCGACGGACGTATGGAAAGGGTGAATCTGATGGAGGATGTCTGACATTGTGGTCAGAGAGAAATAGTGAGGGCGGGCAAGAGCTCTAACTCTCACACATGCAACCCTGCAAAATCAGCTGCTGGGCTGTGTCTTGCTTGTCTCCCTTTCTGCCAGCATTCTCCGAGGTTGAATTCCCTGTTGACTTCTGGGCTTGCCGCGCCACTGCCATTTGCCTTAGTCTGGACTGAACTGAATATGCTGAGTCATCAGTGTCATTCTGAGATGGATTCTTTACAATCCTTAATATGACAAACTGGATTGATCCCCTGCCCACTACCTGCCAGCTCACTGCAATGTCTCCTTAAATCTCTTCTTCCCCCTGCCTTTGGCTCCCTACAACACACGCAATAAAGGAAAGAAAGGTGTTTTCTTGTGAGCGCTCCACGTTTACACAGTGTGGTTAGGCAAGATGATCAGATTCTCAGTCCACCCTCGCTCTCATTTTCCTTCTCATGCTAATTTGATGTGATGGAATTCTACAGCCTTGTCAGCTCCCTAAATGCATTTCAGTCTTTATTTTGTGAGAATTTTGTACAAAATCGAATCAATCTAGGTGTCATCTGGCAGTCTAAAGCAAATGATATTGTAAAAATGTTTATTGCCGAGCAGTAATTTGAATAGACCACCCCCTCCAAACAAAAACCCCTTCCATAGAAGGAGAGCGGACCCGTTGTCTCAGAGATATTTAAAATAAAAGGGGCCGGGCGCGGTGGCTCAAGCCTGTAATCCCAGCACTTTGGGAGGCCGAGACGGGTGGATCACGAGGTCAGGAGATCGAGACCATCCTGGCTAACACGGTGAAACCCCGTCTCTACTAAAAAAATACAAAAAAATAGCCGGGCGAGGTGGTGGGCGCCTGTAGTCTCAGCTACTCGGGAGGCTGAGGCAGGAGAATGGCGTGAACCCGGGAGGCGGAGCTTGCAGTGAGCTGAGATCCGGCCACTGCACTCCAGCCTGGGCGACAGAGCGAGACTCCGTCTCAAAAAAAAATAAAAAAAATAAAAAAAAAAAATAAATAAATAAATAAAATAAAATAAAATAAAAGGTACATTTCATCTTAAAAATGGAACTCAAGATGTTGTTTAAGTGTGCCATGCATTCAGTATTCACAGGGTAAAACTAAAAGAAATAACATGGATTTTTTTTAAAGATATTTTTCTGCTGCATGCTGCTCGTATCAAACCACCTGAGAGGTGATTTGAGAAGGGCATTTTAGAATAAAGACATTGTTCTGACAGCAAATACAAATGAAATAAAATTGGCCCAAGGCTTTGATGCCGGAACCCACATGGAGAGCTGAGACATAGCAACTCACTAGCTTAATGCACTAGAGGAATAGAACCAGCATAATTTGTAGCAGAGTATGAAGAAAAGATGAAAGAGGAAATTTTTTTTGAAAATTAAAAGCACACAGAGAGATTAAAACAGACTTTTCAGGTTGCACTAATTCTTCTGTTTCAAAAACTTCCCCATACACATAACAAGAGAATAAAAGTTCAGCCATAATCGATTTGTCCCTATGGTCAAGGGAAGGTTTGTGAGAGGGGTGGAACGAGCTGTGTCCCTTTGATTTTTAAAAGAGTGGGGAGAGGCAAAGAGAGCATAAACATTTCCTTTTGGGCATTGATGAGATTGTTTTTGGCTTCTGGCTCAAGCCTATGACATGCCTTGAAACAGACCCCAGAATCTATAATGCAAGAGGCTGATACTGATTTTACTCACCTGTGTAGCTTTGCCCTAAGTGCGAGGAAGATGCTGAAAACTGTTTCTAGTTAGGCATAAAACAATTAAGGAAGGAATAAAAACAGCACCAACAAGGAAGCAGGAACAAAGCTGTCTCAGGCCTTGCGGGTGATCCTATGTTCATGAGGTATTTTTGACAAACTGGTGTGAAGTTTAAGAACAGAAACTCAGTCTTAAATGACAGTCATTTGCCCATTCTTTTTATTATAGATTGATCACAAAAGCTGCCGGAGAGGCTTATGAGAATGATTCCGAGTGCCTTTGTTGTACTATTGGTGAGGTAAATATCGTGTTGCTGGAGGTGATACGATCAGACTAGATGTATAACAGAAATTATGGTTGATAACTGATAACTATCCTTATACATTGCAAATTATTTTTCACTCATTTGAAAAACTAAAACAATGCTGGCTGATTTTGGAAAAGACACTTCTTAAATTTCTTTCCTGCTCTTTCAATCTCTAAACAAAGGCAATGAAAAAGCTCAAATTAAAATTGAATTTAAATCTTATTCCTTTAATAAATAAATTCATAATTTGTTTCTCCCCATAACAAATGATTTCACCTGGAAGGGTTGCCATCTTAGGCATGTCAACATTGAAGATAATGTGGAAATTGTATGGTGTTGAAACACCAACCATGGTTCTTCTTATTCATGTGATCTGGGGTAAGATGCTTACACTTTTTGAGCCTTGTGTTCTTTACATATAAAAATAAAGTTAACATCTATTTTTCAGGGTTATCATAAAGATTAAATGAGATATGTCCAATTTCTAGCATAGGGCCTGACGCATATTTGATACAAATGATTTTCCTCTAAGGGTTAAATAATTAGAGAGATGTCATTTATTACAGAAGACCCGAAAAAAGCAAACAGAAAAAGCCCTAACTTTTCAAGTCTTTTAACCCTCTACTTTTTTCTGATTGTAGAAGTGACACATATTCTTATAAAAAAATTAAAGAACAAATTATTGAAACAAAAAATATTATTATTCATAATTTCACCACCCTTACTATTTGTCCGGTAATAATATATGCATTTATTATAGCCCTTTAAAGGCATTTTATATTATATGTTATATATACATATAATTAAAGAAGGAAAGCCTCTCAAAAATTATCTTTTCTTAACTCAGCCAGCTCTTGAATAAGAGCAAAGCAGTTAGAATCTGTATTCTATTCTTCTTTCTCTAAGTATAATCCATTAGCATTTCTTTACGTTATTAAAAACTCTTGGCACATATAATTTTTTGGTGGTATATTCTATTTATAGAAGTGTGTCATAAACATATAGGATATTTTCAATAGTTTACTATTGAAATGTACATTGAGATAAATATACTCACATATTTTGAAAAATTCCCTTAATTTCTGAGTATTTTCCATAAAGGAATTTCAGAGTAAATGAGTATGAACAACTTTATGACTCCTGAAACATTGCCAACTGCTTTCCTATAGAACAGGGTCATTAATATATCACCAGGTGAGAGTCTCGGCTTCACCTTAGCCTTATTAACACTGAGTATTACTATTCCGAATATTTTGCAAAAGTAAAAAATGGTATGTTGCTGTTTAATTTTTTATGATTGTGGTTGAATGCTTAGAATTGTTCTTTCACCTCCTGTGTCCTAGTTTGGCTATTGGGACTCTCATATTTTCTCATCCATTTAAATGTATTCTCTGTATAGAAAAGATAAACACTTGGTCGATTTGCTGTGAATATTTTTCAATATTATCTTTTACTTTTTAAATACATATGGAAGTTGCTTTGTTTTTAAAGTTGTATTTTGTCTTTCCTCATGAATTATTTTCTTTTAAGATTACCCCTTAAGAGAAGGTCCTGGGATTATTATTAATTTTTCTTTAAAAAATTTTGCCACCCAAACAGTTTCTAAGCTGTCTATAAAAAAAGTCCATGATTTCCTCTTTTGTGACCCTAGTTAGGGAAACTGAAGGGTAGAATGGAAGAGAAAGGTCACAAATACAAGCCTCAAACATGATGAAAATTATTTATGAGGTTTTTGTTTGTTTGTTTTAAACCAAGTGCCAATGGAATTTCATTCTGTGGTTTCAAGATTTGGAGAGAATAGAAAGAGTTGTTGACAACAAAATGGAATGTTAAAATCAGCAGGTTTCTTGACAGATGGGACAAACAGTTATATTTGAGACAACAAGAGACAGTAAAATAAGTGGCAGAATCTATCCAGTTTTTTGCTACCCTCAAACACTTTTCCTGTTTGTGTTTGTCTGTGCCTGTCTGTGACAGATCTAACTGAATCTGGCCCTGGAAATCTGTGAACAGCAAAAGATGAATGATTTTTGAATAGAAGGAAATCTACACGAATGTGATTCTTCTTTACAACAACAAGAAAACCGTATGAAAAGTCCTTCTCAGCTTATGATCCCAATTAAGCTATCTCAACACACTTCGTAGCAAATTCTATAACCCCCTAAAAAACACAGTTGGTCACATGCACAAATTTCAGTAATCAAAACATTTTTCTGTCTGAGTGTATTCTACTTTCTAATTTTCTTTGCAAACGTTAATTCCAGAGCAAGGTAGAAATCAAACCAGAAATTCTATCCTTTCAACTCTGTGCTTATAATGAAACATATTATTGAGCCATGAATTTTGCATGTAAATATGCTGAGAATAAAGAACTACATAGTCAGCACACCTGGTTGCAAGGAGCTTGCAGTGTGAGAGAGACCATGCTGGGGGCACAGTGTAAGGGAAATAGAGACAGTAAGATAAAAATATTAAATCATAGTAGGAGTGGACCAAAAACATCACACATGACATCAGAAGAGATGTATTAATACATTTATTCACCTAATATATATAAATGGCTAGTTGTTTGTGACTAGCATCAAGTCCTCAAGGTACTTTCTGTGTGGCGCCCACCCATGATAAAAAGTCTGTCAAAGTTGAAGTAGAAAGGAAATTCCTCAACCTTATAAAGGACATCTGCAGGAAACCTACAGCTAACATCATACATATGATCACTTACATTGGATATACTAGAAGTCTCCAGAAAAGCTACACTGATGACAGGGAATGGCAGGAGGTTGTCAGTCCAGTCATTGTCTACTGTGCTAAAGACTTCGGAATTCACTTTGGGCGCCAAGGAATGCTTTTGGACCAAGGAATGGACATCTGATTCTCATTTGAGAAAGCTCCTTCTGGCAGGAGAGTGAAGATAAGTCTGCAGGGTTTAAGACTGGGGGCAAAGAGACTGATTAAGAGGAGTTTGCAGCTGGGTGCGGTGGCTCACTTCTGTAATCCTAGCACTTTGGGAGGCCGAGGTGGGCGGATCACTTGAGCCCAGGAGTTCGGGACCAACCTGGGCAGCTGGGCAAAACTTCATCTCTATAAAAAAATACAAAAATTAGCTGGGCGTGGTGGTGCGCCTGTAGCCCCAGTTACCCGGGAGGCGGAGGTGAGAGGACCATCTGAGTCTGGAAGGTCAAGGCTGCGGTGAGCCATGACTGTGCCACTGCGTTCCAGCCTGAGTGACAGAGTAAGACCCTGTCTCAAAATAAAATTTAAAAAAAAAAAAAAAAAAAAGGAGGCTATGCAATAGCTCAAGTGAGCAATGACAAGGAGCTGAATGATGATGGGATGGATGGAAAGCATAGAGTAGATCTGAGACTCACTTAGGAGGCAAAAATATCAGAATCTGATGAACATGGGAATGAGAGAGTAAGAGTGAGAGGAGTCAAGCCTAATGTTGAAGGTGTCTATACACTGTTGGAAACCAAATGTGCGTCCATGCTTCTGAGTTGTTTAAAAACATTAAAGGAAAAAAAAATGGCATTTGACATTAAGTTGAGAGAGGAAAAGTAATAAAGATCCAAGTTGTATTTTTCTAAACAAACTGAAATACACTTCATTTGTGACCCAGACTTGCAGGCTAGGATTATACTTTGTTGGTCATTTGGACTAAGTGATTATTTTCATGATTTTGAATTTTGACCTCATCTTTTGGTGGGAGTGTTGTACATTTTCTGCACCCTCATCAAAAGTGATTTTAGGTTTGAAGGACTGCATTCTACAAGGATCTGCCAAACAATGACAGTGAAGGTTTCTTTCATCAGGTCTCTGAGAAGGAACTTTAAGTTATAACCAACGGTAAGTTACTGCTGGAACTATTACTTGTTTCTAAAGATTAAGATCCATAATGAGTTAGAGTCTGAACATAACAGTTTCACATTCTGACCTTTTTCCTTCATGGTTGCAATTCCTTGATGTCAAATGTGAAATATTAGCAGTGTAGAAAGAGACTTTTGGGTGAAAAATGCCTTTGCTTCCAGGAAAGCTTGCTGTGTTTCCTTTTCATTCCTGTTCATTTGGGAATAGATATTAGGCCTTCTTGTTCTGTAGCTATTATTTGAGGGGGGAAAATACAAATAGAAGCCAAGAGTATATTTTAAAAATTGAAGAGCATCAAGACATCACAGCCTGAGTTGGCCATAAAGATTTACAATTACATTTCCATCACAAAGACCCTGGCCCATCATATTTGGCCATGACCATTTATGTTTTGATTTCTATTTCTTTGGCGGGACAACACCCCAATTAGACAGATGAGTGTTCAATTCTGATTTTGGAGCACATTCTTGCTGGCCTAGGTTACTCCGGGACTCCTGTGGCTACTCTCCACTGAACTGTGCTTTGGTAGTTATAATCCTGCTATCCATGAATTCTTAGCATATAAAAAAAAACTATCCAGGTTAATACACTCATAGTAATTATGCCTGAATTACCTGGATAATTGACCAGAAATTCCCCTGAATTTTCTAGGTCCTTGCCTCTGAGTCCTTTTTACTATGTGCTGTATAAATTGAGTGGTGGTGATTGGGGTGGGAGGGGGTGTCAGGAATTCATTCCTTAAGCCCAGCAACTAGGTCAGATGGTCTACTTTAACCTCCTGGTAGCAAGTAGTATTGTTCTTTCAAGTATCACACCAGAATTATCATTGGGAATTATCATTATGAAAGCTGAGTTCTTACTGTAGTTCCGACTTGCTTGGAAAAAGAACTATTTTTATTCAGAACTCATATATTGCTAATATGATATATAACTCCCCTTTTCACAACTGTACATATTTACACTGTACATGGATTCCCCGTGTATCTTCAGCAAAGGAAAAACAAAAGGAGAAATAAACAGACTTCTACTGCTCACAAGAAACAAAACCTGCAATCGCTAACTGGGCTTCTCCAGTATTTCAAACCATTCCAAGAAGAAGAAAAAAAATTAAAAGTGACTCCACGGACAGATTTTCCTTTCATCAGGGTAAGAGCTGCATTTCATTACTTTAAAAAATTCTCGTTCATGTAAACAACACTAAATGCTTCCTGGTCTGGATATATAAAATTATTGGATGGCCACTGCTGCCCATTCATCTGAGACCCTGATGTGCCACAGTCGATTTCTGAGAACTGCTCTGCCACTTAATGTGACAAACACCCAGCCTTGCCGTTTAAGAGATCTTTGAGAAAGGCCATCCCCACATGAAATGAATTTAACAGCAGCAATTTGTCATTTTGCCCTTCCTTTGCTGGGGGAAAAAAATGCTAGTGATTTCTTTTGACTTAAACTGGGCATTCAAAAAGCTGTTTTTATTAATGAATCATATTAAGCCACTAGTGAAAGGCTCCCTGACTCTGTTTAAATAACAGGCTATGATTCCTCTCCCCTCAAGCTCTCCCCCCACCCCCATTTGGCTCTGCTGCTATTAATTGAGGAGTTTCTTTGTTTCTTTCCTAATGAAGCTAACAGAACACATCTGTCAGGTGCCCGTATTCTTTGCCTGTCTATAGTATGTAATAGACCAGCTGGAGGCTATAATGCTACACAATACCCCTGGCCGTTACAGCAACTATTTATTCCTGGGCTTTTCCTCCGAAAGGGATTTGAAAAAAAAAAAAAAAGTCTGAAATTTGGGCCTAATTGCTATTTACCCAGCGATAGACACCTGTTCTAGCTGAGACATTGGCTCATGGATCCCACACCTGAGACCTTAGGGAGAGTAGAGGGGAAATTTCAAGCAGCTGCCAGTCCATTTAGAGATAGAGAGCTTTAACTTGCGGGGTTTGCGTGTTTATATGTATACGCATATATTTTAAAATACTGTTTGTTTAGTATGCACACCCATAACCAGAGGGTATATATTAAACTCTGTGTACTATTATTTCACAGTCAATTGCTTATCTGAAGGCTATACACATACTGGTGTATAGCTACAACTGTGATCGCTTTAAAATAATGCACTGAGACTGAATTCAGTATCAATAACAGGCACGTGTCCTTCAAAATGTCCATTCCAGGCCTTGGGGGAAAATGGTTTCTTAGGATGAATCAGAGGGAAAAATTTAATCAAACATAACTTTTCTTGGAAAGATTCAACATCGTTTTGATTATTTCCTTTGCCGAATAGCTACGACTTCTCTCTTTGGACATGTTACACTTATTTTTCCCTTCTGTCTTGGTCAGAGAAGCACAATCTTCTGTTTCTTTGTTTATTTTTTGAAATCAGTAATGATATTTGTCCTAGTTTCTTGGTTTGCCTTCATAATACTTCTCATACATACTCAAGAGAAACAGACCACGAGCATGATGACAGTATTCACTTCTTGTGGAAATACAAAATAAAAAAACCTAAAGAAAAGTAATTAATAATGGAGACTTTATGTAACATAAGTTAATACATTACCTAATGTTACATTTAGTAGCAGTTCGAAATTCAAGTTTATTAAAATGTTATTAGATCACAAAAAGTACTGCCTTCATTTGTAAAAGAACAAGAGTTAGAATATATATGCTTGTGTGTACATATATGAGTGTGTGTGCTCGTGTGCACGTGTGTTTCCCCTGACTTTACACATTCCAGTTCCGTTGCCTCTGTTTTGCTTCAACTATATATACTTGAAGAGAAGAGGCTGGGAATAGAGAGATTTAGCACAAGCTCATTGGCAACAAAACAGAAATAAAACATTATTGCCCTGCTATTTTGTCTGGCCTCAAATCAGAAGACAATCACACTGCAGAGGGCTAGTGGGGAGGGGGAGCTTAGGGGGTTAGATGGGGAAGAAGGAGAAAAGAGAGGCAGGTTTTTTTTTTTTTTTTCTTATCTTGTCTTTTGTATCTTTTTTTCCTCAATCAGTAGGACTTCTGAGCTTTTTGATGGATTCTCCATTGGTATGCTAGAGCAGCCTCCCATTTACTTACTGTTTTGAGAAATTTGGCCTTTCTGAGCAAATCAAATAAACTTCACCTAATTTGCTCCCAACGAGAAAATTATTTATTATTTCTCCCAAAGGATACATGAGCTGTATTCAATACTGGTGTGAGAATTCACAAAATAAAACAAAAGGGGTGAAAGGACACTTTAATAAAATGCAGAACTACAATTCATACACAAAATCAGAATGATCTGAGTGATGTTAAGTGTATGTGCACATATGCGTGCATGCACGCACACACACACACATCATGCTGGTTAAGAAATTCCCTTTAGTCTCATCTGAAGCCAGAGGTGACCAAAGAGTCAGAGCCTTAGGAGGTAGCTGGGGATGACAGGAGAGATGGACAGTACTCACATACAAATGAGTGCTTTGCCTTGGGCCTCACACAGTTGGATAGAGAGCTGATGCAGAGACAGAAATTCATTTCCCATGAGAAAGGAGAGAAGTGCACAGGGAATGGGGTCACACCAGAACAGGTGATAATGAAATTAGAGTTAATGAAGGCTGGAAGAAACCTAGAGCTGATGGGGTGGTGAAATTGTTATCTGAGATGCACAGTAAAACCAGGGATGATATCTCAGTATGGGGGAAACAATGGTTGGAGATGCATGGTAGAAAAGTCCTGGGAAATATAAGAATCCTACCCTCATCTCTGAAGCAGGTCATCTCTTTGTTTCTGTGTTGCAATATTTCGTAAGTGGATGATTCTAGGAGGCAGATTATATGACGGAGAGCAAGACAGATAATGTCTCTGAGCCTCAGTTTCCTCTCTGGTAAAATGGGAATAGTAACACCTACCTTCTTCTTTTTCGGAAGATAAAATGCGATACTGTTTGTAGAACACCTAATGCAGGAACACATAGTTGGTGTCAAATATATTTTAGTTTTATTATATTTCTTTATAAGCAATTGGGTCATTATTATAAAAACACCAGTCAAGGCATTGCAAATTGGTTCATTCATGTAGTTGTCTACTCTCTAGATCCCTAATAGTGAACATGCCACATCAAAAAAGGGAAATGAATCTTAAATATATCTGTTCTTAATACACTTTTATATCTGAAGTATGTTATGAAAGATATGGATTTTGTCAGGAGCCGAGAAACTAAGTGATACACAGATAATACATATGACAGTAGTTAAATGAGTATTTGTGTTATGGCAGGGATCAGTGTTGGTCCTAGAATTAAGTGACTTTTGAGCTTGGTAGAGATACAGATTGAGATAGCTAGGCATGATTTTCCTCTCAAAGCATCCTGTTTGCATTGCCACTCTATTCAACTGCAGAGTGAGGCATTTTTGTGGCATTTCCTGAACAAATCTTTCTTTCTCTGAGCTGTGATTCATTTGCCCAGGAATACATTTTCCTGGGCCCACAGAAGCAGTGAATAACATTGTCTGTTGAAATATTCTTTGGTGCTGCTCAAAATCTTCTGGATACTTTTCCGATCTTGAATATATCCCACACTGAATCCTACCTTCTCAGGTAGATGCCAGACATGCCATCACCATATTCTGTGGAAGCTAAGGTTCAGACATGTGACCTGGGCTCTGACAGTCGGACATGCACATATGAGATTTGGATACAGTTGAAGGCATCATGAGATCAATCTCCAGCCAAGCATAGTGGCAAAGGTGTTTGGGTTTTGTTGTTGTTGTTGTTTGTTTGTTTTAGAGATGGGGTCCCACTCTATTGCTCAGAGCTGGGACTATAGGCATGAGCCACTATGCCTGGCTGTTCCGTTTTTTGGTGTTGGTACTGGCTTCCTAGCATTCAGTTCTACATGCTGTATTGCCAGATGGTATTATGAGGTGTTTCAATAGCAAAGAATTTGGTGTGATCGATTAGCTTTATGCTCTAGTTCTCTGAGTCTTCTGAAAATTCTAAGAGCTCCCTAATGCTTTTAATAAAGTCTTTGTCTACTTTCACCAGCTAGAGTGTATTCAGTTGTTTGCTATTAAAAATCTTGACTGGCTAGGTGTGGTGGCTCATGCCTGTAATCCCAGCACTTTGGGAGGTTTAGGCAAGCCAAGGGCTTGAACCCAGGAGTTTGAGATCAGCTTGGGCGACATGGTGAAACCCAGCCTCTCCAAAAATTAGCCAGATGTGGTAGCACTTGCCTGTAGTCCCAGCTACTTGGGAGGCCGAGGTGGGAGCCTTGCTTGAGCCTGAGAGGTCGAGGCTGCAGTAAGCTGTGATCATGCCATTGCACTCCAGCCTGGGTGATAGAGTGAGACCATGTCTCAAAAAAAAAAAAAAAAAAAAAAAGGGAGAGAACCTTGACCATGGTGCATGTATTGCATGTTTTATAATGCCATCAAAAGTAATGATATTTTAGTTAAATAGTATTGTACACGTGGTGCCTACTTCCCAAGGACCCATTCACCCCTCTGTTAGTAATTACCCTCACTTTTGGAGGGTAGGGAACATGTAGCAATTCACAGTTCTCTAGTGTAGCTGTCTGGCTGCGGGGAGAAGTTAACTCTACCTTGACTCTAGAAACAGTCATGTCACTCAAGCCTATGTTAATCAGTGTAATTCTATTTGTTGGTCTTTGCTATAGAGCAGATATTTGGTCCAGCAAGATGCAGGGGGTAGTGTCCTAGATGCTTCTGGGAAGGATCTCCTGAGGGAGTTTCCAGCAACAACTTGTTTTCTATCTATACTGAAAATATAATTCAAGGGGTTGTTTGCTGCCTTCTTTCAGCCACAGGAAGGGAGCCAGCTCCAGGATGAATATGATACAATGAAACACATAGCAGAAGGCCAGAAAGAAACTATGTACTTGATTTTATCATTGGGCCACCAAATCTACCCAGCCCTTATGTCCGCCCTAGATAGGGACTTTCTAGTTATGGGAAGCAGTTAATACTCTTGTTGTTGTTTCTCATCTTGCATTGGGTTCTGTTTCTTGCAACAAATGCATCCTAAATTACCAAATCCTCTTTTTTTGTTGTTAAAAAAAAAAAACAAAAACGGAGCAGCATCATGCTACTGATTATGTGACTCACTGTTATTTTATGAACTATTAGGAAGGGGAAAAAAAGCTGCCAATTAAACTGACACAATGTTTTTGTTACTTTCAGTTTTTGTTGTATACTTTCTGCAAAAGCTCTTTCATACAAATTTAGACATTTTTGTTTGTCATTTATTGTTTCTGTGCACATAAAAGGAAAATACCCGTAAAATAAATTCGTTAAATATTCTAGAACTTCTTCATATTCTCTAATTGCCCCTCTAGTTCTATATGTCTATCTTTCTCTGTCCAGCTCTGTGCCCTGGGGAGTTCACCCCTGTGGGCTGCATCTCCCAAGCTGAGTGTCTTCCAGGTGCTGATTGGCCCAGCCAGTGAAAGGCACCATCAGGAGACTGGGGAACATGAGAAAAGGAATATTGGAGTATTTCTCCCGGCTATGGTGCAATGTCTCTGGTAGTCACTGTAACCCTCTGGGACTAGAGCTTCTCCAGTTCTCAGAGTTCCTATTAAGATCTCCTGCCTTAATATTTTCAAAACTAGGGGTAGTAATGACTTCTCAGTGGGACCTTAGTTCTTTTATTAAAGTCTTTTTATTTGTACCACTGATGCTGAATTCTGATCCCTGACCATTCCATGACTGGCACAGAGTCCAATTCTTCCAGATAACTTTTCTATTCAAAATCTTTAACCTCTGTGTTTTTCCCCCTTGGTTCATTCCCTGTGCCATCAAGAAAACTGTTGGTGTGGGATTTTTTAAAAGAGTGGTCACTGTTTACTTCAGTAAAACTTTCAAGATGTAACTTTGAGCGGCAGATATCTTCCTTGGGATGACCTAATATTGCTTCCCATGTAATAATAAATCTCTTATGTTCTTACACACATCTGTCCCATCTTTCCCTTTTCTGTGGCCCTTCTCAGATTCTTGCCTGGTAAATATTGTCTTCCAAGTAGCTTTGCCTCCAACCTTTCTATTCTCCTGCTCATTTATGTACCATGGTCACACTCAGGCTCAAAAACCATCTAGTGCATCCAAATATGCATAGAACAAAACCTAGTTTCTTGTCTGACAGTCAAGATCTTTCATAATCTCGCTTCCTCCAGATATAATTGTTTTAAAAAACACAAATTTTTATTGTGCTCTATGTATATACCAGACACTGTTCTAGGAAGATAAATATTTTCCAAGGTTAGGACACAGTCAGATAAGCCAATAATTATACTGCAAAAGAAGTGCAATATATATACAACCCGTATCTTGTTAGATGATTCTAGTCTGGGCAGAGAAAACCGGGTCATTTAAACAAGAACACACACCTTTTTTTTTTTTTTTTTAGCTTTGGGGAATATGGGATAGACTCTTGGGCCACCCCACCCCATCATTTTTATTTTTATTTTTTAGCTTTACTTGAGAAAGATGGCATAGACTCTTGGGCCACCCCACCTAGCTTCAAGTCCCTGTTCTCTCATTTACTTGTCATGTGACCTTGGACATGCTACCCTCTCATGGGCCCTGGGTTCTCTACTTTTTGGCATATTTCTGCCTTTCTCTTTGTGCTCCCTGCCCTTATTTCTTTTTGTTCACTGGCTACTGTGCTCTATCTCCACTGGAGAGAACCCAACTGATTGGTCCAGAGATTAGCCTCTCCCAATCAGGCTTTCATGTGCTGTGTCTCATTTAACAGGCTAATAATCAGTCAATGAGTAGGCCCTTTGCGGGTGAGATCTCCAACCTGGTTCTATCAGGGGCTCCCGCAGTGCAAGGTCTAGCTCAACCCTGCATCACTGGCATGGGGAGGTAGGCTGGATGGCATAAACTAATCAAAGTGTTGTTTGTCCAGGCACCAGTCCTGGTTCACAAGCTATTAATAGTCTGAGTGAGAAAATCACAATGCTGATATAAGTGGTTAGAGAATGTTAACAGCAATTCGACTTTGCTGAAACAGCCAAATGCATGATCAGTGGTCTTGAAAGTCTTGCAATCAGGATACGGACCAGTTGGGGTGTTGTCAAACACACCTGGAAAATTGCATGCCTCACACACCGAGTACTGGTCACATGCAGTAGGACCACAGGATGCTCTTCAGTAGATTGGAAATTGAAATAGCACAACACAAAACCGGTCCTTCACCACAGATAAAGAACACGCATTTATATCAGATGCATAGGTATAAGTATTTCATAATGAATAGAAATAAGCATCCTCTCTGAGCAGACAAATTAGTTAAATCACCTTCTCTGGATGAGCACAGCTCTGGGGTGAGGGTATGAGGACACAGTTTAGTAAACAGCTAGCCTTGCGCATTTCAACCCCAACTCATCCTATCAGCCAAGGCTTCTGAGCAGTGCACAAACCACACAGCCACATATAGCCTCACATGGTAGCTGTGCCCATGGGTTCCTGGACTCAGAGACCTGTGCTTCAGTTCACACATGGGATTTCTTTTATCAGGAGGCTCGTTAGCAGGGCGAACTTCAACAACAGTTTGATCTCCAATTTGGGATAGAACTCAAGATACTTGTCTCCAAAACCTGGGAACCCAAATTCAGATATGTTTATAACCACTGTTTCAGTAATTCTCAAACAATGAGACATTCCATGATAGAGATGTTGCTTCTGAAATAGTCTGTGATGTTTGGAAGCTGGTCTGCACAGCACTCCTAGTGGACTTGCGAGGCAGGTGTCACCTAATTCCACCTGCCTTCTCTGGTCGGTAGATACAATAGCGACCCCCCAATGAATTATGTCCCCATTGTCTACATGCCCTTGTAATGTGGCACTATAGCTCCGGTCAGCAAGAGGATGGACCTATTTCCCACCCCCTTGAATCCGATCTGGCTTTGTGACTTGTTTTGACCAATAAAATGCATAGGCCTTAAGATGCTCATGGCTTTCACTGCTCCCTTATTGGAACACTAAGACACCATGTTGCGAAATAACCTAGTACAGCTTACTAGAACATGAGCAGTGATGTTGAGAACCAAGACATCTAGCTGATAGCCCACATTAACTGCCAGATGCATGAGTGAGCCTATCTAGATCTACCAGCTTGAGCTGAGCAGTCAAATGACTGTAGCCATATCAGTGATCCTACGACTGGCAGAACAACCATTTGGATAACCAACTCAAAAACCATGAGAAATAAATTATTGTTGTAAACCACTAAATTTTGCAGTGAGTTGTCACACAGCAGTAGATAGTGAAGACATCACCCTACAAAGTCTCTTCTCTGACCAGTCAAAATATTGTGAACATGTTACTACTATTTCTGTATTAGCTTTTTACTTCTATGGAGCCACATTTTTTTTTTTTTTTGGTTTGACAAAGTCTCACTGTGTCACCCAGGCTGCAGTGCAATAGCGCAGTCTCAGCTCACTGCAACCTGACTCCCTGGTTCAAGTTATTCTGCTGCTTCAGCCTTCTGAGTAGGTGGAACAACAGGCTCATGCCACCACCCCTGGGTAATTTTTTGTATTTTTAGTAGAGATGAGGTTTCACTGGGTTATCCAGGATAGTCTTGATATCCTGACCTCATGATCTACCCGCTTCACCATTCCAAAGTGCTGGGATTACAGGCATCACGCACCATACCTGACCAAGCCGTATGTTTTTTGAGGCTTCCTTGTATGTCTAACTTATCTCAGATTCCTCTCGAACATCTCAGAGCAAACATCAAAATGCCTTCACATAGTAGACACTCAAAAACCATGTACTTTAAAATAATGTGGCTATAGGTAACAGTAGGCAGAGACTACACCACTGCACTGCAGCCTGGGCGACAGAAAGATAAGACTCCATTCCCCCCCCCTCCAAAAAAATGTGGATTATTCAACATTTTATAATCGTAAGGTCATACCGAAACTTTTCACTTAAGGTTTTGTGCTAAATGATGCATCATCTGAGAAATGTGGATGGAGGTGGGGAGCAGCAACTCACTCCTGTAACTCCAGCACTTTGGAAGACAGATTACAAATTCAGGAGATTGACACCATTCTGACTAGCACTGCGCAAAATTTGGGGGTTCTTGATACCCCCGACTTCAAAAACAAAGCTGTAAACCCTAGTGGTAGAATGCTACACTTCTTTAAAAATGGTGTGTTTAAGTTTATTCATTCATACCCGTCTGGAGCTACTGCTTTGTGGTGTCGTCCATGCTGATACAAACAAACCTACAAACTTTCATGAGAAGTTTTACAGCTCATAAAAGCGACATGACCCGCAAAACATAGTTTCCGCTCTGTCTCCGGTAGCCTGCTTTTATTCACTTATCTGACCCCACCCACATCCTACTGATTGGTCCATTTTACAGAGAGCTGATTGGTCTATTTTACAGAGAGTTGATTGGTCCATTTTACAGGGAGTTGATTGGTTCGTTTTACAGAGAACTCATTGGTCCATTTTGACAGTGCTGATTGGTACATTTACAATCCCTGAGCTAGACACAGAGTGCTGATTGGTGCCTTTACAATCCTTTAGCTAGACACAGTGCTAAACAGAAAAGTTCTCCAATTCCCCACTAGGTTAGCTAGCTGAAGAGTACTTACTGGTGTATTTACAAACCTTGAGCTAGACAGAGAGTACTGATTGCTGTATTCACAATCCCTTAGTTAGACATAAAGGTTCTCCAATTCCCCACTAGACCCAGGAACCCAGCTGGCTTTACCTAGCGCATACCGCACCAGGTCGCAGGCGGAGCTGCCCGCCAGTCTTGCGTCCTGTGCCCACACTACTCAGCCCTTGGGTACTCTTATCAGATCGGGCGTCGCGTCGCGGCGCAGGAGCCGGTGCTCGTCGGGGAGGCTCCGCCGTGCAGGAGCCCACAGCGGAGGGGAGAAGGCTCAGGCACAGCGGGCTGCAGGTTCCGGGCCCTGCCCTGCAGGGAGGCAGCTGAGGCCTGGCGCGAGCGCAGTGCCGGCGGGCCAGCACTGCTGGGGGACCCAACGCACCCTCTGCTGCTGCCGGCCCGGGAGCTAAACCCCTCACTGCCCAGGGCCAGTGGCGCCGGCCAACCGCTCCGAGAGTGGGCCCACCGACCCCACGCCCACCCGGAACTCGCGCTGGCCCGCGAGCGCCGCGCGCGGCCCCGCTTCCCGCCCGCGCCTCTCCCTCCACACCTCCCCGCAAGGAGAGGGAGCCCGCTCAGGCCTCGGCCAGCCCAGAGAGGAACTCCCACAGTGCATCTGCGGGCTAAAGGGCTCCTCACGCACAGCCAGAGTGGACCCCGAGGCCGAGAAGCCTCTGGCCCTGGGCAGTGAGAATGCGGTAGAGGAAACCAGCTGGGCTCCTCAGTCTGTGGGGACTTAGAGAACTTTTATGTCTAGCTAAAGGATTGTAAGTGCACCAATCAGCACTCTATCTCTAGCTCAAGGTTGGTAAATGCACCAATCAGTGCTCTGTGTCTAGCTAATCTCGTGGGGACTTGGAGAACTTTTGTGTCTAGTTAAAGGATTGTAAACGTACCAATCAGCACTCTATGTCTAGCTCAGGGATTGTAAACACACCAATCAGCTCTCTGTAAAATGGACCAATCAGCAGGATGTGGATGGGGTCAGATAGGGAATAAAAGCAGGCTGCCCTGAGCCACCAGTGGTAACTTATTCCAGTCACCTTTAGCAATGTGGAAGGTTTGTTGTTTTGGTGTTCACAATAAATTTTGTTGCTACTCAGGTTTTTGGGTTTGTGTTGTTTTTATGGGTTGTAATACCACGAAGGTCTGCAGTTTGACTTTTAAAGTCAGTGAGACCACGTAACTCACATGAAAGGGACAGTCAACTGCAGACAGGCTGCCTTTAAGAGCTGTAATAGTGTGAAGGTTTGCAGTTTCATTCCTGAAGTCAGTGAGACTGGGAAACCACCAGAAAGAAGAAACTCCAGACAGACAGACTGACTTTAAGAACTGTAACACTCAGTGCAAGGGTTTGCAGCTTCATTCTTCAAGTAAGCGACACCAGGGACCCACAAATACTGGACACCATGTACTTGGGAGACTGAGGCAGGAGAATGGCGTCAACCTGGGAGGTGGAGCTCATGATGAGCAGAGTTTACGCCACTGGACTCCAGTCTGGGTGACAGAGACTCCATCACAAAAAATAAAAAATGGATGGAAAAAATATGGTAACTTTGCCAGGCACAGTGGCTCATACCTGTAATCCCAGGACTTTGGGAGGCTGAGGTGGGTGGATCACTTGAGATCATAAGTTCAAGACCAGCCTGACCAACATGGTAAAACCCTATCTCTACTAAAAAACGAAAATTAGCCAGGCATGGTCGCATGTGTCTGTAATAGCAGGTACTTGAGAGACTGAGGAAGAAGAATTTCTTGAACCCAGGAGACAGATTGCAGTAAGAAGAAATTATACCACTGCACTTCAGGCTGGGCAGCAAGAGTGAGACTCTCAAAAAAAAAACAACACAACAATTTAAGGACCTACCTTTGCTACTTAAGAGGAAGAAGGAAAAGACAAAGGAAGTGGAGACGTATACTTTGTATCCATGTGAGGCTTTGGAGAGCTCAGTCTGCAAGTTCTGGTCAGTTTGATTCAAGCAGGACTTAGCTTCCTCCCCACTGTGAGGTTAGACAGTTGTGAGTTGGGCTGTTTGTGAGTGTCTAGTCCCAGTGACCGTGATTGCTGCTCTCTCCCAGAAGGAGATACTTTGAGTGTGGTTGTCCACCATATTTAGCATCTGCTTTTCTTCCAGGAGCTCTTGCTGTGCTCCCTGGCTGGGCTGTCCAGCTCTCACATGACCTCCTCTTCTGAACACGTGGTCTTGTGCTTTCTCTTCCAATGCTACTCACAGTGTGTTGCAGCTCACGCTGGCGGTTTCTTGTTCCATGTCTGTTTTCCATTCTGGTTTGTAAATTCCGTAAGGGAGCGTGTTTCTCTCTTTGTGGAACGTGGGTAGACATGTTTAAAGAGCCCAAAGGGCTGCTAAACTGCTCCATACTGCATACACTAATATGTGAAAAAACAGTAAGGACATAATGGGTCCAATCTATTCTGATGTTGTTTCTTTGCACGTTACTTGTTACAGTTATAATTAAAGTTTGATTATGAAATTTAACGTTGGTTTATCATGCCTTCCTATGACCTTAGTGTCATAAAATGGAACTAAATAATTTCTAATATTGATCTGATTCTTTCAACATCTGTTTGACACAACTCTCCATTTGCAAACATTTCCTTATTAATGTTACTTGTCTCGGTTCCCAAGCTCGTATTTTATCTACTTAATGTTCTCTCCAAAATTTAGCTAGCTTATATTAAAATAGCTAAAAGGTAACTTTTGTGGTAGTTTTTAAATGGCACTAGATCAAAAGCTTTCTTAATGATCAGCTAAATTAAATTTATATCACCTTCCCATTGGGGCCGTTTTGAGAAAAAAAAAGACTACTTTGTTGTGTATAATTCTAATTTAAGAATCTAGACAGTCTATAATTAATTGCTGTACATTTTTCTCAATTGCAGTTGTGACATTCGTGTTTCCTGTTTGTCTCCAAAAACTTTCAAATTCTGGATATAAAGATACAATTTTTAACTTCTAGCAGTTTAGGTATACATTTCGCTTTGAGTAATACCAATAATACCAATACTTTACATTTTCATTTTCTGGTAATGGTAAGTTGGATGAGAGGGAAATAGCATCCTAAATTAGGGTTGAGCAGGGAAACGCAGGTTTGCTTCTGTGCATGCAATATATTTCTCTCCTACAATTTCATGTACAGTGGAGCTTTTGGGTTGATTGTAGGTGAACAATAACATCTAGCATTAGAAGAATTTTAATGATGGTGAACTTTAAAAAAAAAAAAAGCATTATTTCTGACTTAAAAAGTTGATCCCTTGACTCTGTAACTATTCTTTGTTTGAAACCCCTTACAGTTGGCTTCTCTGGGTACTTGCGAAGGTTGTAACCAGACAAGGCATGAATTATCTGGAAATGAATAAAAGCTCAAGAAACTGAAAAAAAACAGTTGCACTAAAATGCCATTAAGAACTAATTATAATCTCTTCTCCTTCTCCTCTTTCTTCTTGCTAACTTCTGTTTCATCTTATCTTAACCTGTTCTCGTATTGTTAGTGAGTGATAGCTTAGGTATGGATGGGAGACAAAAAAATTCATAGTAGTAACAAGATGAATAACCTCTGATACCCAAATTGCTGCCTAATAACAAAATTATGTTATTATGTTATTAAGGTCAATAGCTCAGATGAAATAGGACAATGTACAAATTAGCAAAAATTACAAATTAGCAAAAATGTTAAGATTTTTTTCATTGCTCAACAAATGTTTATTGACCAACAAATGTTTATTGACATGTGTTCAGGCACATGGAGGATCTCCTAAACTGTAGAACCTTGCAGGTCCCCATGAAAAGCCTGTTGCTTTGTCACACCCTTTAAGGATTTCCAAGTAACCACCATCTGTAGAGATGCTGCTTCCAGTGTGCCCAAGAAATGAGTCATAGGGAATCCCATGGAAATCTCAGAGAAATTCACATGGTAATTCCTGATGATACTGCAGAGGCTAGTGCTATAGCAGTTGACATTGCAGTATATTACTCTGTTGTTTCATTCCCAAGTTTGGAGGTTGCACCCTTGCTCATGATCTCTGTGACCAGTGTCTTGTAAAGGGTCTGTCTGGGCTTGATAAACCTGACCTCTACCATTTGCTGCTGCTTTTCCTAGATCTTATCAGTGGAGGAAATGGCATGGACTCAAGTACGCAGGCTCTTTTGTCGGCTTAGTGTAACCCAACAGAGGACAAATGGATAGACATTGTCCCCATTTCCAGTGATCTTTCATTCAATAAGTAGACAGAACAATGAGGAGGCATGTAGCAGAGTCTGTAACTCCCAAGAAAGGTTAGTTCTAAGCCTGGCTCTGAAGAAAGGATAGATGTTTCCTGGGCTGTGGGTAGGGGAGCAGGGTGAATTCTTCTGATGAGAGGTGCATTGATCAATGGAAGTTGAATGAGGTACAGTGGGTGTCAGCCCAGAGTATGAGGCCAGGAGGAGTAAGATGGGCTGGAGGGTCAAAGAGGGGCCAGACTATGCTGTGTCTTGCCAGCCTCAGGTAAACAGTTTGCAATGGGAACACTTTATAGAGTTCTGCAGAGGGGAGTGATAAGTGACATCATTCCTCCTTCAACCTTGAAGATCATATCTGCAGTTAAGACGCCCCTGGGGGTGGCTAGGGAAGATGGATTAAAACAAACAAACAAGCTGGGCATGATGGATCACGCCTGTAATCCCAGCACTTTGGGAGGCTGAGGCAGGTGGATCATTTGAGGTCAGGAGTTTGAGACCAGCCTGGGCAACACAGTGAAACCCCGTCTCTAGTAAATATACCAAAAATTAGGTGGGATGGTGATACGCACCTTTAATCCCAGCTACTCGAGAGGCTGAGACAACAGAATCACTTGAATCCAGGAGGTGGAGGTTGCAGTGAGCCAAGATTGCACCACTGCATTCCAGCCTAGGTGACAGAGTGAGACTCCATCTCAGTAAATAAATAAATAAATAAAACAAAACCCAGGGGGCTTCATTAAAGTATAGGAATTAAATATAGTCACTTTAGAAGTCAATATCAAGGAGAGAGTCAAACAACAATCTCTAATTCCTGGCTGTATATACAGCAGAGAAAATTCTGTATAATATTGAAACTCAAAGTTTATAGTCAGCTAAAAGAATTAAAAACTTAAGCCACATTTGTTGAATTTAAGAGTGTCTGTGCTAATTATGCAGTCATACTGTTGGTGAGCATATGAAAGCATGTTTTGATTTTCTTCTTTAAACTTGCAAACTCAACAAAGGGAAATTTTTGGTTTGTTTACATGTTTAGTTTTGATTAACCAGACTGTCCTTAACTTAGTAAGAGTAGTTTTTGTACACAGCTATTCTTAAACATTCAAAGTAACTTTTCTACATTCTAGATCTACTAATTGTAGGTGGTCAAACTGCTTATGGTAATAGCTTGGATTTTTAGAATTTGCCATTATTCTACCAAGTCTGGTATTTAAGATGCTATGAGGTTCCTCTCTATGAGCCCTGTATGAGTTTGCTGTGGCTACTGTAACAAGTTAGCACAAATGGAAAGGCTTAAAACAAATCAAATTTATTGTCTTACTCTGCTGGAGGTCAGAATTCCAAAGTAGGGCTGCATTCCTTCTGCAAATTCTAGAGAAGAATCCACTTCCTTTCCTTTCCCAGCTTCTAAAGGCTGTCCACATTCCTTGGCTCATGGCCCCTTCCTCCATCTTAATAGGGTATCACTTCAACCTCAGCTTTTGTCATCACATCTCATATTTCTGCCTTTGATCCTCTTGCCTCCCTTTTCTAAAGAGGGGGATCTATAGAGCTCCTTCTTTGTAATTACATTGAGCCTTCTGGAATAATCCACAATAATCTTCTCTTTTCGAAGTCCTTAATTGTATCACACTTGCAAGGGTCTCTTTGCCATGTAAGATACATATTCACAAGTTCAGGGTATTAGGACATGCATATCTTTGGGCCGTTATTCAGTCTTCCACAGGCCCTGGATAAACTAACAGTTTGTTAATCATGCAATTTAAAACTTGGAAATAAAACAAAAGATGGAAGGTATATTCTTTTAATATCATACTGAGGTTTTGTTTTATTTTTGAGCAGGGTCACCTAAATATCTAGGGTCCAATGGAGAAAGAACATGTTTCTAATAACATATTCTCAAGGTTAGCTTACAAAGGTGTTTCTCTGTCAAACACTTCTGTTCACTGAAAGAAAACTTATGATGAAACAGGTTACAATGAATCTTTAAGAAAGCATGTAACAAGTATGCACATTCTGCATATGTTCCCCTGAACTTAAAATAACAGTTAAAAAAAAGAAAACATGCTTACATTTGCCTTCTATAACCTCTTATGTAAACCTGGGTAATATGAACCAATGGAGAAAGAAATATGTTCCAATTACATATTGTCAATGTTTGCTTAAAACCCCCATATATTACTTAATTATTTAGGAACTGTACCTGTGTTTGATTTTATTTCTGCTACTTAAAGTTTCAGACATTGGGTTAAGTATTAAATATATGTTAACTTGCAAACCTGAAAAGAGATGGAAATCATTGTTGTCCAGGAAAGATAACCCCAAAAGTTATGGTTTTATTACCCTTATAACCTACAGGACATTAACAAGTTTTTTCTCTAATTCTGCAAACTTATTTTGGAATTTTCTCCTTGTATAATATCTTCTCATCTTAATTTTAATGTTATCATTTTAATGGTTCAACTCATTAATAAGTTGAATACATGTTTAACACAGATGCATGCAGTATTTGTACAAGTTTTAACTTTTTGACAGTTATGGTTTGACAATGAATTTGTTGGGAAAATGATATTAATTGGCTCAACAGCAAACTATATTGGCTTAATAGATATTCAATATCCTTCCCACTCCAAGAGTCTGTGATGATCTTTATTTCTCATTAGCACTCACAAACCAATGTTATGCTCTCAGGGAAACCTAAATAGATGGAATTTTCAGTCTAAATGTTGATTGAAGCTTGAGATTTTTTTCCTCTGACATTAACACTATACATTTTCTGTGCTTCACAATTTTTCTAACTGATCTATGGAGTTGGTGGCAATAGTGACGAGTAGCTGGTGCAGCATGCTATAACATTTACATATTAATAACTTAATGGAGCTTGACAATCAGTTTCACTCAAAGGTAGGTAGGAAAGAGGAACCTAGAGAGCTTGAATATAGGAAGTTGGCTTGTCTGTCTTGAACATGAGGAAAAATAATAAACTGATGTGGCTGTTAATATGTGGTGAAACCAGCTTATGATGTTTGTGATAGGTACAAAACAGGCAAAAATCATACACTGTCGGGAAAAAAAGTTAACTACTCTTGGTTTAAAAATAAAGAGAGGAAATCACTACTAGTGATTTTCCTTTTAAAGATAATTGGAAACAAAATATAAATTGTCATATAAATACCTTTTCAAAAATGTATGACTGTACTCTGTGTTCCCAAAGTTTGTACTGTGGCAGGTTTACAGTAACAGAAGTGTGTACGTAACTCTGCAGAAAGACATAAAAGAGTATTGTGTTAAAATTTCGCAGACAAACTTGCACCCTATCTTGCTTGGACAAAATTAACATGTTTTTAAAGCAACAGAATTTTGCAATACATTATCAAGATGGCATAGGGGCTAAGTGGTTTCATGCTTTGACAGTCAGATATTATTTACTAGAGAATATTTTTAATTAAGAAGAAAAAAGAAACCAAGGCTCAGCAAATAGTAGAAAGCTATAAGGATTGCACCCTCTCTATAATATTATAGTTTCCTTTTTGTTAAACTTGGTAAGAACACAAAGAAGAGTAATGCCTCAGTGATGAAGAAGGTTGGATACAAGTAATACCGGGTCATTCCCCTTGCTTGCAAATTGTACTTTGACTTTTTCTAACTTCGACTTCTATTCAATTCCTTCAGCCATTTCAAACTCACACTTTAACATTTAATTGCCATGGCAAATATTTATTTTCTTACATGGCAATTTAATCTGTATTTTAAATTTCAGATTAAAACATGTTTGTTTTTCTAGGAATGCCTGTATTAAGTAAGCAGCTGTCAGTATGTTCATCGCACACTGAAGACATGTAGTCACATATTTTGGGCATGGAGGTGGGAAGTATGGGAGGGTTCTCACTAAATAAATCACCTAGCATGGCTTTGGTAGGAAGGATCCTTATTACCTCCCTGTTACCTTAAGGCCAGTGTCTAAGAAAGAGAATTCTAGTCATCCTAGAAGTTAGCAGAACATTCAAGGAACTACAGCGGAGGATTACTTTTTTTAATGTCAGAGAAAGCCAAGTCCAGTAGAAACATTGAAGAGATTCCCTTGAGATGATGGTACTGAAGAATGACTTCTGAGTACTAGAAAGAATTTTAATTAGGCTGCTATGGATACCTATAGATAACATCAAACAACTTCTACTTGGCTGCCTAACTAGAGAATGACGGCCCCTGGATGTGATCAAAGCCCCCTGAGTTCTCAGGAGTTCCCCTTGAATCAAACCCGTCGTAGCTCATTTAGATGCTGTGTAGCGTTTGGTGTGGTTCGGAAGTTGCTTTTCCTCCCAGTGCTTAACCTCCTTTCCCCTAAGATACAAATGTCAATATTGGATTTAGTCTTGTTGAATGGATGTGTCAGAGGGGAGATTAGTGACTGGCAGCCACAAAAGGGTTTTTCAATTGGCAAAAGTAAATTTTTCACAAATGAATCAAAACAGTTTGAGGTGGAAAAGAAGCAGGGGGATAAAACCCTTGCCAAATTTTGTCATGATGCCTCATTAAATGGATTTGAATACTTCAGTGTGGGCACTTTATCTAGAAGCTACTGGATTCACCCCACAGGAGGCTCCAGAGTGAGGGAAAGAGAGCATCTGCTTTAATATCCTCAAAAGGGCATTTTCTGTGAAAAGTCTCAGTATATTGTCCCCTTTTATAGCATGAAACCATCCGCAGCCTAGCTTCAGATGATCAGACTGCCTGACTCATTATAACAATCCTTAGACCATTTAATGTGATAAATTTAAATTGTGGAAGTTTTTTATTGGTGGTTGTATTCATGCCTTTTAGAATTGGTTGTGCTGCTTGCTTTTTTGCTTATTTGTTTGTTTTGAATGATTTTTGATAGTCAAACATCCCTGCTTTGACTGATTGAGTATAAATGGAGGTGGTTCCTACCTCCTTTCTTGAACAATTTGCACTGCTGGCGTAATTGTTAAGGTCATTGTTTGTGTGGTCACATTTATATTTCTAGTCATTTTAAATATTATGTGCATGTCTATTTCAGGGAAGTGGTATTCCAGCAGGAAGGAAAAATAAAAAACATCCTTTGGGATGTAGTTGATTTATTAATTAAAAGCAGTCATGGTTTATCCTTATCAGGTTTAGCAAAACATGCTAATGGTTATAAACTTAGAAGTCACAAGAAACAAACTTGAAAATTATGGGAGAAGAGTTTGGCAGTACCAGCTTATCTCCTAATCAGCTCTAAGATTCATGGAGAGCTGTTGACAAAATGTTTTAGAAAGGTGGTCTCCGAATCTTAAGAAAATATCATTACATTCATGACCCACTTCAGTTCAATTTTCTAAATTTGAGGTTTTGCCAAATGGCTGGAGAAAGCAGTCAATTTGTTAAAGTTTAACTTTAGAGCCCATGACTGGCTCTTGATAGATCCCTAAATTTGCTATGTCAAAAGATTACAAACACTCAAAAAGTTTCTACTTTATAAGGCACCTGAAAAAGGCTTCTTTTTTTAATAACAAAAAATTTTCAGGCTACATAAGTTAGGATTAGGTTTGGCCATATGTGACAGAATGCCACCAATACCAAAGCCTTCACCACACAAGGTGCATTTTCTCACATGGAGTAAGTTCATGTGAGAGAGGCTCAGCAGAAGGCTGGCACAACGGCGCCACAGTTCGTCAGGACCTTTGATAGTTCTCACTTGGCATTCTGCACCTTGAGTCTGGCACCTTAATAAGCTACAAGGCACTTGTAATTCTCAATGTTTTAAGGTGCTCACAATTTTGTAAGAGACAGGTATACACACATTTAATTAGGATGAATACATAAAATAACAATATAAAGATATGAAAATACGATGGATTTTTTTTTCTGTGTAAAAGAATTTAGGAAGAATGATAATAATAAGCATGAAGTAGAAAAAAAAAAGACATTTGTGTGTAGCAGAGAATAACACTTTTTTTTCCTCCACTCCCAGTTGCACCAATCCTCGCTAGGGAGTGTGGTGTTCCAGCATGCCTTTCCTGCAGTGTATGAGCGCTCTTATGTCCCTTGGTCACAGAGAATGTGGCCATGCCCTAGGCTGTGGCAACATGGTGCATTATAAAACGAACCCTTGTTCTAAAACGTGGGTGGTAAATTGACAGCCATGAGCCAAATATGACCTGCAGATGTAAGTTTTTGACCAACGTAAAAAAAAATAGTTACCAACATTTCAAAATTGAGAGATTTCAGAGAACAATTTGACCTCTAGCTTTTCTTAAAGAATTGGATTAGCTAATCCCAGCACTTTGAGAGGCTGAGGTGGGTGGATCACCTGAGGTCAGGAGTTCAAGACCAGCCTGGCCAACATGGTTCTGAAACCCATCTCTACTAAAAATACAAAAAATTATCTGGGTGCAGTGGTACGTGCCTGTAATGCTAGCTACTTGGGAGGCTGAGGCAGAAGAATCACTTGAACCCAGGAGGCAGAGGTTGTGGTGAACTGAGATCATTCCACTGCATTCCAGCCTGGGTGACAGAGCAAGACTCCATCTCACAAACAACAACAACAAAAAGAATTAGATTAGCTTTGGACCTCTGTTGGTTGGGTAACATTTCTCTGAGGCTGATCACTTGCAGTCACTTCAGATAAAGCACTCTCCAATTTCCCACCTACCTACCCTGTCCTTACTGCTTTCTATTATCTACCTGGCCCTGCAGGTGCTTCTATTTGCTTGGTGTCCCTTGTAAGCAAGCACATTCTGAGGTTGGTGTATTCTTTTAGGGTCAAAATGCTTGTGCCAAGTTTCTTCCAGCTTTGGGATGCCTCCCTTTATATTTCTTTGTAGTAGTATATTTTGGGAGTCCTCATTCTTTGGTCTGGGTCCTCACAGCCTATCACAGTCAAGACAGATTAGACGTGGGAGGAGGAGCAGAGTACAGATTTGACCTGCTCCCCTGTTTTTACCCAATAGGGATTATTGTGAAACCTCAGGTCATCTAAAAGTTCTCAGCATTTATCCTAGACCACATTTGAAAGCTCAGGGAAGACCTCACAGGTACTTTCAAGTTATCCTGGTAACCAGGCGTGGCAGAGTGATCCAGAGTGGCAGCCACCAGGTTTTGCTTATTGGCACTCAAGCAAAGCTGACTGTGCCTTCCTGATCATCCTCTGCTGTTTTGCTGTGGCAGATTGCACAGTGGAAACTGGTGGTGTTATGGTCTCAGCTATGGTGAAATGCCAGTGTTCCCAGAAATGCTCTGAAATGAAATACTTAGGAATATCTCAGCAAAGTGTCTTGGAGGACCAGTTACACTTAGAAAATTCTCATTAACGGCCAGGTGCAGTGGCTCATGCCTGTAATCCCAGCAATTTGGGAGGCCAAGTCAGGTAGATCAAGAGATCAAGAGATCAAGACCATCCTGGCCAACATGGTGAAACCCCATGTCTACTAAAAATACAAAAATCAGCTGAGTGTGGTGGAGTACACCTGTAATCCCAGCTACTTGGGAGGTTGAGGTAGGAGAATCATTTGGACCCGGGAGGCAGAGGTTGCAGTGAGCTGAGACCACGCCACTGCACTCCAGCCTGGAGACAGAGTGAGACTTCATCTCAAAAAATATATAAATAAATAAAATAAATAAATAAATAAAAATTCTCATTAACTATAACCATATTTCCCTGTGTCATTCTGAATCTACTGAGGTGTCCACTACCCCAGGCTTTTACCTTATTATTGCTAAACAATGCCATTATCTAATGATTTTCATTAGAACAAATGAAAAAGTTAGAGACTTCCTAGTTACTCTTTTTGCTTCTTTGCATTCTGTATGAGTTTCCAAAGCATGTAGCAAGTGATTCAGCAGTAGCTGAGACTAACTCATTTATGGGGGGTCCAGAAATATAGCTGGCTATCTCAATCTCTGTGTCAAAATTATTTGAACAGTTCAGAATTCTTTACTCCCATTAGCTGTACCTGGCTGTGTATAAGAGAGTACAGAGGTCAATGTAATAATAGTAAAGAATGTTAACAGACAGCAGTTACACAGTGCTTAGTACAGGTTGAGCATCCATAATCTGAAAATCTAAAATCTAAAATGCTCAAAAATACAAAACTACTTCAGCATTGACATAATGTCCTAAATGAAAAATTCCAGCCCTGACTTTATGTTACAGGGCACCGTCAAAAAGCAGTTACACAACACACAGTTTATTCAGCATTAGGGAAAATAAAATGTACCTTTAGGCTATGTATATAAGGTGTATCTAAAACATAAATGAATTTTGGGTTTAGGCTTGAATCTCATCCCCAAGATGTCTTATTTTGTGTATGGAAATATTCTAAAATCTGAAAAAATTCAAAATCCGCAATGCTTCTAGTCCCAAGCATTTTGGTTAAGGGATACTCAACCTGTATGTGCCAGGGACTAAGTATGTCCTCAATCCTTTTGACACATCTAGGTGGTACTATAATTTCTTCTATTTCATAGATGAGGAACCCAAGGCACAGAAGGATTAGAGTACATGCTTTGGATCATAAAGCTAGAAAGTAGTGCAGCAGGAATTTGAAATGAGGTAGTATAGCTTTAGAGTTCACACTCTTAAGCAAAAAGGTAATTCCTCTTCGTTATAGGGCAAAATAGTTCTGCATGGTGAAGCCAAAGTATGTTCCACTTCAGCTTCACTTTATGATTAACTTACTGTCATGACAATTGACTTTACATAAAAATGATAATAAGGGCTGGGCACAGTGGCTTATGCCTGTATTCCCAGAACTTTGGGAGGCCAAGACAGGTGGATCATTTGAAGTCAGGGGTTGGAGACAAGCCTGGCCAACATGGTGAAACGCCGTCCCTACTAAAGATACAAAAATTAGCTGGGTGTGGTGGCAGGCACCTGTAATCCCAGTTACTCAGGAGGCTGAGGCAGGAGAATCACTTGAATCTGGGAGGCGGAAGTTGCAGTGAACCGAGATCGTGCCACTGCACTCCAGCCTAGGTGACAGAGTGAGATTCCGCCTCAAAAAAAAAAAAAAAAAAAAAAAAAAAGATAATTAGAGCACAGCAATAATAATATCATAATAAGCATTAGCTGGCAGTGTACTGAAGACTCCTAAAACAGATGCTGCTTATAACATTTTGAGCTTTTCTCTCTTCTTATTTATTACAATATTTATAAGGATAATTTTAAAACTTTAGGTTTGGATTGATTAGACAGGCAAAGGAGACTAAGAAGAGGTACCCAGAAAGTTAGGAGAAAAACTAAGAGCATGGGGGAATAAAGTGCATCAAGAATGAAGAAATGGTTGCATATGTTGAATACCTTTCAGAGGCCTAGTAACGTGAGGCTGAACACTGTACATGAAGTTTGTCAACATGGAGGTATCCTTGGCAAGAACAGTTTTAATAAATGGTAGAGGTGGAAGACCCATAGATATGGGTTGAAGAGTTAATGGTTATTGCAATGTTCAGCAACATAATTAACTAGATATTCTGTAAAACCTTCCAATACCAACACTTTAAAGTGCTTTGTAAAATAAAACTGATATCTTACTAGATGTCATGTTGAACTGTCAAGAAAGTAAGAGCAATCCCAATGATCAAAAATTTAAAAATAATCAGGGTGAGAAAGCAAAACTGAAGCTACAGCTACCCCAAAGACATTTACAAATCTCATTAATGAAGACAGTAGGATTTGAATGGCTTAGCCCAGTGAAGAGACTAGGCTTTCGCCCATGTGAGTTGGGGAGTTAGAACTGATATCTCCATATAAACCTGAGGGCCTCAAAGTTCTACATCTTTACCTTTCATCAAAAGGAAATGTATCTAACTCAACCTGTACTTCACATGGAAAAAAGTCACCTCTGAGACTTCATAACAATGTGTCAGTCCTCATGTAGGTTTTGGGTTTGCATTTATGCTATTCACAAGGTCCATAAATCCTCACACTAGGAAATTAACTTAAAGTCATCTTAGGGCATTTGGTAGAAGAAAAATAAATTTGCTCTGGAGAGACATGCTTTTAACTCCAGCTCACAGAATTTCTACAGTTAAAGTCACTGGGATGACAATGAATTTATAATAGAAAATTATAAAAACAATAGAAATTACAAAACACAAGTCACTATGAATGACAGCCAGCATTATAATCAGCAGAAGTAGGACCCAAATAATTTAATATTAAATTAAATTATTTAAGGAATTAGAAGGCAGAATAGAAAAATGTGAGGAGAAAGGAATTAAAGTGAACTTCTATATGTGAAAAATATAATCTTTGAATTTGAAATTAAAAACTAAATGAAATGATTAAAGCAAAAGATTAGCCAGAGCAAAAGAGAGATTAGTGAACTACAAGACATGAAATTTAAGAAACTTACAGAAAGAATGAAAGAAATAGAAAACATAAAGAGAGAATAAGAGATACTGAAAATAAAATGAGAAGTTTTACCATGTGTCTAAATAAAGTTCCAGAAAAAGAGAACTAGATAGAGAATATTCAAAATATCAAAGGCTAAGAATTTTCTAGAAGTGAAGACAATAAATCATCAGATTTGGAAAGGACAAGAAAAGGAACAATAAAAGAAAATTCTACCAAGATTCACTGTTGTTAATGAGCAGAACACAGAGACAAATAGTTCTTAAAAGCAATTAGAAAGAAAAGGGAAAACATCCACAACTCAACTGTAAGTAAAGACTTGAAAACTGCTGAATTCTACCAAATATTTAAAAAGGAACTAATACCACTTCTCAAACTAATTTCAGAAAATGTAAGAGGAGTACTTTCAAACTCATTTTATAAGGCCAACATTACTCAGATTCCAAAACTGGAAAAGGACACAATAAGAAAAGAAAACTACAGGCCAATATCCCTGAGGAACCTAGATGCAAAAATTCCCAACCAGACACTAGCAAATTGAATCCAACAGTACATTAAAAAGATCATTCACTACGATCAAATGAGATTCATCTCAGGGATGCAAGCGTGATTTAACAAAAACCAAATGATTATTTCAATAGACACAGAAAAAGCATTTAACAAAATTCAACATCCTTCATGATGAAAACTCTCAAGAAATTAGGTACAGAAGTTCTGTACCTCAACACAAGAAAGGCCATATATGGAAAACTCATAGCTAACATTATATTGAGCAGGAACAAGACAAGTATGACCATTTTTACCACTTTTATTCAATGTAGTATTGTAAGTCCTAGCCAGGGCAATTAAAGACTTAAATGTGAAACCAAAAACTGTGAAACTATACTAGAAGAAAACATAGAAAAAATGCTTTATGACACTGGGCTGCGTATAAATTTGTTAAATATGACTTCAAAAGCACATGCAACAAAAGCAAAAATAGACAGTTGGGATTACACTGAACTAAAAATTTTTGCACAGCAAAGGAAACTATTAACATAATGAAGAAACAACCTATAGAACGAGAGAAAATACTTGTAAATTATCTGAGAAGAGGTTAATATCCAGAATACATAGGAAATTTAAACAACTTACCTGCAAAAAACAAACAAACAAAAAACAAACCAAAATCCAGATAACACAATTAAAAAATAGACAAAAGAGCCTGGGCATGGTGGCTCACACCTGTAATCCCAGCACTTTGGGAGGCCGAGGTGGGTGGATCAGTTGAGGTTGGGAGTTTGAGACCAGTCAGGCCAACTTAGTGAAACCCCATCTCTAGTAAAAATACAAAAACCAGCTGGATGCAGTAGTGCACGCCTGTGATCCCAGCTACTAGGGAAGCTGAGGCAGAAGAATTGCTTGAACCCAGGGGACAGAGGTTGTAATGAGCTGAGATCACACCACTGCACTCCAGTCTGGGTGACACAGCAAGGTTCTGTCTCAAAAATAATAATAATAAAAAATAATAAATAAATAATAGACAAAAGACCTTAATAGACTTTTATCTAAGGATATACAAATGAACAACATGTATTAAAAAAATGCTCAACATAACTAATCATCAGGGAAATGCAAATAAAAACCATAATGAGATACCACTTCACTCCAGTTAGAATGTCTACTACCAAAAAGACAAAGTAAAACAAGTGCTGGTACAGATGTGGAGAAAAAGGAACACTTGCACATGTTCGTGGGATTGTAAACTAGTACAACCACTATGGAAAACAGTATGGAGGCTCCTGAAAAAATTAAAAATAGAGCTACCATATGATCCAGCAACCCTACTACTGGGTATATATTAAAAGGAAATAGAATTAGTATGTCATAGAGAAATCTACACTTCCATGTTTAGTGTAGCACTATCTACAATAGCCAAGATATGAAATGAACCTAAATGTCCAGCAATGTATGAATGAATTAATAAAATGTGGTATATATACAAAATAGAATACTATTCAGCCTTTAAAAAGAGAGAAATTATATTATTTGTGACAACACGAACCTGGAGGACATCATGTTAAATGAAATAAGCCAAACACAGAAAGATAAAAACTATGTGATCTCACTCATATGTGAAATTTTTTCTAAAAAGTTGATATCATAGAAGTAGAGTGTAGAACCATGAAACACTGATTATCACAGACTGAGGAGGGATGGATGAGGAGAGGTTGGTCAATAGGTACAAAGTTACAATTAAATAGAAGGAATAAATTCTGGTATTCTATTGCACAGGAGGGTGACTTTGGTTAATAGTAAAATACTGTGCATTACCAAATGAATGTTCTTGACACAAATAAGTGATAAATTCATGAGGTGATGAATACACTATCTGATTGAATAATTATATAACATATATATATCAAAACATCAAACTACCCCATAAATATGTACAATTATAATGTCAATTAAAATTTAAATATTATTTATTAAAAAATGGAAGCCAAAAGACTGTAGAATATTTGCAAATTGTTGAGAAAAAATTATTCTTGAACAATAATTATGTCTTTTAAAATATTATTTTAAAAATGTTATTCAAAAATAAAGGCATTTTGAACAAACAAAACTGAGTTTACCACTAGTATCACTAAGGGAATTTTTAAAAGGTGTCTTAGAAGAAACCATGACCCCTTAAGAATTCGCCAAATAAAAAGAAATGGTGAGCAAAAAAACTTAGTTATCATATGTAAGTCTAAACTAAACTTCAGTATATGAAATGATAATTATAATTTGGGAATTTTAGAAAACAAGATGGAGCTAAAATGCTGGACAAAACACCTGTAAAATGAGAAGTGAATATTGAAAATAAAGTGTACTAAGGTACTTGTATTGTTCAAGAGGAGATGAGAAGTGTTCATTAATTTTACATTTTGTTAGTGTGCATGTTAAATTATTAATGATTACTACCAAAAGAATAGAAATAAAATATGTAACTCCCAAACTAGTGGATGGGGAAAAAAATGGAATGAAAGACATGATGAATCAAAAGAAGGACAGAATAGGCAAGTAAATTAAAAGCAAAAGGTGAAATGGTATTAATAAAAATATGTGACTATATTCATATAACATGACACTACGCAGCAATAAAACAACAAACCTCTCATGCATGCAACAATAGGTATGAATCTAAAAAAAATAGGTTCCCGTCTCTACTAAAAAATACAAAAAACTAGCCGGGCGAGGTGGCAGGCGCCTGTAGTCCCAGCTACTCGGGAGGCTGAGGCAGGAGAATGGCCTAAACCTGGGAGGCGGAGCTTGCAGTGAGCTGAGATCCGGCCACTGCACCCCAGCCTGGGCGACAGAGCAAGACTCTGTCTCAAAAAAAAAAAAAAAAAAATAGGTTAAGTATTAGAAGACAGACCAGAAAAGACATAAATAATCTATATGAAGTCCCAAAACAGACCAAACTAAACCACAGGGAAAGAAATCAGAATACTGCTTGTTTCTGTGAGGAGAGTGAGAGTAAAGGGAAAGGAGCTTAAGAGAAATTTCTAGGATAGAATAACCTTGATTGTTGTGTTGATTACAAAGGTATACATTTGTCAAAACTCACCAAATTATACACTGTACATTTTACATTAGGTAATTATACCTCAATATGCATGTATATATGTAATCACAGTAAATGTAAAGAAACTATTTTTTTTTAAAGAAATAGAATTGTCAGATTGAATTCTTTTTTCAAAAAAACTTAGTTTGGTCATTGATATGGTTTGGCTGTGTCCCTACTCAAATCTCATCTTGAATTGTAGTTCCCATAATCCCCACATGTCATGGGAGGTACCAGGTAGAGATATTGAATCATGGGGGGGTTACCCCCATCCTATTCTCATGATAGTGAGTTTGTTCTCATGAGATCTGATGGTTTTATAAAGGGCTTCCCCCTTTGCTGGGCACTCATTCTTCTCCTTTTTGTGGCCATGTGAAGAAGGACCTGTTTGCTTCCCCTTCTGCCATGATCATAAGTTTCCTGAGGCCTACCCAGCCATGCTGAACTGTGAGTCAATTAAACCTCTTTTCTTTATAAATTACCCAACCTCGGGTATGTCCTTATTAGCAACATGAGAACAGACTAATACAATGGTATTGACAAGAGGCATATCTAAAACAAAAGCACAAAAAAGATTCGAAGTGAAAGGATAGAGGAAGATACAGCAGGCAGATATTATTACTAATACTTTTTAAAAGGTCATATGTGTAAGGCCAAAAAGATTATTAGGGAAATAACACTCACTACATGATAATAGCTAACATTCACGAGAAATATTTAATATTTTTCAACTTGTGTCCAACTAATACTAAGACCTGAAAATTCATAAGACAAAAGCTCATAGAAGTACAGTAGAACTTACATATTTGTGGTTGTATTGGAAGATTTTATGTCATAATACATATATGGAAGATTTTAACAACACAATTAAAAATATTGCTCTAATACTGATCACAATGAAAAGTATATATGAACCAAACAGATAATACAGATTTGCCTTGACCATACATTTGTGAAATCTGTCACATAAAGTAACATAAATGATTATGTATGAACACATTTCAGAACCAGCATAAAACAGATCATGTTCTCTGACCAGCATACAATTGATAGTAATCAATAACAAAGAGATAATGTAAAAGAACCGACATGTTTGAAAATTCAAAATTCATCTCTAAGTCATGAGTCGTCAATATGTAATTACAGTGAAATTTTTAAAATACTGATTAAAGAAAAGATTTAATATCAAAACTTTCCTTCTCTTTTTGTCTGTTATGTATCACAAATATATTTAATAAAGGGCTTATATCTAGACTACAAAAATAACTCTTACAACTCAATAATAGGACAAAAAATGAGGAAAACACGGTTGATAAGATTTATGAATGCCTAGTGATCACATAAAAAGTTGTTTAACATCACTAGACTTTGGGGAAACGTAAATTAAAACTACAATGAGATGACTTTACATATTATTGAGAATAATTAAAAACAAAAGACTGACAATACCAAGTGTTGGTGAAAATATTGAGCAATTGGAAATCTCAAACGTTGTTTTCCAAAGTAGTTGTAAAATTGTATAAATATTTAGGAGAAGAATTTCACAATTACTTGTAAGTTAAACATATACTTAACATATAACTCAGCAATTTTATTTCTGGTATTTACTCATGAGAAATAAAAATATGCATTCAAAAAATGATTTGTATACAAGTATGTATACTAACTTTATTCATAATAGCCCCAAACTGGAAATAACTCAAATGCCCATTGATAGGCAAGTGAAACAAACTGTAATATAATTCATAGAATGGGACACTACTCAGTAATAAAAAGGAATGAACTACTAACACATGGATAAATTTCAACATGGATAAATTTCAAATATATTATGCTAAGCAAAAAAAAAAAAATACCAGACAGAAGAAAATATGTATATGATTCTGCTTATATTAAATTTCAGAAAAGGTAAACTAATTTACATTGACAGAAATCAGATCAATTGTTCTCTGGGACCAGACTAGACTAGGTTAGTGGTGAAGGTTGGCTGCAAACGGGCACAAGGGAATTTTGGTGTACTGGAAATTATCTCTTTATTGGTTATAGTGGTGGTTACACATTCATCAAAACTCAATGAAATATAAAAATTTGTCCATTATTGTATGTAACTTATACTTTAACAAGTTTGTTTTTTAAAAAAGAATGCCTGAAATGAAAAGCTAAGCATTCAGTTTAAGAAAACCCCAAAAAAGTAGAAGAAAAAACATTTTAAAGATCATAAATTCATAAATAATAAAGATAAGATAGGGACCATCAATAAAGAAGTGTTTTTTAAAATAAACGCCTAAACAAATCAATTTCTGACAAAAAAGAAATGGCACACATATATAGTGTTAAGAATTAAGAGGGCACATGGTTACAGATGTAGAAGTAAAAATAAGAGAGTTATATACATAGCTTCAGGATAATAAATATAAAGATATTCAAAACAGACAATCTCCTAGAAAATAATGTATACCAAAATTGACTTAAGTAGAAATGGAAAATCTGAAAAGATTTACAACCAATAAAGAAATTGAATCAGTAGGTTAATATCTACTTTTTCTTTAAACTTGTGCCTGAAATTATTAGGCCCAGATGTCTTTAACAAAGTTCTATCTAAAACACATCCGACAGATGACTAACATAATTACAACTGTACCAAAAAATAAAAAATAAAAAGAAAACACATCTAATGATCAAAATTCAAATCCTATAAAACACTTCCAGAGAATAGGAAAAAAGAGGAATGCCCCAAATCTTATTTAAAAGGTAAACTCGTGTAAATTAGATGACAGTGTAATTGTAAAATATGACAGACTAATCTTATTTATGAACATAGATTCTAAAAAATGTCTGCAGCATTATGGGCATCGCCGCCAGCACCGTTACAGCTGCATTATGCAGGCACAGAGGCCTGCAGTGGGCATCCATCCAAGGTCGAGGATTACTAAACTACTAGACACAGATTCTGAAGTTGGAAGAAATTAGGAAATAGGAAGGAGTTGATGACTATAGAGAAAAGATGACGTAATTTAGGAGACTGGAGATCTCAATGAAGTCAGAGAATTTTCCTTGTATGAAAAGTGAGTGAGAAGGGTAGGCCAGAGATAGGAGTGTTTGTGTACCTTGAATAATGTTGGGCTGCCTGGTGTCACCCTGGTGTTGCATTCAAAAGAAACATCAGTCCAACATGTAAGGAAGCATAACAAGGATTTTAAATTTTGAACTAAAGTACCTTGAAAAGGGGCAAAGCTGCTCACAGCTATAATCCCAGCACTTTGGGAGGCTGAGGCAGAAGGATCACCTGAGGTCAGGAGTTCAAGACCAGCCTGGCCAACATGATGAAACCCCGTCTCTACTAAAAATAAAAAATTAACCGAGTGTTGTGGCCCATGTCTGTAATCCCAGCTACTCAGGAGGCTGAGGCAGGAGAATCGCTTGAACCCGGGATGCAGAGGTTACAGTGAGCTGAGATCACACCACTGCACTCCAGCCTGGGTGACAGAGTAAGACTCCATCTCAAAAAAATAAAACAAGTATTATATTTTTTGTCACAGCAAAACATTTTAAATCCCCTTTGCTTATCAGTTTCCCTGGGATCTCGCTGCTCACCTCTGTTGGAGCCCTATCTTCTTCTAGAACTTCAACGTACAGTTCCAATGCTTTTCTGTTCCTCTTTCAGTTCTCTGTTCTTCTAGGAGCAGCTTTGGGCCCTATATAGCATGCTTCAATCAAGTCTTGATCTGTTCCATCTAGTTTTTTCAGCTGTGCCCACTGTGTGAATCAGCACAAAGTTCAATAGCTTCCATTTTTGGCTATCACTTGAGTTGAGTTCCCAGTCTTGCATGTGGCGTGGTTTCTGTTGATGTTGAGGTCAGGGATGTAACCAAGTGTAGCACAGAGCAAAAGAACATTGGAGATGAGAAGACTAAAGATTTGAGCGGCCAAACTTGAGGCTATGTCAAGTGATGTCAGGAGTTGGGGTGAAGAAGAAGACATGTGCTTATGTCTTTCCCAAGTGAGGAGAATGACCATGAAATTGCTCTATGGTTCTTGTAAAGAGAGAGGAAGTTGTCAGACTTTTATTCCATAAGGAAGAAAAATATTGGTCTTAAAGGAGTGAGTTGGCCGGGCACGGTGGCTCACGCCTGTAATCCCAGCACTTTGGGAGGCCCAGGCGGGCGGATCACGAGGTCAGGAGATCGAGACCATCCTGGCTAACACGGTGAAACCCCATCTCTACTAAAAATACAAAAAATTAGCCGGGCGTGGTGGCAGGCACCTGTAGTCCCAGCTACTTGGGAAGCTGAGGCAGGAGAATGGCATGAACCCGGGAGGTGGAGCTTGATTGTGCCACTGCACTCCAATCTGGGTGACAGAGCAAGACACTGTCTCAGAAAAAAAAAAAAAAAAAAAAAAAAAGGAGTGAGTTAGGATAAATAGCTTTTATCTGGGAGAGCTGTAAGAGAAACAGTATTCCCGATGGAGAGTCAAGTTTTGGTTAAGAAAAGTGGGGCGGGCGGGTGCGGGTATGGTTTAGAGAGGAAGTTAAAATTTATGAGACATCAATGAAGAGAAATTTTTAGAAGGTGCAGTGGAAGGATTTTGGTTTTGACGAAAAGGAATGGAACAGATTTGGGATTTACAGCACAGTTTGGGGAACAGTGACTAGAAGACAAAAACTGTATGAGGGGCTTGGTTCTTGGTGATAGATAAAAAGGCATGTGGAACACTGTCAGTGTAGTTCTGATCTTTTAGAGCAGAGGTCCCCAACCCTCTGGGCTATGGACTGGTACCAGTCTGTGGCCTGTTGGGAACCAGGTGGCAAAGCAGGAAGGGAGCTGCAGGAGAGCGAGTGAAGCTTGGTCTGTATTTACAGCCACTCCCCATAGCTCACATTACTACCTGAGCTCCACCGCCTATCAGATCAGCCTTGGCATTAGATTCTCATAGGAGCACAAACGCTATTGTGAACTGTGCATGTAAGGGATCTAGCTTGTGTGCTCCTTATGAGAAGCTAATGCCTGGTGATCTGGAGTGGAACAGTTTTATCCTGAAACCATCCCTCCCATGCCATCTGTGGAAAAATTGTCCTCCACAAAACTGGTCCCTGGTGTCAAAAACAATGGGGACCACTGTTTCAGAGGAAACTTAATTGCTTGGACCTAGCTACATGATCCAGAGGCTTCATATGGAGAAGATGAGACATTTCTGATAGGCCAGAGACAGCTGCTGCTGCAGGAGCCGTAGAGCTGGATTTTGCCTTTTCATAGAGACTTGCACTTTTTCTTTTCTTTTTTCTTTTTTTTTCAGAATCTTACTGTCATCAAGGCTGGAGTGCAGTGGCGTGATCTCAGCTCACTGCAACCTCTGCCTCCCAGGTTCAAGTGATTCTCCTGCCTCAGCCTCCCAAGTAGCTGGGATTACAGGCACATGCCGTCAAACCTGGCTAATTTTTGTATTTTTGGAAGAGACAGGGTTTCACCATGTTGGCCAGACTGGTCTTGAACCCCCGACCTCGTGATCCACCCACCTCAGCCTCCCAAAGTGCTGAGATTACAGGCGTGAGCCACTGCCCTTTTGAGAATGTATCTTAAGGAATTAATCATAGCAGCACATCAATTTATGCATGAGGTTATTCATCACCATCTTATTTTTAATAACAAAAAGTTGGGAATATTTTAAATGTCCAACAATAAAGAACTGGTTTAATCAAGTATGGCACATTCATTACAGAATTCTGTGTAGACATAAAAAAGTTATGTAGAAGTATATTTAATGATATGAAGAAGAAATATGGTATATTATTAAATGAAAAAATATATAATTATGGGTAGGTGAATGTAAATGACTAGTTAATTCTCGAGTTGAACATTGGTTTCATGAGTGTGCATTATATTACTAAAATCATAAATAAAATAGAAGATCATTGCTGAATGAAAGATGGCTGTCATGATCTAAGAATTATAATTAATAAATTTCCATCTGAGGTTGTTTTTAAAAAATTCGTTTATGAAATAACATAAACAGCGTCATTCTACTTTTTGTTAAAAATAATATAAGCTACACTTTGTCTTGCTCATCTCTCAAGTCTTTGAACTTTTTTTTTTTTGGCCTTTGACCTTATTGATCATTCTCTGTATTTTAGCTTAGTCTGAATGTATTTGTTATGTATTGCAGTGTAAGAAATTGCTTTCCTCCCTAAAACTTTGTGTCTTACAATGATAAACACTTATTATGTCACGGTTTCTGTGGGTTAGCAATTTGGGAGCAGCTTAGCTAGGTGGTTCTTGCCCAAGAGGTGTCAGTTAGGATGTTGGCAGGGGCCACAGGTACCTGAAGGCTTGACTGAGGTTGGAAGATCCACTTCTAAGATGGTGCACTCACAGGGCTGTTGGCAGGAGGCCTCAGTTTCTTACCATGTGAGCCTCTTCATAAGCTTGCTCAATTGTCCTCACCACACGGCACCTGGCTTACCCCAGAGTGACCGATCCAAGATAAAGAGCAAGGAGGAGGCTACGATGCCTTTTATGACCTAATTTCAGGAGTCTCACACGAATACTTCTGATATGTTCTATTCATTAGAAGCTAGTCACGACATTCGCTCAGGGGCAAAGAGATGCAGCTGCTGGGGGTTGGAAGTTGGGCAGGCAGGTGTTGAAGTAATAAGGCCTAGGGGGTATGAATGGAGCAGTGACAGCTCTGTTATACTCCCATCACTCACAAACTGTTGAAATATTAATCTGTCATTCCAATAAGAATTTGTCTCCTACCTTTTCAGCATGTGTAATACATTGCCTTCCAAGTACGGTTCATATCCTCCTCACTCACCTTCCCACCCAATGTCGAGGTGCTCTCACCTATTTTATGTATTCATTTAATTTAATTATTTTAATTGCAGGTTTTCAATATTGACTAGCATCCACATGGTTCCTCCTATTTAGATTGTACAATATTAGGTGGCTGACTGCATAGAACCCTGGAGTTGGAAAAAAAAGAAAAAAAAAAAAACCCTGGAGTTCCTACAAGCCAACCCTCCATCTGCTCTACATGTTCTTTCAAAGCATTTTTCACAAATGGCCATTCAGGTTCAGTCTGCATACTTCAACTGAAAGCGGTTCACTATCTTACCACCATGTGACATATTTAGCAAAGGCTTTTGATTACAAAGACAATGATTTTAGAAACTTGGCATATCTGAAAGAGTAAACCTGTGAGATATATTAATATACTATGGCAGCCTCGTAATACGACTCAGGATGGCCTTTCATACTTGAGAACAGATACTAGATTTTTGCTCTTAGTCTTTTCAGAAATTCATCTCTGATGCACCGGTAAGTGCTTTTGGCCGGCAATGATCAGAGTACATATAGTTTCTCCTATCTTCCCCAACTCTGGCACCGAGTTAGGGGTGATGATATACCCTGGGTCAGTTTTCTCTTCCAAAAGACAGGAAAAAAAAAATAGAAAAAGACTCTCATTTCTGGGTGCTGGCCCTGATTCTTCAGTGTATGAGTAAATGAGTCAGTACTATTTACCTAGGAGGTTTATAATGATTATTTCATGTTTTAAATTCAATCCTGATTTTCCTGCAAATGCAGCATTCAGAGGAAAAGAAAGAACTCAGCTGTCTGTACAAACATATGGAAATCAATGATAAATGGACAGAGACTGCAGAGTATATTTATTAACCAAGCTTGTATAAATCATAATTTTTCAACCATTTATTAAACTAATAGGATTGTTTTGGGAACATCAAAGAATTCTTTATTAAGTAAATAATCATGTTTATCCACTCAGTTATGGGGAAAAGCAAATCATTCACACTGCATTTACTCTGCCTCATCAGATTTCATTTCTCTTAAATGTCAGCCATTGATAATTTTCACCAAACCACCCAGGAAAAAAGTACAAATTCCTACCAGCCTTCAGCCACCTCTCCAGTTCAGGGAAAGGACTGTTGCTGGCTTTTCAGATTTCCATTTATTTCTTCCCCAACTGGGTAAATTCTCCATGAGGCTTAAAATGGCTGTCCCATAATGAACTCAAATTTAGATACTTGGCCTTGGCCAACTGTCTTTCTTTTCTTTCTTTCTTTCTTTTCTTCATTCATCCTATGCCAGTCTATTATCTGACCATCCAGGCACATCTCAGTGGCCTACTTTGTTGATCAGGCATGAGCCAGAGACCCTCAGCACCTGGGACAATTCTGTTTCTACTCTTGTTCTCCATTGCACAGCCAGCTGGTGTGGGCTCAGAGAACACTGGCTTGAATTTCCAGTGTTAACAGGAATACAACACAATCAGGAAGTAGAATCTGCTGCCTGACAGCAAGGACATAATCAGATGTTTGTTATTTTTATTTTTAATGTCAGTGTTGCCCTGAAAATTATTTTTATACATCAGAATTTTATAAATAAAAATGTATTTAACCATGATTTAACACGTACTGGGAGAGTTCCAGATTCCACTCATTAGTAGTTATCGATCCCTCTAAGGCCAGTCACTGGGCATAGTGAGAAACATGAAGATTTGTTGATTTACTCAGTAAACATTTACTGTGTACTGGCAATGTGCCCGACCCTGTTTGTGACACTGAGAATACAGAAATGAACAAGAAAAACAATGCTCCTGATCTCAGGAAGCTGCTATTCTAGTGGGAAAAGACAAATATTAAATATTAAATATATAAATAAGTCTATAAAACTACCATCAAGCAGCAAGTGTTATAAAGACAATAAAAAATGTAACAGAATAATCTGAGAGTGACTGGCAGCAGTGAGAGGTGGGCAGTAATTTAGAGGACTGACCAATGTAGGCATCTGGAAGGTCACATTTGACCTAACTTTGATAAGTGAAACAGGGCACATTCCTTTTCCTGGAAGTTTACTGTCAAGAAAGATGGTAAGACTGCACTTAATATAGTATATAAACTTAAGCATATATCTATGAACTTTATGTTAAAAGTGGCAGAGCATAAGAAAATATCTATAGGTCCACAGTAATACAAATAATTGAAGAAAGAAAACCAAGGGAGGCAGGGAGGGAGGATGGACAAATATTTCTGCAGAATTCCAAATGATATGTGTGTGGATACTCCCCTTTCCTGGGTCACAGGCTTAATCCCCTTCCTTTTCAGTGTCACGTAGACTTAGTGGCTTGATTCCAAAGAATAAGAGTATGGAAAGGGAAAAACAAATTTTACAATGTAAAAACCTCACAAATACTACCTTACCCAAGTGATCAAGATTAGTATCATCAACCACAAGTCACGTTGATATCACATTCCCTCTGATATAACGGCACTTCACTTCCGCATTATCCATTCCCAAAACCCAGTGTGATCACAAACATACATCAGAAAGGCCCAAATTGGGAGACATTCTACAAAACTCCTAACCAGTACTCTTACAAATTGTCAAGGTTATGAGAAACAGAAGACCATCACAGATTAAGGAGACTTAAGAAAACATGCTAACCAAATTCAATGGGAAAACCTGGAAAAAAGAAACACCATTAGTGGAAAAACTAACGAAATCCAAATAAAATCTACAGTATAGTAGTTCACCAATTTTTTTTTTTTTTTTTTTTTAACAAACTGCCATGGTTGTGCAAAATGTTAACATTAGGGGGAATGGGGTGAGAGTGTGTCTAAAATTGAAAGCTGCTTGGTGTCACTGACTTCCAAAAACGAAGCCAAGGACCCTCACGGTGAGTATTACAGTTCTTAAAGAAAGGAAGTCCGGAGTTTGTTCCTTCACACGTGTCTGAAGCTTTTTTCTGGTGGGTTCCTGGTGTTGCTGACAGGAACGAAGCTGCAGACCTTCCCTCTGAGTGTTAGGGATCATAAAGGTGGCACGAACCCAAACAATGACCACTAACAATTACCGCAAACAGCCAAAAAAAAAAAAACCCTGCTGGACTGTTTTTTGAAAGGTGGGGGGAAGGAAAGTGAGTAAGTTGCCACTCGCTACCTCTGGCAGCCTGCTTTTATTCCCTTATCTGGCCCCACCCACATCCTGCTCATTGGTCCTTTTTACAGAGAGCTGATTGGACCATTTTGACAGGATGCTGATTGGTGCATTTACAATCCTCTAGCTAGACATAAAAGTTCTCCCAGTCGCCACTAGGTTAGCTAGATACAGAGTACTGATTGGTGTATTTACAAACCCTGAGCTAGACACAGAGTGCTGATTGGTATATTTACAAACCCTGAGCTAGACACAGAGTGCTGATTGGTGCGTTTACAATCCTTTAGGTAGACACAGAGTGCTAGACAGAAAAGTTCTCCAAGTCCCCACTAGGTTAGGTAGATACAGAGTACCAATTGGTGTATTTACAAACCTTGAGCTAGACACAGAGTACTGATTGGTGTATTTGCAAACCCTGACCTAGACATAAAAGTTCTTCTAGTCCCCACTAAACTCAAAGAGCCCAGCTGGCTTCAGCTACCGGATCTCGCACTGGGCTGCAGGTGGAGCTGCCCTGCCAGTCCCCAGCCGCGTGTGGGACCCGGAGCCACGGAGCAGGAGGCGACGCCCACTGGGGAGGCTGGGGCCACACTCATGAGCCTACCGCGGGGGCACGGACATGGCGGGCTGCAGGTCCCCAGCCCTCCCCCCGTGGGGAGGAGGCTGAGGTTCTGCGAGAATTCAAGCGCAGGGCCGTCAGTACTGAGGGACCCAAAGCAACCTCCGGAGCAGCTAGCCCAGGTGCTAAGCCCCTCACTGCCCTGGGCTGGCGCCCGCAGCCGGCCGCTCCGAGTGCGGGGCTAGCCCTGCGCCTGCCGGAACTCGCACTGGCCAGTGAGCCCCGCACACAGCCCAGGTTCCCATTCGTGCCTCTCCCACCCCACCTCCCCCAAGCAGAGGGAGCCAGCTTGGGCCTCGGTCAGCCCAGAGGGGGCTCCCACAGTGTGGTCGGGGGCTGAAGGACTCCTCAAGCGCCACCAGAGTGGACGTGGAGGCGGAGGAGGCGCCGAGAGGGAGGGTTGCTAGCACGTTGTCACCTCTGAAGGGTACATGGGGGATCTCTGTAGAGCCCTTTGTAACTCTTCTGTAAATCTGGTGCAAAGATGGTATTCTGGAATGGGAGAATGGCTTTTTAGTGCAATAAAGTATGAAGTGGATGTGGGGCATAGCAAGCATTCCATTTTTATTAAGTGAAATCTTACACCAAATAGCTATCATTTCTTCTATACTTCTACTGCTTAATCATTTTTGAGTTACCTCTTTTACTTTCACATTGTGCTATCATTCCCTCACTAGACTGAACTTTTTTCCTTTTAATTTTTTTATTTTTATTTTTTGTGGAGATGGGGTCTTGTTAGGTTGCCCAGGCTGGTCTCATGTGATCTTCCCACCTAAGCCTCCCAAAGTGCTGGGATTATAGGCATGAACCACCATGCCTGGCCCTGAACTTTTTTAAGGGCAAGAGCCACACCTAAGTAGCATTTAACATGGTGTCTGGTGCAATGTAGGTCCATAGAAATTTGCTTAATGAATGAATGAAAGGAGCAAAATACAAGGTAGTGTTTCCGGCCTTGAAAGTGAATACAAGACACATAACTTAATTTGGAAAGCAGTGGGGAGTCACTGGAGATTGTTGAGCAGAAGAATGGTACAGTCAGAGTTGACCTTAAGGAAGATTCATGTCTCAGCACTGTACAACATGGAGTGTGGGAAAAGAGACTAACTAACGGCAGGAAAAGCATACAGGAGACTTATTGCATTCCTGCTGGCTACTCTTATTGAGGGAAGGGGTTTGGGGGAAAGAGATTGCAAAGCAATGTGAAGAATCCACTCAGGCTGTTTTCTGAAGTGTTGCTGCCTACTTTTTCTATTATACTCTCTGTCTAAATAATTATGGAATGTCTACTGTGCCATTGTACTGAGCTGAGCCCCATGAATGTGTGAGAAGTAGTCTCGTAAAACATGGATTCATCTGGAGGAGGCTTACAGTCATTTATTTTGCACAGATTGGTTGTTACCTTGGATGACTTTGTTAGGGTAAATAATACCAGGTGCTGTAATAAAATTTCACATGTGAGTTTTGTAAAAACACATTGAAGCCCACCATGGGTCCAGGGAAGGTGTGGGCCACAGCTAGCTCTAAACAGTCATTCAGGAACACAGTGACTCCACACTTACATGGCAAAACCATTAAATAAAAGAAAGAGTGTGGAGGTGACAATACCGCTCTTTACTACCTCAGCTTGAAAGTGATACATATCATCTCCACTTATATTCCATTGCCCAAAACTAGTTATATGGCCAGACGTAAACCCAAGGGAGATGAGAAATGAAATGTAGCAGTATTCCCAGGAAGAGGCAGAGAACTTAGATACTGGGGGGTTCTAGCAGTCTGTCATAGTTTTTATTTTTTCCTTAAGTAGATTGTTGATTTTTATTGTTGTTGTTGTTTGCATATATGGGCTTCCTTCAACTACACTGTGAGCTCCTTGAGAGCAAGGATTGAATCTCATACTTCTTTAACTCCATTACAGGGACTTACATGGTAGCCAGCCTTCAAGATGGCTCCCAATGTTTCCTGCCTCCTGTGTTCATACTCGTGTGTAGTACTCTTCCATATTGTATAGACCTTGCCTGTATACGTAACAGGATAGTGAGGAAAGGATAGGGTGCAACTTCCGAGGTTAGGCCCTACAAATCATTGTGGCTTCTGCCTTGTGTTCTCCTGGATCACATGCTCAGGAGGAAGTTGGCTGCCACGTTGTGACAACAGATATGTAGCCCTATGAAGACATCCATCTGGCAAGGGATAGAGACCTCCTACCAGCAACCAGCAGTAAGTTACCAAGTCTGTGAATAAGCCAGCTTGAAGTCAATCCTCCTCCCATCCACAGTCAAGATTTTGATGCCTTGCACTTTAGAGTCGTCAAAGCATTTTTATTACAAGACACATCCATCCATTCATTTATCAAATATCTTTCATTTGTTCCTCTGAAGACATTGCTGCATGTCTTAAGACTTCACCCTGGCCAAGCACAGTGGTTGGCGCCCATAATCCCAGCACTTTGGGAGGCTGAGGCTGGTGGATCACGAGGTCAGGAGTTGGAGACCAGTCTGACCAACATGGTGAAACCCCACCTCTACCAAAAATACAAAAATTATCTGGGCGTAGTGGCACATGCCTGTAGTCCCAGCTGCTCGGGAGGCTGAGGCAGGAGAATCACTTGAGCCCGGGAGGTGGAGGTTACAGTGAGCCGAGGTCACACCACGGCACTCCAGCCAGGGTGACAAACGGAGACTCTGTCTCAACAACAACAAGACTTCACCCAAGTAAGAGGTAGTGAATTGGATTCTTAACCACATGCCAGCTCCCAATGGTTGGTAGGAATGGCCAATGTTGTTTCCAAGTCTCTGAGTTGGTTTTCGAGAATAAAGGATGGAAGCCTTATCCATCGGTAATGCTTGCCAAGGACGTGGAAGCAGGGAGCAGTGACTCATGAGCTGATATTTGCCATCTCTGGTCTAAGTATTCTGACTCTTGTTTTTTAAGCCTATATCCTCAGTTAGGAGCCCATAGGCTAGAAAGTACCCCTCGGCCCGGATACAGGCCCCTCAGCTGCAGGGCTGACAAATGGCATAAGGGGAAAGCTGAAGCCAGATACTTTTTGGCCATAAGTCAATCAATTAATTTGCTTTTATTTATTGTCTACCATGTGGCTTATACTATGTAAGAATTCAAATTAGTTGCTGAGAATCATCTTTCCTGGCTCTTGTAGAAGACCTCACTTCTCAGCTCTAGCCTCACAGTCTTATGATTTGATTTTTCTAGCATTACAGTCAAGGGCAAAAATATTTGTTAGGTAACTACTAAAATTTAGAAGAGGCATGAGATACATTCTACCCTATCAGGGCTCATTTATATTCTCAGCATAGTCTGGTGGCCTGTGTTTGCTAAATGCATAAATTTTCAGGTACTTGCAAAATGCCAGGGTCATAAATCTTTTTAAAAAACAAAGCTTATTTATTTTCCCTAAAAATAAAGTGGCTGTTTGTTTCATGGAAAATAGAGACAAACTCAAAGTAAAAAATAGAAAATTAACTATCCACCCTTGATTCCACCTGTGAGAGCCAACCACTATTTTAAATGTTGTGCAAGGTAGAAAACACATCTACCTGGGATAATATATATACAATCTTGTTCTGATTTCCTCAGTTATCAGCATAACAAAAAAGTATCTCCTGCATTATTACTAACTTTTTGCATATATAATTTAAGATTGTTGCTTATTTTATTATATCCATTTATCAAAATTTACTGATCCATTTCCCTAATGTGAAGTTATTTTCGTGGAGGGAAGGAAGGTGCTAAATTACTATAAATCTTCAAATAATTAAAGACACTACTGTTAAAGAGGGACATTATTCATCGACTCATGTAATCTTAAACATGCAAGGCTCCCTTAGGGTCAGTGGATTGCAGTGCTTTTATCTTGTGTAAGAAGAAAATGAGGCACATTTTCCGAACTTGTCCAGGATTGCCCAGCCAGTCAACAGCAGAACCAGGTTTATAGCCCCATGCTTTTAGCAATTATAGAAATATCAAAAGGAGAAAGCACTTTTCTTTAGCAGGTATTCAGCATGATGCCCAAACTTTGAAGCCATTGCTACCCTAGGCGTGGTTCAATTAGAAATCAACAAAGTTGAAGTCTCTCAGCCTGCCTGTTCAGGTGAATGAGGGCTTGCTAGTAGGAAGAGTTTGAGACACATGTATAGCAGGAAAAAGCTCACTGGGAGTCCTATCTGTAAACATGGGATCTAGCTGTGCTTTTGCCTGACTGTGTTTTAAACAAATGTAGCATAAGCAGGTCTACGTCCTCGGATCTCAACTTTCTCGCTTTTCAATGAGGGAAAGGCATTAGTTGATACTAATGTTCTAACATTTTGGCATCTAAGCCTACTCCTTTTTGTCAATTTCAAACTCAGTGAACATAGGTGGGAGTTAGCATGAAGAATTCAGAGTTTACTAATGGAATGAGAGTCTTAAACCACTGCCTAGGTGTGTTGTTGAGTGAATTGAATGAGCATAAATGGAATCCAAAGCTATTTGCTTGAGGTAAAATATTTCTATCCCTACCACAGAGTGCATCTTACCTCTCTATAGTGGGGTGGCAGATCAACAACTTGAGGTTAACTCAACTTCGAGGTCACAACTAGCAAGTGAATTGTGAAGCAATCTGTGGGAATGACTGACTATAACAAAGCTTTGTTCAACTTTCTCCATTGTTCAACTCTGCCTGATGCTATTAGCTTCAATTGGAATTGGCTTTGATGTGGTAGTTTCTCATACGTTTGACTTAAACATATTCTACTGGGCAGTACTTTGTAAAAACAGATATATGCATGTTTTGGCGACTTCCGAACTCTTTGCGATAGCAGCATAAACAGCCCTCACCTTGCCAGTTTTCCTTGTTACTCCATGTGTCTCTGGGCTGGGACTCCTTTTTTACTGATTCTTTGAAATACTGTCTTGGACTGAAGTGACCACTTCGAAGAAGAAGAAGTAAGGGGTACGGAGTGATGTTGATAATATTATCAATTAAAACTATTTGGAGCTTTGATGTAATTTGGACAATAAATTACAACCCCCTTGCCATTCCTATTGCTAGTTAGTTGCATATTTCTGAGATTCCCTGTTATATCCCCATTAAAAAAAAAAAAAAAAAAAAAAAAAAAAAAAAAAAAGCTGGCTTGGCAGGGATGGAGTGGAAGTGAGATAACCCTGCAGCTAAAACTCTACATATTCACCCTTAATTTAAATCCTAGAAAGATGAAGGAGATAATATTGGAAGAATGATTGGGGATTTCTGTGATATGGGGTACTCTGTGACAGTACACCCCATATTCTGTGTGGTATCCTCTCCATTGTTAGGAGAGGATTTATTCATCCAGTAAATGTTTACTGAGCCCCTGATATGTGTCAGATGATATTTTCAGCTCTAAAGGTTCAGCAGGGAAAACGCAAAATGCACAAGAGTTCTTGAATAGCTTTACTCCTCAAATTTGCTCCATTTTCCAGTTACTCGGGCCAAAAACCAAAGAGTCAGCTTTAACCCTCCCTGTTTCCTCCCTTGCTCTACTTCTAAACTGTCAGAAAATCCCATTGACTCTGCCTCCAGATATTTCCAGACTGACCATTTGATCACTTTGTTCCCCTATTGCTACCATCCTGGGTAAAACACCATCACTGCAATAATGACATCACCTCCTACTGCTTCTCCCCTTGCTTACTGGCCCAGTTTAGAGGTTGCATCCTGGCTCCTTCCTCTGCCTGGAATACTTTTCCACCAGATACAGACTTGGCTGACTTCCTTCAAATTGTTTCTTCAAAATTTACTTTCTCAATAAGCTCTACCTGGACTATGCTATTTCATCCTTTGAACAGAGTGCCTGCACAGTGTTTCCTATTCCTTTTAGCTTACTTTTAGCTCTACTTTTTCTTTATTGCACAAAACTTATCCCTTTCTAACATAACAGACCTTATTTATTATTTTTTAATTGTCTGCTTCCTGACACCCATACAAGATCCACCAAGACAGAGATCTTGGTCTGTCTTATTTACTGCTATTCTCAAGTGCCTAAAACAGTGCCTAGGCAGTAGTGGGTGATTACATAAATATTTCCTAGATTTAGGGTTTTATGATAATCTTTAAATTGATTGCAAATGTATGTATGCAATGTAGGTATGCAGTTTTCCTGAAGCAGTCTCACAGATTTTATCACATAGTTAACAGGAACTGTGACTAAAACCAGTTTTAAAACTACTATGTTATGTTTACCATAACATGATTGATTTGAGGATTTAATTAGAATAAAACACGTGAAACTGTAGCAATGTGACTTCTTGCATGGTTTCTTGACCCATGTACTGGTATGCTAAAAATCCTTCTTATGAAGACCTGTAAGTGGGGAAGCAAAAAACTGTTGAGAGTGTCTTTCTTAGCAAGAAGTCAAGAAAGCAAGTGATAATGAAGCTGGTAACTAAAGTTGTTATGTTAATAATAATGCTAATACTCATAATTATTGTATGTGGAACTTTTCATTTGAAAGTCTCAAAGTGCATTGTAAACTAGTCTAATTAGTGATGTTTCACAACACCCTAGTGAGACGGATAAGTATTACTATACCCATTTTATATCTTTAGATAAAAGAGTTTCTAAAGGTCATATAGCAAGTTAAGATTAGAAACTAAAGCAATACTTGGAATCTCCCACCCCTCGAATTCCAGTATGTCTCCTGGTGCCTATAGGTGTATGAGTTCTTTTCTGCCAGCATTGGTTCATGACCTGTGGGAATCTGGGACTGATGCATTGTTCAGGATGTCATGGAGAAATACAGTATTCTATGGTGGCCTCAGAGGAGTTGCTGAAACTAAATGATAGACTTATTGTCTTTGTTTGTTTGTTTGTTTTGTTTTGTTTGAGACTGAGTCTCACTCTGTTGCCCAGGCTGGAGTGCAGTGGCACAATCTCGGCTCACTGCAGTGTCTGCCTTCTGTGTTCAAGTGACTCTCCTGCTTCAGCCTCCCGAGTAGCTGAGATTACAGGCGCATGCCAACACACCTGGCTAATTTTTGTGTTTTTAGTAGAGATGGGGTTTCACCATGTTGGCCAGGCTGGTCTTGAACTCCTGACCTTATGATTCGCCTGCCTCGGCCTCCCGAAGTGCTGAGGTTACAGGCGTGAGCCACCATGCCCGGTCTATTGTCTTGTTTGTAACAGAGATTTTCACAACGATAATATTCCCTTTGCCATTCAGTTCACATATTTGTCTTTCCTTTTGTGGGTCTACATTATTTTGGCCCAGTTCAATTGATTACTTCTGCAGCCTTACATCAAGGATTTCTGTTCTAGTCCCAGCTGTGAAAACCACTGTGACCCCCAAGCAAGTCCCCAAGTCTCCCGAATCTCAGTTTCTTCATCCATAAAATGAGCATGCTTAAGTATCTCTATGTTTCCTTTAAGCAATAAAAGAACATGATTCAATATAGGAAAATCCTTTGAGAGTATTTCTTCAGGGCAGTCTGCATGCTGAAAGCATATAAGGCAGTTATAGGAGAGATGCCTTGCCAATGGGGAAGAGAGCCTCTAAATGTCCTGTTATTAAAAATGGTCTGAAATAGGTTTGGGGTCAGTTTCAATTTGTTTCTGGGACCCTCTTAATGATTATTACAAACTTTTATTTTCTTGTGCACAGGTTTAAAAAAGCAAGGTTGCTCCCTAATTCTCTCATTGAAACTTTATGAAATGAGTCCCCGCTTCTTCGGAAAGGCTCTTCCTTCTGTACTTTACTGATTTCTGTCTCTGCTTCTTTAGGAACCTCTTTGTCTCTCCTGGGGAGTGTCAATTCACATCTTAATCACTTTGTGTGTAATCTCATTAGAGATAATCCCATTTGCCAGAGTGTCAGTATCTTTCTTTGGTAAAGAAGATGGAATTCCTATCATTTGATTTGGAAACCCAATCCAGCTTGAGTTATAAATAGAGCAGTCATAGCTGAGTTCTTTTGACTTTTGATGCTGGCATTGAAATAGATGAGAGATGCGTTCTTTAAACTTGTCACACTAAATCCCTATCAATCTTGGCTTTAGACAGAAAGGGCATAATCTTTTTGCCATGTAAATGAAGCAACCATTCTGTTCAATTACAAAAAATATATAAATGATTTTCATAAATCAATCTGGTAATTATGTCCTCTTATGAATACCCTATTTTTATTTGTGGGGGTAAAAGTGCTTATAATAAACAAACAAAAGAACAAAAGACACACACACACACACACACACGTATGCAAAAGACTTCCCTCCCCTTGTTTTACTTTGAACACTTGCCTTATAGTGATTCTCATCAATCAGTTCTGAGACGGTAAAATTCCAGTTCATTCAAGCAACCACATTTGGTGGTTGAGAGCTTGGTCAAGGAGGCCCAGGATAGATCACATATGAAGCTTGATGATGTGAGCAGTGATCAGTTTTCGCAGGAAATGCCAATCCATATCACTGCCTGTTAGTCATAATATACATTGCATTAAATGTGTGAAAAAAATCGTCCTATGGAAACCCCATCTCTCTCTGCCGTTCCCCTTTCCCATATGCAACAAATTCAAATCCTCATATTCTTAAAATGGGGGGTGGGGGATGGAGAACAGCAGTCATTCTCATTTGATGGTTTGAAAAAAGAAAAGATGTTGGTACCACTCACTGACTGGCTAATGAATAATCAGATTTCACAGCATGAGTGCTGGGCTGGTAATTTGGTTGCACGCCATGCTCCGAACCCATGGAATAGTGCTTCATTAATGTGAAGACCTGTATAATCAAACAATTAGCAGTCTCTCTGCAACGAAAGCAGCTTTTCATCAGCATATATACTTTGTCAAAAGATGAGTCCCAAATCAGTGGATCTGATAGCTACTAGACTTATATTAACTCACAGCAACTATGACATGGAGAGTGACGTTGCTGCTTTTCACCCTTACCTTGAGCTTAGGATATGATGGCAGCTTGTGCTTTGGCATCACTGAATGGTAGCAAACATCAGTAGGAAATATGGGATTAGGAGTATGCCTTCTAATTTTATTTATATAATCTGCTATTTTATAGTTTCTATGTTTATCCTCATTTCATGCTCTTTAGAATTAAAGAAGCTTGGAAAGATACTTTGAATTACTGTGGGGAAAGGGAAACTTTGATCCTTTTCTTAGTTTGCTTATTTACATCAATGATTTGTGTCATCCTCATTCTAATATAGCTGATTAGCCTCTTTGGAGATTTTGTCTCAGTAACCGTGGAGAAAGGGTGCTGTTTTATGGCAAGATCTCTCGTTTGCTTTGTTAACTAATTCACATCATTTGATGTGTTGCTCAAAGGGCCAGGAGGGAGAGACCTTGGGTTCCTGATGCCCTATGGTTTCAAGTCTCTTTCTATCCCCTAAACAAGCCCTAAATATATTAGATTGCTTTCAACATGTCGCTCAGTGGCAAGGAAGTGATAAGTATTAAGTCCGTATTTTTTTTTTAAAGTAAAATGTAAATTATCAACAAAATTTTTGTTGTTGTCACAAACTGGATTTGTGACTGTTTCATGATGAGTTTGGCTATTCTAAATCAGGGTAGCAATTTTTTTATGTATTTAGGATACAACATATATTTAGGCTTTGCAGGTCAGAAGGAGAATCAAATATATTTGGATGTACTCATATAACAACTCTTTTGCTTGTGCTTCTTTCAAAAACATGTCACGGGCTAAACTTGGCCAGTGAATCCTTGTTTGTTAATGCTTGGTTTGAATCACAGGCTTTAAAAAAAAAAAAAAATCTTTCTTGCAGTGACTCATGGCTGTAATCCCAGCAATTTGAGAGGCTGAGATAGGAGAATCGCTCAAGGTCAGGAGTTCAAGACCAACCTAGGCAAAAAAGCAAGAACCTCATCTCTAAAAAAAAATCGAAAAATTTGCTAGGTATAGTGGCATGTGCTTGTAGTCCTAGCTATTCAGAAGGCTGAGTCAAGAATTGCTCAAGCCCAGAAATTCAAGGCTGCATTGAGCCACGATTGTGCCACTGTACTCCTGATTGGGTGATAGAGACTCTCTCTCAAAAAATAAAAATAAAAACAATAAAAAATATCTTTCTCTGTGGTTGATCACAATAGCCTCTGTATATCTGCTATGGTTTGGATATGGTTTGTCCCCACCAAATCTCTTGAAGGTGGGCCTGATGGGGAGTGTTTGGGTCACCGGGCCAATTTATCATGAACAGATGAATGCCCTCCCTCGGGGATGAGTTCTTACTCTGTTAGTTGTTCCTAGAGCTGGTTGCTAAAAAGAGCCCAGCACCTCTCCCTTCTCTCTTGCTTCCTCTCTCACCGCGTGGTTCTGGCTCCCCTATGCCTTCTGCTATGAGTAGAAATAGGCTAAGGCCCTCATCAGATGCCCAGTCTTGAACCTTGCAGCCAGCAGAGTACTTGAGGTTACTGAGAAGAATACTTGAGTCAAGTAAACCTTCTTCATTATAACTACCCAGCCTCAGATATTCCTTTATAGCAACACAAAATGAACTAAGACAATATCTGAGTTTCTTTTTGTACATGGTTGTTGTTCCGATAGAAATAATGAAAATTTTGCAAGTGTGTGTTTCAGCAGTAGAAATTGTTAGCAATAACCAATAAAAATGTATGGGATGGCACTAATTCATTGTGGAGAGAGGTAAAAATTGAATAAACCCGAAATGCTCCTTTACTGTCTTTTCATTGACTGAGAGTGGTGGTGGAGCAAGATACTCAGTTTACCTGGATTATTTGTGTGGGTGAATTTCAGGTCAACTGATGGAGCATGACCCTGACAGGGCCACAGTTTGGGGTGTGGTCTCAGGATAGGTGTAATGGTTTCACACAAAGGGAAGACACTATTGCATGGCACAAACTGTATCTCTACTCAAGACAGTTCTCAAAAAGGCTGGCCAGATTGTCAAAGAAAGTATGGCTGAACTAAGGACAACTAGCACCAATCCCAGAAAGAGCATGTCCTACATGACTGAAATCTCAGGTCAGACTCTAGATTTGCATATGAAGACAATTATTTGCAAACACAGTTTCCAGCGGGATGGAGCGAGGGTTTTAAGGACAAGTCATGTCCTGTTGTTCTCATGCCTTCGCTGACAGGTTACCTATGTGGTAAATCAGAGAAATACATCAGACATCCTATTTCTGGATTCCAGCAAGGTGTTTGATAACATCCTTTGTGAGATCTCTGTTGACAAGAGAGGGCATTATGTACTGGAAGCTAACATGTTGACGTGGGTTAATTAGTAGAATGCCAGGCTCTAAACAGCTGTAGACAGAGATTTCTAGTGACTGCCCATTGGATGTTGTTCTTCACGCCATTCTCTTCCACATTTCATTAAGATATGCATGAAGACATAGAAGGTATTATTGTCAAGTCTGCAAGTAATGAGAAGCCTGGATAGCTCACAAGTTCAATGGATAACAGTTAGAGAATCAACAAAATCTCTATGACTTACCATCACTGTCAGTGAACTACAACAAAATAAAATTTAAACTGGGGTAAATGTATAGTTTGTCATTTGAGTTTTTTAAAAACACAAAAATACTAACAACTAATTGTATAAGCCCTGAGTGGAAAAGTCCTTCCTTAGCAAAAGCAGAAATGAAAACTTGGTTTCAGTTTTCAGTGGTTTCAATGGGTCCATGAGGTAATTAACATTACCTATGATTGCGATTATCTAAACAATTCACTTAGAGTGCCACATTTTATTGTATTTCTCTCACAGCATATTTAGATGGCATGGTAAAAAGGAAATAGATAAATTAAAAGTATTTTTAATAAAGAAATACTGCAAAGTGGGGGATGCAAAAACCTTAATTACTGTGTTGAATGAAGGACTGTAGAAGAAGTGGTGCCTCTTCTCTCTGATTTCTGGACTCCACTACAGACCTGCTGAATCAAAATTCCTGAGTGGTGCCAGGGGATCTGCAGTTGTGAAAACCTCTCCAGATCATTCTGACGAGAAGCCAGATTTAGGAGGCCAAATCCTCATGAATGGAAAAATCTATTAAACTGGATGAAATAACTAATTAACAACTGAGATCTGTAGTAACTTTCTCACATTTCTTCCATTTGTTTTGGAATCTTAACACTAGCCTGTGGCTTGTTTGTTCAGGAACAAAGAAGTTAGCATTTCTGATTCATTCTCCCTCTATAAGGGCCAGTTAATTTTATTTGCCATGTCCCTACTTTTTGCCAGGCATTGGGGCAACAAAGGTGAAAAAGCAATTTTACATTTCACTACACTGACCCCATGTTCTTGCTCTAATAGTTTGCCAATGCTGGGTTCTCTCTTACCTCCCAGTCTTTGAATATCAAATACCACCCCTCCAACTCTAGTCCTTCATGAATTCTTCTCTGATCTCAGTACTGAGAGATAACCTACTCCTCTTTGAATGCTCACAATGCAAGATTCATGGCAGTTATCACTGTTCAGCAGTTTGGATACGTACACGTCGATTTACTGCTAAAATACAGTTGTCATGAAGAGTAGGAACTCTGCCTTATTTCTCTCCACTGCCCCTAGAATAGGGCCCAGTACCTAAGATATGCTCAATAAATATTTGGTGGAAAAATGAATGATTCTTTGGCATTAAAGGCCGAAACCTTTGGCTTATGATGATATATAGCAACCATGAAAAAAAGAAATAAACACCTAAACCCCTCATAGTTTAAGTAATTGTATGCCAGAGTTCTTACTCAGATCAGCATGCTTGCTGAGGTCACATCCTCATTAAGTATCACTGTCCTCCTTTTCTCCTCCTGGTAAACACAGCTGGCTCCTTATGGTGCCAATGGTCACTTTCTAGAAAGGCTGGACTTGGACGCCTCAATAGGCTTCTGCTTCCTGCACACTTCGCTAGGCAGAGAGTGCATGTGAGACAGTTCACATTCCATTGAATGGTTGAGGCCCTTCATTTTCCACCCCACCACAGGGGCTATTTGAATGTATCATACTTTACTACAGTACAAAGGTATGGAGAGGGTTACGTTGGAGTGAGGTAAACAATGTAAAGTGGACAGTGGGCATTCTGGATGCTTTATGCTCCAAGCTCCAGTCCCTTACCATGTTATTACTTCCCTTTTTCTCTTCCCCCAGATTCCTGACCATCACTCATTCAAAACAATTAGATGGCTTTTTTGTGTCTATCTCCTTTCAGGTATGCTCTTTTCTTTCCCATGCAAAGTAGAGAAAGAAAGACAGTTTCTGCTCTTAAATGTATTTTTGCCACTCAATCTATATAACATGTTCTTCCACAATTACAAGTAAATAGAAGACAGACTGGGACTCTGGAAAATCCTAAACATTTACAGAACTTGGGGCTTGTCCTTTGACCTCATGGTTTTCAAACCCAGCATGGTGACCCAGTAGTGGGCTGTCCAATCAACTGAGCTCTTGAAATTGGAATAGAATAAAATAGAAATATCAGCATATTCCCATCTATAGAAAGGGTGTGGTGACGGGCGTGTGTAGTCCCGGCTACTAGGGAGGCTGAGGCAGGAGAATCGCTTGAACCTGGGAGGTGGAGGTTGCAGTGAGCCGAGATTGCGCCACTGCACTCCAGCCCGGGTGACAGTGTGAGACTCCGTCTCCAAAAAAAAAAAAAAAAAAGTAAGTATTGTTTTGTGAGACTTGTTTCATTTGTGTGTTTCTGCATGTGTGCCTTGGCTTGTAATATGAAATGTACTTCTTACACTGTTAGAGGCACTCCTTTGATTTGGCTGAGTCTCAGTCTCCTTATCGTCTAGCTTATGAGGAAAAGGGAAGTAGAATGAGAAATATCGGTATATTTTTGCGGTCTCCTTGAATCCCTTCTAGGTGGGCTTCTTACTGGGCTCAGACTAAGACTTAGATTTTTGACACAGTTATATTGCTAGTCATTTCTAGCTTCTAGGTTGAAATGCAAATGATGTAGCTTAAAAACACAAGCAAACAAATAAACAAACAAAAAACGGAGTCGGGGCACAATGGCTCACACCTGTAATCCCAGCACTTGGGGAGGCTGAGGTAGGAGAAATGCTTGAGCCCTGGAATTGGAGACAAGCCTGGGCAATACAGGGAGACCCTGTCTCTTAAAAAGAAAATTAGCCAGGCTTGGTGGCATATGCTTGTAGTACCAGCTACTCGGGAGGCTGAGGTAGGAAGATCGCTTGAGCCCAGGAGGTTGAGGCTGCAGTGGGTGGTGATTGCAGAACTGAAAAAGAAAACTTGTTCTTTTGTTCCTATATAAGGACAATGGGGAAAGCAAAGCCCATTGCATTTGGGGCAGGGGGTGGGGATGACTGTTGGCATAGACACACATAACCAGGATTCCTGGAAATGTATGAGTCTTCCTAAAATATAGGCTTGTTTGTTTTTCTTAAGAACGGCCTTTATTAGTTGCAGCCAAGGAAGCAAACGTATTGGTTGCTGACACACCTATTAAATGTAAAAGCCACCTCTTCTCCCTTGTCTTTCTTTCTAGATGCAGCCTTCCTCCCAGACTCTCCCATCACCCTGCTCCTAACTCCAGCCTTGGATGCAGGAAAACTGTGAAACTAGAGGTTATGTTTTGCTTACCGGGTTGGCACCATTAAGACAATGACAGGACAGTATTCCTAAGTCAGTATCTTACCCATTAGGAGATTGTACCTCCTTTCTCAGAGAGCCTAGTCCTTCACCAGGACAGACATTATGCTTTGTGCTGCCTGCCTGCGGGGGCCGTGTTGCAGACGGGACACTGCATAGCATTTTCTGGATTTCTTTTACCCCTAGCTAGTCCTTCTCCTCCTGTAATTCACCCAGCAACCCTGGGAAAAGCAAGGATATTTTTCCTCTTTCCCTAGCAAGCCCAGTTGCTTCACAGCAAGATTGCTTCCCTGAGGAAATCAAGAAGGAGGGGATGAGGGCAGCTGCCCACAGCCGAGGCACATGGCAGGCCTGGCCAGGAATGAGAAAGAGAAAACACAGCCCAAGTCTATCATCATTCAACTTCTCTGTGTTCCAGAGCGGTGCCACCGTGCTGAAAAATCAGTGGGGATATTAATATTGGGACCCTTCTCCTTTCAGCAGCTGGTGTTTCAGTAGAAGGGATATTTTCGGGTTAATAAGCAATGATTGGCCCCTGAAAAAACAATTTCTGACAGCAAGCAGAGCAGAGATGGAATGGAAGGGCTCTCTATTTGTTTTTGGGGTGTCACAGCAAAATATTAAATCCTTTGAATTAGCACGGGCTCTGTAATCCTCTTAGAGCGTGTTTCTGTAGGGAAGAGACCTTTGACAGCTACAGTGCATCAAGATGCACTATAGCATTTCCAACAGACACACAAGCCACCCGTTCCTAACATGGAGTCTGACCTAGCATCAACATGGAGCAGGGGAAACAGACATGCAAGCACACTGATCATCAAGTAAAGAGGATGAGACGAACATGAACTCTCCCTTTGAGATTCACACATCAAATCAGGCTTGATGTGTTTTAGAAGCAGCTGTTAGGACAATACTATTTATTTTTAAAAGTTTTTTTAAATATAGTTCTTCTAAAAATCACTGAGAGAAAATTTGAAGATTAGGAAATATAAACATTTATTTAATATTTCTCTGCCAAGCTTAAAACATATCAAGTCTCTCTAAACTGCAAGATGTTATGTTGACATATCCATGAATATAATGCTACAATATATGAATATGAGAAAACAATGCATTTCGGTAGCTCAGCATATCACTGGGGAAAGTGCATTATTATTTACTTGTGGTGGATAAATATTAAAACCGAGAATAAAGTTAAAATAGTCTTTTATCATAAAACCCACCATTTTCTCTTCTCTCCTCAAAAACTGGTTAGATTCATTCTTTTATATATGTATTTTATAACTAACAAAAATTTTCTTTTGGCTTTTCTTTATTTTGCAAAAAACTTAGATTTAACAAATCATTGCCATGAGCTAAGTCACATTTGAATCTAGAAAATGCACTGGTATTATCCTTCTCTGTTCACATATATTTGAAGTAAATTACATCAAATTGTATTTGAAATACCAAACTGGCATTAATGGAAGCTTTTTTTGCTCCAGGCACCATTTTAAAATAGATGAGCATAAAATGCAGTCTGCATCATTAAGTTTATATGAAACTAGTGAGAATAAAAATCACCATGTAAGTTCTAATAAGATGTGTTTTTCATTCCAGTTTAATAACCCAAGACTATATTCATCTTCCAGTATAATAAATATACAAAGAGGAATGTGTTCTTTTGTGGGCTTAACATGTTGAGGTTCCCTTTTCCCCCCCAAGAAGATGGAGTTTTCTGGGAAGCTGGGTGAAGAAAATTCTTTAATATGGCAGTACAGAGTATTATTATCATAAATAATTAATGTGCACAGCAGAAGAAAGCCGGGCTTCATTAATAATTCTTATTTTTAGTTGGCATAAGCTAGAGGTGCTGTATCTTCTTTCATCCTATCTATGTCAATTTCCTTGATTTTAATTTAATAGATGTTAAAAATGTTAAAGGTACGGTACATTATGCAGTGGGTTTTTGTTTTTGACTAAATAACATCCTAGTACTAATTCTTACCTGCCAAGATATTTTTAGAAACAGGCAAAAGGAATGAGGTGGGGGTGGGGGGAAAGTCATGATAAGGCAAGGTACAGTGGGCCTTTTATCTTTCATTTCCCTCTGGGACTAGTTAAGATGTTCCTTTGATTAGAACCTCAGGAAATATTAAGAAGCTCTGCCACAAATTTGAGCTCATCAAACTCACCTGTTTATTTTTCCAATTCAAGGCCGATCCACCTTCTATATCCTGAAAACACGGGTTCTCCCTGACACAACCTTGCATTTGTGATCAACTAAATCACTTGTCAAAATCTCCAAATCTTAGATAGCAGGCATTTGTAATTTATTAATTCAGCCTCTGAACAGGAAAGCAGCTAAGTGTTTCTGATTAGCACAAGGGAGGAAATAAAGAGCCTGCTACAGAGGGCAGCAGGGTTGCACTTTACAAGGAACAGTGAGAAGCATGCATGCCATTCCAACTTAGGAGGATTGATACACAACCTAGACAACTGTGAGAGAACCGATCAATGTTATTTCACGGGAGAGTAAAGCCAGGAAGAGGGGGGCAATCAAGCAAACCTTGGGGAAAAATAAGCCTGATATGAAACAACTCAAATCATGGGTGTATGCATTTTTGTAGCCCTTTCTGCTGAGCACCAGGGCTGAGATTCTTGTTTGCAGTCCCTAAGCCCTTGACCTCACAGGTATCAAATAGCTTTCTAGACAGTTCAGCTAAGGTGAGGATAGAAATACAAGCCGCACCTACAATATGATCTGAGATGCTCCTTCATCCATCTCCTATGTTCGGGATAATTCAAGTGCTCAGTTTAATCCCATTTGCCTGGATATGTATCATTGGTCCTAGAAGTCACAGCCATTGCCAGATGAGCATAGCAATCCACATGCTTCCTTAGGTTCCCATAGCCCCACCTGGCACTCAACCTCCTCCGTAGAGCCCCACTATGAGCTATGAAAAGAATTTGGCTCTAAGCAAGATCCTCTACTTGCTTCTGGAGTGTATTTTGCATTTCCTAATTAACTGTGAGGCTTGAGATAGAGGATTCTGACTTGGTAACCTTCTTTTGGTTAATGAACGGAGAGGACTGAGTAATTAGCAAATGCTTTGCTTTTTGTTGAGCACGTATTATGTGTCAGGCAACATGGTACTTGCTGAACACATGGCATTTATCTAGTCTTCATACTAAATCTTCAAAGGGAAAGTTAATATTACTACAGATTAAATTGTTTTATGTGTAAAATGGGCAAACATTTAGTTTGTTGAGAGGCTAAATAACTTTCTTTTTCCTCTGTCATCTTTTATTTTAGATTCAGGAGGTACATGTGCAAGTTTGTTACCTGGGCATATTGCATGATGCTGAGGTTTGGGGTACAAATGATCCTGTCACCTAGGTGCTGAAAATAATGCCCAGCAGTTAATTTTTCAATCCTTGCCCAAACTTCCCTCCCGCTCTAGTAGTCTCCAGTGTCTGTTGTTGCCATCTTTATGTCCATGAGTTCCCAATGTTTAGCTCCCTCTTATAAGTGAGAACACACAGTATTTCATTTTCTGTTCCCATGTTAATTCGCTTAGGATAATGGCCTCCAGTGGTATCGATGTTGCTGCAAAGGACATGATTCTATTTTTTAAATGGCTATATAGTATTCCGAGGTGTATATGTATTACATTTTCTTTAACAAATCCACCATTGATGGATACCTATGTTGATTTCATGTCTTCACTAGTGTGAAATGCTGCAATGAACATGTGAGTGCATGTGTCTTATTGATAGAACAATTTATTTTCCTTCGGGTATATACACAATAATGGGATTGCTGGGCCAAATGGTAGTTTTAAGTTCTTTGAAAAATCTCCAAACTGCTTTCCACAGTGACTGAACTAATTTACATTCCCACCAACAGTGTGTAAGCATTCCCTCTTCTCTGTTGCCTTGACGACATCTGTTGTTTTTTAACTTTTTCATAGCCATTTTGACTGGTGTGAGATAGTAGCTCATTGTGGTTTTGATTTGCATTTTTCTGATGATTAGTGATGAGTATTTTTTCAGGTCTTTGTTGGCTGCTTCTAGGTGTTCTTTTGCGAAGTGTCTGTTCATGTCTTTTGCCCATTTTTAAGTGAGATTATTTGTAATTTGCTTGGCCTGTTGTTTAAGTTTCTTATAGATTCTGTTTGAAGATATAGTTTGAAGAATTCCTTATGGATTCTATAGATCTTTGTCAGATGCATAGTTTGTGAATTTTTTCTTCCATTCTGCAGATTGTCTGTTTACTCTGTTGACAGTTTCTTCTGCTGTGCAGGAGTTCTTTAGTTTAATTAGGGCCCACTTAACAATTTTTGTGTTTTGTTGTGATTCCTTTTGAGGACTTACTCATAAATGCTTTCTCAAGTCCCATGTTCAGAATGATGTTTTTGAGGTTTTCTTCTAGAATTCTTATAGTTTGAGGTCTTACATTTACATCTTTAATCTGTCTTAAGTTAATTTTTGTATGTGGTGAAAGGTAGGGGTCCAGTTTCATTCTTCTGCACATGGCTATCCAGCTATCCCAGCACCATTTTTTGAACAGGGATCCCTCTCCCTATTGCTTATTTTTGTTGACTTTGTTGAAGATTAGACGACTGTAGGTGTGCAGCTTTATTTCTGGGTTCTCTATGCTGTTCCATTGGTCTATGTGTCTGTTTTTGTACCAGTACAATGCTGTTTTGGTTACTGGAGCCTTGTGGTATAAAGACATGTAATGTGGTCCTTCTGACATTTTTTTTCTTCTTCTTAGGATTACTTTGACTATTTGGGTTCTTTTTTGGTTCCATATGAATTTTAGATTAGTCTTTTGTAAAAAATAATGTTGTTAGTTTGATAGAAATAGCGCTGAATCTATAGATTGCTTTGGGCATTATGGCTATTTTAATGATATTGATTCTTCAAATCCATAATATTTAATATTTTTCCATTTGTTTGTGATTTCTTTTAGCAGTGTTTTGTAGTTCTCCTTGTAGAGATCTTTCACCTCTTTGGTTAGGTATATTCCTAGGTTTTTTTTTTTTTTTTTTTGGTAGCCATTGTAAATGGAATTGCATTCCTGATTTCTTTCACAGCATGAACGTTATTGGTGTATAGAAACGGTACTGATTTTTGCACAAAAGATGTTGGATTTTATTGAAAGCTTTCTCCATGTCTATTGAAATGATCATATGGTTTTTATTTTTAATTCTGTTTATGTGGTGAATCACACTTATTGATTTTCATATGTCAAAACCAACCTTGCACCCCAGGAATGAAGCCTACTTGATCATGGCAAATTAACTTTTTGATTTGCTGTTGAATTCAGTTTGCTAGCATTTTGTTGAGGATTTCTGCATGTGTTCATTAGGGATATTGGCCTGTAGTTTTCTTTCCTCATTGTGTCTTTGACAGGTTTTGGTATCAGGCTGATGCTAGCTTTGTAGAATGAGTTAGGGAGGAGTTTCTATTTGAAATAGTTTTAGTAGAATTGGTGCCAGCTCTTTTTTGTATGTCTGGTAGAATTTGCCTGTGAATCCATCTGGTCAAGGAATTTTTTTCTTTTTTTGGTAGGCTTTTTACTACCGATTCCATTTCAGAACTTGATATTAACCTGTTTGTGGTTTCCATTTCTTCCTGGTTCAATCCTGGGAGATTGTGTGTTTCCAGGAATTTATTCATTTCCCCTAGATTTTACTAGTTCATTTGCATAAAAGTGTTCATAAAAGTCTCTGAAGATCTTTTGTATTTCTGTGGAATCAGTTGTAATGTTACCTTTGTCATTTCTGATTGTGCTTATTTGGATCATCTCTTTTTTTTTCTTTGTTAGTCTAGCTATCAGTCTATCAATCTCGTTTATCCTTTCAAGTAACAAACTTCTGGTTTAGTTGATTCTTTGTGTGGATTTTTGGGCCTCAATTTTGTTCAGTTCCACTCTGATTTTAGTTGTTTCTTTTCTTTTGCTAGCTTTAGGGTTAGTTTGTTCTTGTTTTTCTAGTTCTTCTAAGTGTGATGTTAGAGGAACATCATTAATTTGAGATTATTCTAAGTTTTTGAATTAGGCATTTAGTACTATTAATTTTCCTTTTAATACTGCTTTTGTTATATCCCAGAGATTTTGATATATTTTGTCTCTTTTCACTTATATCAAATAATTTTTTATTTCTGCCTTGATTTCATTGTTTACTCAAAAGTTATTCAGGAGAAAGTTGTTTAATTTCTATGTAATTGTGTAGTTTGGAGAGATCTTCTTCATATTGATTTCTATTTTTATTTCATGGTAGCTCGAGAGTATGGTTAGCTTAATTTTGATTTTTCTGAATTTATTGAGATCTGCTTTATGGCCAAGCATGTAGTCAATCTTAGAATATGTCCTGTGTGCAGATGAGAAGAATGTATATTCTGTGGTTAATGGGTGAAGTATTCTGTAGATGTCTGTTAGGTCCAATTGATCAGGTGTCAAGTTTAAGTTCAGAATTTCCTTGTTAATTTACTGCCTTGATGATCTGTCTAATGCCGTCAGTGGGGTGTTGAAGTCGTCCCCTACTGTTATTTTGTGACTAAGTCTTTTCGTAGGTCTAGAAGTACTTGTTTTATGAATCTGGATGCTACAATGTTGGGTGAATGTGTATTTAGGGTTAAGTCTTCTTGTTGAATTAGACCCTTTATCATTATATAATGTTCTTCTTTGTTTCTTTCTACCATTGCTGGCTTAAAGTTAGTTTTATCTGATATAAGAATAGGGACCCCTGCTCTTTTTTGTTTTTCTCTGTTTGTGTTGTAGACATTTCTTCAACCTTTTACTTTGCACCTATGGGTGTTGTTATGTGTAAGATGGGTCTCTTGAAGACAGTAGGTGGATGGGTCTCATTTTTTCATTTTGTTTGTTTGTTTTTTCTATGTTTAGAGCTTCTTTAAGGATCTCTTCTACAACCGGTCTGGTGGTAATGAATTTGCTTAGTACTTACTTGTCTGGAGAAGATTTTAGTTCTCCACTTAAGAAGCTTAGTTTGATGGGATATAAAATTCTTGGTTGGAATTTATTTTCTCTGAGAATACAGGAATATTTTCTGAAAATAGGCTTGTAAGGTTTCTGCTGAGACATCTGCATTTTGTCTGATGGAGTTCTCTTTGTACGTGATCTGCCCTTTAATTCTAGCTGCGTTTAAGATTTTTTCTTTAGCATTGACTTTGGACAGTCTGGTGACTATATGCCTTGGTGGTGTTCATTTTGTATAGTATCTCACAGGTGTTCTCTGGATTTCTTGTATCTGGCTGTCTACCTCTCTAGCGAGATTAGGGAAGTTTTCTTGAATTATTTTCTCAAATACATTTTCCAGGTTTTTGCTTTTCCTTCTTCTCTTTCAGCAATACCAACAATTCATAGGTTTGGTCACTTTACATAATTTCATAGTTCTCAATGACTTTGCTCATTTTAAAAAATTCTTTTTCTTTATTTTTATCAGCTTGGGGTTAATTCAGAAGACCAGCTTGCAAGCTCTGAAATTCTTTCTTCTGCTTGGTCCAGTCTATTGACAAATCTTTCAATTGTATTTTGAAATTCCTTAAGTGAGTTTTTCAGTTCCAGAAGCTCTGATTGATCTCTTCTAAATCAATCCATGAAATGAAGGAAGATATTTATAAATCATGGATTGATTTAGAAGTTTCTTTGTGTTTATTTTCAACTTTGTCTTGGCCTTATTGAGCTTCCTTGCAATTCATGCTTTGAATTATTAGTCTGTAATTTCTGAGTTTCCATTTTGGTTAGAGACCATTGCTAGAGAGCTAGTGCAATCATTTGATGGTGTCACTACCTTCATATTTTTCATGGTGCAGAATCTTTGTGCTAGTTCCTTCTCATCTGGAGACATTGGCACTTCTAATTTTTGTAATTGTTTTCATGCAGGTAGGATTTTGTTGTTGTTGTTGTTCTTTCCTTTTATCAGTCAGTTACCATCATGGGAGCTGCTTGCTGACACATGCCTATGTCTGTATCTGTTCTATATATCTTATATACATATGTCTATCTACCTATAATATATGAAATGAATTGTATTTTACATCACTGACCCTCTATTAATTCACTATTAGCCAAATGTTAGGTATTTAGTAGTCCCTTTCTTTCATTTGGACTACTTTTCTCTGCCATGACTTGGTGTGCTCTCAGTGAATACAAGATTAATCTTAATGTCAATTGGAGATAAACACTTAGGGAAAAGTTAATCTGATGCCAAAAATATACATAATACCATGAATTCCAAGTGTGCCCTCAGCACCTTCTGCCAACCCCAGCATCCCTGCCCCTGCATCAGTGGGCAGTCCTCCTGCAAGAATGGGGCCATCTTCAATCTAGGTTAGAGGTCTGTGGAGCATTGGCTGCCCAGCAGCAGGAAGTTGCACCTGGGCAGAGAGCAGACAACCTATTTTATGGTCAGCCTCTTCTTCTTCTTTTTCTTTTCTTTCTTTTTTATTTATTTATTTATTTATTTATTTATTTTTTGAAACAAAATCTTTGCTCTGTCTCCCAGGCTGGAGTGCAGTGGTACGCTCTGGGTTCAGTGCAACCTCTGCCTTCCAGGTTCAAGTCATTCTCCTGCCTCAGCCTCCTGAGGAGCTGAGACTAGAGGCATGCACTACCACACTCAGCTAATTTGTGTATTTTTAGTGCAGATGGGGTTTCGCCATGTCGGCCAGGCTGATCTTGAACTCCTGACCTCAACTGATCCACCTGCCTCAGCCTCCCAAAGTGCTGGGATTATAAGCGTGAGCCACTGTGCCTAGCCCAGGATCAGCCTCTTCTATCAGGTGATATGCTTGCTGTTCTAAACTTAACTGATTCTGACCCCGCAGATTCTGAACTTTACTAGTGGTCTTCCCATTTTTGCAGATGTTCCAGCAAACACAGGTCCTAGACTGGAAATATTCTGAACGCTCTATCCCAAACTATTCGTCTTGTCTATATCAGGACACCTCTTACCACTTCTTCCAGGTAGGCCTGTTGGTTGGAATTTGACTTCTGGCTGAGCTGGATTCCTGAGTTAGACTACACATTCCTTGGGATCAGGGGATAGTTCCCGTCTTACTCAGTGTTTGGAACATAGTTGGCCTTCAACAATACATTTCTATGAATGAATAAATGATTGAATAAAGATTGCACTGTGGAAGATGCCCAATCCATCTCAACTAGCTGGTCAGTGGATCTCCAGCTCCTGTCCCTATCTCATCAACCTGATGCTATTACGACTTTGACCCCTGAGTGATGTCGATTAGAAACAGATTGGGGTCTCTACTCTCTGGGCTTGGCTTGACCATTGTGGTCCTCCTCATGGAAAGCATCATCCTCTTACACAATACTTGTGGTCAGAGCACCTGTTTTCCATACTCCTCTGTGCAGGTACATTCTGTGCTTAGTGTCTGGGCTAGGCACATTCTGTGCTTAGTGTCTCTATTTAGACTTCCCATCTCTCCTGTTCAGTAACACAGAAAGATAACATGACCCTGCCTTGGTAATATTTTAGAATTTCCATGGCAAAGATTCTAATAAGACAAACACACCTGTGTTTTAATTGTGTATTTGCTTCAGAGCAGCAAGGAAGACAGGTTTTTGTTTACTGCTCCTACGGTCAATAATTGGCAAAGGAGAAAAATAATATGAGGTGAAAGTTGTCGGTCGTATAGTCTCAGTATATGCACTGAAAAACAAACAAACATTGCAGCCAAGTTCCACCCTGCCCTTGCTTTCTCTGACCCAGACCTGATCTTTGCACTGCAGAGTGTTTAATTACTCCTAGTAAACTTGTGGTTGGAAGTCAATGGGTTGATTTGGGAATGGGTGTTTGCACCACATGTGAAAATCCTGACCTCAGACACATGGGAGTTATGAAAAAAGATGTATTCTGAATACCAAAGTCAAACCAGGGGGGAAAAAAACAATGCTAGGGAATGCTATTATATATGGAAAACTCTCGTTTAACTCAGTAAAACTTTTCTCTGACTTCTTTGGTCAAGGGCATATACTGCTCAATAAAACCTTTATTTAATAGAGCGATTTTGTCTAGTAATTGAGAAGATGGACTGAAGATTTAAATTGCCAGAGTTCAAATCTGGACTATGCCTTTCACCAGTTGTGTGTTCTTAGCAATTTATTTAACTTCTATGTGCCTCTATTGCCTCATCTATAAAATGGGCATATTCTTAGGAATGCCATGAAGATTAAATCTATCTGTCTATACATTAAAACATATCTATCTATCTACATTAAAATACTTAAAATAGTGCTTGGCACTTAGCAAATACTCAATAACTATTATGTGTTATTTTTATTATTTTAATTATACTTTTTAAGGAATTAAAATATAACACAATTTAACATTATTTAATCTTTCTTGGGTAACAAAAGCAGAGGCATCAATACTTTGGTAATTCTGTTAGTCAGGGAGTTGACATCAGTGTAAGCTGGACCTCACTGCATAATGTGAATTAGGAATGAACATCCCAGCTTTGCCCAGGGGCCATCCAGCTTGCATGAGATAAATCTGGACCCGAACGTCAATTTACTAATTTATAGTGGCCATCATTTGCTACCAAATTGAATGCTATATTTGCATGGTTCCATCAACTTAATCTCTTTTATCAAGAAGTCGAATTAAGATTCCATGGCTGATTTGTGCACATGGGGTGTTGAGTGTCCTGTTGGTCATTTCTGTGGAGCAGTGGTGGCTTATTGAAATGCCACAGCTCTTCCGGCATCCCAGTGATTTTTATCTTTGCCCTGGCAAAGAAGTAATAAGAATTTCTTACTCTGCACTCTGTCTTTCCTAGATTCCGTTTAGATCCATGCCTCTAGGGTACATTTGCCATGGCAATACCACTTCAAATGTCAACCTAGAAGACTGTTCTCCCAAACAGGTTACCATTTCAAATGTACACTGACTAAAGTTCCACTTTAATAACATTTAAGGGAGTCCCTTAATCTCTAGTATTAGAATGCCCCCAGAATCACATATTGCAGTCCTGTAATAAGGAGAGTTTTATTCTCTTCAAAAGTGTCACTTTCTGACATTTCCTGAATCTGGGAGTGTGCTTTGGTTGCCATCTGACTTTTTGGCTGGTAGCCTATTCTCCTCTGTCCATCATCATTAGAAGTGTCAACTATGATTTTCCTGGTAAACTCAGAAGTGCCATTTACTAGATTATTTTGGTCAATAAAATGCCAGATAGACTAGATTTACTATGTCTTTTAAAGTAGTCAATAAAATAAAATCCTCTACGCGAGATCAGAAAATGGCTTACCAAAGAAACAGACCTATGAAAGTGGACAAGGGGCATGTCATTCTTACAGTAACTTGGGGCCTGTTTATTATTCCACTTGCTTTATTCCAGCCAACAAAGAAATATCATAAGTACCATCCCCCCCTTTTTAAAAAAGTGCCTTATTCCAGAAACTCTGTTCCAGAAAAGATGTAGTGAAAACAGGGTGTTAACAATATCTGTGTCCTGAAGTGTTTCATTTTTGATTAAAACATATCACACTTGAGAAATGATTGAACAACTGGTTGGAAGTCACAAAAATATTAACTGTAATGAGCTCATTTAAATAGAAACAGACGTGCTACCCCGCTGGTTGTCAAAAGTTTTCAAAGACGGTTTCTCTCGAGTAAGCAGGGTCCTGCAGACTGCGTCCATCTGTCTTCATGAAAGAGCATTTTCCGTACTCTGGAAGGAAATGCTCCTGTAAAAACACCATTTGGAATTATTGATCTCTTGATCACTTGTAGATCTCAGTGGGAAATCAGAACAGCAATGGGCTCAGACAGGAATCGCCAGTGCCAAGAACATTTTTTAAAAGTTTGGATTAATAGGTGGCTGGAAAGAAATAAAGTCATATTTATTAAGAGGAAACAATTTTCTCTTCTTTCATTGAATCCCATAATGGGATTTTTTCTTGTTTTCCCAAAGGCCTCCTTGTTCTTCCCTTATCGTAGTGAAAGATATGTCCCTTTGTTCCCAGTTCCTAAATTCCTGGTCTATTTCTGAGGATTCACACTTTGCAGCTAAACACTTAGTGGGGCTTTGTGACATAAACTCGATTTTCTTTCTTAAGTGTTTGTCGCTGGTGAATTAGAGACTAGAGACAGCATAATGACTCCTTAGAGCAATTGTAAGATGCTTGAACAAAACAATACATGTTATGTTGCTACTGTGTCCTTAAACCTAGACCACAGAATTCCAGGGAAAGAAAGGATTTCGGTATCACATTTATCCCTCCCTCATTTTCCATAGAAGAGATTAAGGCACAGAAAATGAAGTGAGGTCTTGTACTTTACGTTCACTTTTTCTTGAGGAAAAATGTCTCTTTATTTGGCGATACAGAAGCCTGACTCTGCAAAATAAATAAAATATAAAGAAATCAGTTTTAAGACTGTTGAAAAACAACCCTATTGGGTTATCCTTAGGGATCCTCTTTTTGATTATATATAAGTCTCTAGTAACTAGAGGTGCTCAGAAATATTTGTTGAATGACTAAACTAATGAAAGACTGAGCTTCGTACTGCTATTACAGATAAGTTCATGGCCAATGGTGATGTATGAAAATGTGTGAAATCATGTTATATTTCAAAAGGAAAAGGCAAAATAGTATGTGTCCAACAATTCTAAATGTGTACGAATGTGCTTAAGAATGTTACCAAAGCACAGAATAGAATTTGAAATGAGGGATAATTTAAGGTTTTCTAAAATGGTATTTAAATTTATGTGAGAATGAATTTGGCTTCAGGATTAAGTTGTTTGCTAGCTTAATTGCAATGACCATTGCTTTCCTTCACATTTTCTCTTTTCATTTGGCTTCAGAGGCACATATTGAGGGCAAACAAACTCACTGGGACAAACTTTGCTCTGTGACGTTGTTTTTGAGGAGCATGAAAGAAATTTTTGTGCAGAACCTGGGTATACATATTCATCTGGTATCTGTCCCCAGCAGCAAAGTAATTCATGGCCTGACTTGTTAGCTGCCTTTCTGCCCTTTGACACTCCAGGGAATGGTTCCTACTACGAGGCTTGTCAGACATGCTTTCCCCTGAGTCAGCTCAGAGCTTGAAGGAAGTAGCGTGGGAATAAGAGTATCTGCAGGAATCACAACTGATCACTGTGTCAGCCCGGATCAGTTCCCGGGTTCTGCTACACCAAGGAGGGCCTTCTGTGAGCTTTCTTATTATTCAGGGCTCCATTTACCTCGCCTGTTCAAAGACTCATTTATAGTCAGTTCTTTCCATTCAGATGCTAAGCCAATGTGAAAAATAAAACGACCTTTACCTAAAATGAGCCACAGTCAAGGAAGCTTTTTAAACAAAACAAGGCACTGTTAAGGAATTAGTAATTGGTGGAGAAGAAAGAAGGGCTCAGTTTCTAAATACTTTCCATGTTAGATATGATGGGTGCCCTGGTTTTGTCTGCTTGGCATAGGGCTGTCTATGTCATAAAGATGAAATGGGGTTTGGTGGGATGAGGACCCAACAGTGCTTGGGAGACTGGCTGGGGGAACAGCCTCCAAGGCAGATCCATTCAACTGCCTCAGTCATTTCCTATTTTTAATATTAAAGGAATATGGAGAGAAATGGGACAGAACATAGCGTTCTGGGAAACCAGTAATCAAACGGCCTAAAGCTAATGTTTACTTTTTGGAATGTTTTACGAAGGCATTACTTGGAGATGTAAAAAAGAGAGAGAGAGAGCACCTAATAATAGCCTTTCAGTCGCAGAAAGAGAAAAGCAGCACAGACATGATAATTGAATTTGGTTTGGATGGTCAAAATCTGTGTGATCCTACAGCTGTATTTTCTAAACCATCTGCTTGACTTTTAATACATGTTCTACGTTTTGTTTCCTTTGCCCATCGCTGCATTTGAAAATGGCTAATTACCTTACAAGCCTGTTCCATTTTTCTTTGCTTCTATTTTTTTTTTTCTTTCCCTCTTACAAATGAAGATGCTTGGCCTTCATTACTTCTCAGTCCTCAGACCTCTCACCTCGTCCTCAAAGCAGGCCAACAGGGGATTTGGGTCAAAGTAAACCCTGAAATAGTTTTTGTGGAAAAAAAAAGGAGAGAAGAATAATTAAGTCCAGCTTCATCTCCCAGAAACTGAGGTTGATGTCTGTTTGCCCTCTGCCCCACATAATTCAATCTGGTGCACAGGACAAGCAAACCAAAGGAATGGCAGAGTTTTCGTCTCATTTCAAGTTTAAATACTATTGGAATTCTGCAGCCTGGATTCCAAAGTTGTGGTATAATTTTACTTATAAATTCTGAGTCCTGATTATGTTTTGTATAAACATGTAGGTCCCCAAGCCCTTTTTGAAGTCATCCAAGAGAAGAATCTCTATGCGTCCCATTAGAGGTTCATTTGACCTTGGATTGCTATAAAGAGAAGTGCCATGTCCTTGCTATAATTTAATGGTGCTCTTTAATGTTTATATTATGAGTTCTGGACATCTGGGAACTCCTAGGATGAGACTGGAATTGGAAAATTGGTCCCATACATGTGGATTTGCATAGACTTGCTATATTAAGAAAATAAAAAATCTATTTTAGTTGGACTCAAAAATTAGTCGTTTGTCCTCTTTTTTCTGTGTTTTGACAGACCAGAATAGTAACTCTTAATATTTAAGTAAAATGTTCATAAAGCATTTTCATATATTTTCTCTTATTCGAGCAACACAATTGCCATGTGAGTTAAGGCCCTAACTTTAGAATCCTGAGGTTTGAGTAGGTAAACTGAGTTACTCAAGGAAAAAATGGCTAATAAGAGAGAGAGCTGGAACAAAGAGCCACTCATACATTCATTCACTCATTCACACACAGTCCTGCACCACATAGCAATGTTTGGTTCAAAAATGGACCGCATACATGACAGTGGTCCCATAAGACTATGATGGAGCTGAAAAATTCCTATCACCAACCCCCGGGACCATGAGGATACGTCTCTGTCATTTAAGTCACCCGGTCTACGATATTTTGTTATGATGAATACACTCACAGTGAGGAATGAGGATCATGACTCAGAGCGAGACACTGAGACCTGATTTCATTCTGGGCAAAGCCAGGCCCACCATGGTCTGTGGTGGGTACAGGGGAGTGGTGTCTCTGGGGTTTTCAGCTTCTGTGACTGCGCCATTCCCACTATCACATCTTTCTGGGTCTTCCTAATTAATCACCTCCTTATAGGGAGCTTGGCTAAAGTTGGCATCTTTCTGTGCAGTGGGGTGGGGATACGTTCCCTTCTCTGGGCTGGAGAAGGCAGTTAATATCTATCTGGAAGCCCAGCAGAGCCTGGGGCCCACAACGAAAGCTGTCAGTACTCATCAGTGACCTAACAAGATTCTCACTATCTTCTTTTAATGGGTAGAATTGGGGACATCTTAAAAACAAATGACATTTAATCTCTACACGATTTTTTAAAAACCTTTATTTTCACTTTTTATGTCTGAGTTCTCAACTACCTTGAGGGATATTCTCTTTAAGCAAATGCAGTGACCTTTCTGGACACACACAATTTCAAATGAACAGCATTTTCCTTTACTTTTATAATTTGTTTTTCTTTAATTTTTATGAGTCTGAACAGTTTTTTGCACTTTCAATCTTAAGGAGAATGTGCAATAATAAATTCTATCTTTGTAGGAAGTTAAAGTCTATAGCCAATTTCTTGTGGTCATTATTTGGAAAATTTCCTAGAATGTAGACAGTTTGATGATATTCTCATAGAGCCATGAAGCCAGCTTCAAACAGCTTTTAGCCCCATTAAATTGTTTTAAAGCATGTTAGTTCTCCTGTGTCTAACAGACACGTGAAGGCCAGGATTGGCATCTATCCTGTTCACTGCCCTGTGCTCTCTGCCCTAGGACTTATTCAATGTTTGTTGCATAAATAATAGAAATTGTTCAACACTCAATATCAAGCCAGTAAAATAAGACCATTTCCTCCTTAAACAGGATGTCTTTGAGAAGCTCTGGGAATCTTACATCTTCTAAATGGAGTTACTCTTGGAATCCTGGAAATGGCAAGAGAGATTATCATACATTTTCAGAGAAGTAAGCTTGACCTCCACAAAGTGCATCAAACAAAACAAAGTGAAACAAAGAAAACAATAGCAGAAATAAAAGGTGTCTCTGTAGCTCTTTGTCTGCAGAAATGCTTTGGACCCAAAACAGTTTTTCTCCAGGGAAACAGCATCAAGGCCAAAGTCCTCCTTTTAAAGCCATAAGGGAAATGCATGATTGTCAGTAGGACAGCAAAACTCTTTGGAGCGGGTTTAGAGGTAGTCGCAGATGGGGAGTTTGAATTGACAAGTTTTCTTGAATTGAGTCATCCAAAGGTGACCTGTCTCATCTTGCAACATGAGACACTCTTGGTCTGTAAATGCAACCCTGATGAATTTCCACAAGGATCAGTGGAGAGTAGAGGATATATTCAGAATGAAATGAGGTAGTAAGTAGGTTAGTGGATGCAATGCATTATTCTGATCTTCATAAGTAATATTCTGTTGATCTTATTTTTCTTATGAAAGGAACTTCACCTCGGCCCATCACCTCCTACTTCTAAGAGAGTTGCTTTGTCTGCCCTATAAATGAGGTCATGGTGCACGACCAAATAACCAATAATCCTTCAATACTTCTGGGATATTCTATTAACTAGTTTCCCTATCTGGCAGGGACAGCTTCTGTGGAAATCTCTTAAGTTTTATGGGAATGTATTTGGGATATTTTTATGTTTAATGATTATGTGGACAAACCCAGTTTCTTCTCATGGCTTTTTATTCTCAAGTAAAAGAAAAATATAATCATTTGCAGTTCATCAGATATTCTCTTTTACTGAAACAAAATTTCATTTGCTATTATACTACCCAAGAGTATGCTTCATTTGTTAGCTAAGAACGTATGCTCATTTGATCTATCATTTTCTGACAAGTAAAAAGCTATATGACTTTCTTCAGTGGATGACTGGGAAAACAAATTATGGCCCATTCAAACAAGGGAATACAATTTGACAATGAAAAGGAACAAACTATTGATTCATATAACAACATGGATGAATGTCAGATGCATTTTGCTAAGTAAAAGAAGCCAGGCCCAAAAGCTACATAATGCACGATTCCATTTATATGACATTCTATAAAGGCAAAACCAAAGGGATGAAAAACAGACCAATGGCTGCCAGGCATTGGGTCTGGGGAAGGGTTTGACTATAAAAAGGCAGCATGAGGGAATTTGGGGGGGCAGTGGAACTGTTCTTACCATGACTATAGTGGTAGATACACAGCTCTAGGAATTTTTCAAAACCTGTAAAATTGTACACCACAAAGAATGAATTTTACTGAGTATGAATTAACAAAAAAGCCTGCATGAAATGCATGTAGAATTAAATTAAACATTATCAAGAAAGCAGGTAGCGTTGTATGTCAACCATTTGAACCAGTTGAAGTACACCAAGAAATACCTAGACAGACTAATGTGGTGTTTTCTAAACTGTGTTCTGTGGAACACAAAAAGTCCCTAATCTATTACTAGTAGTTCCTCAAAAAGTGTTCCAAATCATTCCTCAAGGCCTGGTGTGGTGGCTCATGCCTGTAATCCCAACACTTTGGGAGGCCGAGGCAGGCAGATCACCTGAAATCAGGAGTTTAAGACCAGCCTGGCCAACATGGCCAAACCTGGTCTCTACTAAAAATACAAAAACTAGCTGGGCATGGTGGCAGGTGCTTGTAATCTCAGCTACTTGGGAGGCTAAGGCAGGAGAATTGCTTGAACCCGAGAGGCAAGGTTGCAGTGAGCCCAGATTGTGTCATTGCACTCCAGCCCGGGCAACAAGAGTGAAACTCAATGTCAAAAAAATAAAAAATAAGAATCATTCGTCAACCAAAAGATTCTGTGTTAAATAAATTTGGTCAATCTTGCATTCATAATCCTGTCCTTTTTTGAGGAGTCATGGTATATATATTAAGATTGGGAGATGTCCTGCAGCAAAAAAACAAACAAACAAACACAAACAATAACAAAGGTTTAACTTTAATGGTCTTTGAACTTGTTTGAAACTCTGTTATTCATAGAACATTGATTAACATCGAATGGACAGGGTTTTAGAAATGCGAATCATAACAATAGGGTGACATTTTATCACAGAATCACAAAATCTTAGTACCAGATAAAGCCTCAGGAGGTCAACTTGTCATTGGGACAGACATACAATTTAGCCATCTTTTTACAGAACATATTCTATTTTTTTTTTTTTAACATCAAGTTCCTAGTTTCAGTTGCTGGTGGGTTTTTTGGTAATACATTCCATGCTTAACAATTTTCTCCAACATAGCATTCTTTCTTAGATTACTCCTCTAGCCGGGCGCGGTGGCTCAAGCCTGTAATCCCAGCACTTTGGGAGGCCGAGACGGGTGGATCACGAGGTCAGGAGATCGAGACCATCCTGGTTAACACGGTGAAACCCCGTCTCTACTAAAAAATACAAAAAACTAGCCGGCCGAGGTGGCGGACGCCTGTAGTCCCAGCTACTCGGGAGGCGGAGGCAGGAGAATGGCGTGAACCCGGGAGGCGGAGCTTGCAGTGAGCTGAGATCCGGCCACTGCACTCCAGCCTGGGTGACAGCGCGAGACTCCGTCTCAAAAAAAAAAAAAAAAAAAAAAAAAAAAAAAAAAAAGATTACTCCTCTAATGTATACCTGTTTTCTCTCCTTCTCTCTTCCCTATGTGAAGCTTTAATGCAACTTGTCACCATGGACTGCCATACCATGAACTCGTCTTAGAGAGTAGTGGATACCATGGGGTGGCTCACAAAGAAACCTCTCAGCTCTGGCAACTGCTCCTAAACCACAGTTGATGCTCAGCTGCCATGTCTATATTGCATCCTTGTTCCTGCTCTTGGCCTTACAATTGATGCAGGGCTGACCAGCAGATTCTTCCAGGAGCAAGAGAGAAGAACCTGGGAATGGTAGACTTAAGTCACCATAACAGTAGGGCGTCAGAGAGAAGGCTTATGGATTCTGCCCTTCCTGGAACTTGTTTTGGTTTGTTTGTCTCAGATTTCTTTTGCATTCAGTGAGCTACCCCAGTATCTTTAAGTAAATTTCATTTACAGCTAAAGTCCGTTTCTGTTACTTGCATCCCAAAGAACCTTAACTACAATATCTTATCTGTCTTTCAGCAGTGTGCAGTGGCAAAACGGTACAAATCCTGGCCGAATTTTCCAGATTGCTGGAGAAGAGTACCAGGGATATGAGGATCCATTCCAATTTACCTGGAGATTAAGTACAAAATTGGATTCAAGCTCTGTTCCTTTCCACTTACCCACTTCAGGTCCTTATTCCCTGCACCTGGGGTCCTTCTCTACTCCCTCTAGTTTCTAGGGGCCAGAGGGGGCTTTTCGTTTCAGTCTGCCCTAGAAGAACTTTCATTTTTATTTAGCTCTCCTAGAAGTAGAATGGTTTCATCTAATCATTTTTCCTTGTAACTCTTCTTTTCTAACTTTTTAGACATTTCCAACTTCTAAATTCTCTCACAGGCCCTTCATACCACACTAAATAGTTAAAGAAGTGACTTAGTCATGTAGAGATGTGTATGGAATTCTCTGGTATGGAGTCCAAGAAAGGCCTTAATTTTATTTCGACATCTGGATAGGTGCATTTAACTAAACTATGCATGTTGGAATGGGTCCAAAGCACCTGAGGGTAGTTGCAGTACCTTCGAGGTTTGCAGTAATGCAAAGATTTATATGCAGCATTTACCCCACGCTGCTTCAGAGTGTTATTCTTTTTCATCATTTGATTTATATACTTGCTCAAAGTTTTTCCAGTTGTAGGTGCAGTCTCTGTGTCAGCCTCTGCACATAAGCAGCTCAGAGGACATAACTTGTCTTTCATGGTCCTGCAGTGCCCAGCACAAAGTCAGGTATAGGAACAGGGTTAAGGAACTATCTTCAAAATAGTCATTGTGTTTACGAAGACTAAAACATAGCAGCCAAAACTACGGCAGGTGCTTGGGGCATTGCATTATCATGCATCCTGGTGCTTCACAATCCTTAAAAGTAAAACAAACCCACGCTGATGTACACAAGTAAACCTCTTTAGATATGGCAATAGCTTTATAGGGAGACTTTAAAGAGATCTAAGTAATTTCAGTGCAAGTTTTTTAGCTCCTGCTGTGAGGCTCAGATTTGCCCTGCTGTCTTTGGAGTGTTCCTTCTTCCTTCTACCCTAGCCAGGTGGACCGCATTGATGTTTGGTGATAGTGCCAGGTTCTGGTACTGCATCCCCCTCTGTGTCTCTCCATCCACTTCTCACCTCTAATCCTCCACCAGAATGAACTGAAGAAGTTTCATAATCCTGCCAAGGATCATATTTTGAAACTTCATGGGAAATTAGCAGTAGCGTTAAATTTATATTTGAACTTGACTTAAGTGGGAAGAAATACAAATAGATTTAAATGATCAAGGAAATGTGGGGAAAACAGTTCACTCTGTAATATAAATGGAACCCAGTCAGAGGATGCCTTTGAAGCTTGTGGATAGACCTACCCAGTTATCTACAGTACCATTACTGTGCTATCCACATGCCAACCTGATTGTCCAGGAGGCCAGGCTGGGAGACTTGCACTCCGAACCATAAGTCTCCTCTGTGTGTGAGGCTGATAGGCTTTGGGCCATCGGTGGATCATTTTTCCTTTGCTATGGTAACTGTGGTGCCAGGGAGGAGCGATGGCCTATACCTTTCCTAAATCCCAATCTGTTTTGGATGCCCCTTTGCTCTGCTCTTGCAGCACAGAGTGCTTACTGCCCCAAATTGAACTTCTGTGCTTCTTGGGCTTCCTGACTTGACCTTGAGCCCTCTGTGGGTAGAGTTGTGAGTTGTTTGTATGACTAGTAGCTAGCCTAAATAGGCGTTCAATAATTATTTGTTGAATGTTGGTATTTTCGGGCATGCTAGGCTGGTTTCATCATTTAGCTTTATGTATTATTTGGGGTTGTATTATTTCCTGTGCTACCCAATGAAGAGAAACGTCCTTACATACTTTCAGTGCCCTAGAATGGCTGCTGTCTTTACTCTTAAGGGTTACTAGGGGCTAAGTGCAGAGAAAGACAGAGAGACAGAGAAAGAGAGAGAGAGAGAGAACAATAGGTAAGAAGCATCCCAACTGGTGGCTCATACCTGAAAGCTGTTCTTTCCTGGTTCATTAGACTTTGACCTTGAACTGGCAACACCTCTTTGATGTTTAGGGTGAAGCTGACAAAATGAAAATGGAAGCTCACCAAGGTTTCCTATGGAAGTGCTGTAATAGAGAGCCTGGGACTCCCAGCTTCACCATTTATTAAGATAGCTGTTATGGGCCGGGCGTGGTGGCTCATGCCTGTAATCCCAGCGCTTTGGGAGACCAAGGCTGATGGATCACAAAGTCAGGAGATCAAGACCATCCAGGCTAGCATGGTGAAACCCCGTCTCTACTAAAAATACAAAAAATTAGCCGGACGTGGTGGCGGGCGCCTGTAGCCCCAGCTACTCAGGAGGCTGAGGCAGAAGAATGGTGTGAACCTGGGAGGCAGAGCTTGCAGTGAGCCAAGATCACACCACTGCACTCCAGCCTGGGTGGCAGAGTGAGACTTTGTCTCAAAAAAAAAAAAAAAAAAGATAGTTGTTATGTACTTTATGTATTGAATACTTGCTATGTGTGAGGCAAGAGGTTAATTACATAACCACTGTCTTACTTCATCCTAATAACCCTCTGAAATTATTTTCATCCTTCTTTTCCAGATGAGAAAATTGAGGCTAAAGAAGAGTGAGAAACTTCTCCAAGATGACCTAACATTATTTCTCTATCCCAGAGCAAAGCTAGGATGAACTGTGACCTGCAGCAAGTCCTGGAATAACATCCTTTGGTTCAACGATGTTTCACTATAATGTTGACGAAAAAAAAAAAATGACCCAACCAGGGCCACTGTCTGTGTGGGTTTTCTCCAGGTACTCCAGTTTCCCCCAACATCCCAAAGCTGTGCATGTTAGGTGAATCGGCATGTCTACACTGTTCCGGTGTGAGTGAGTGTGGGTGTGTATGGGTGCCCCCTGTGATGGATGGCATTCTGCACAGGGCTGGTTCCCATCTGGCACCCTGAGCACCCATGACCCTGAACTCGAATAAGCAGATTAGAAAAAAATGAATAAGTGAATGAGTACAAATTATTGCAAAATAAACATTCATAAAGCATACAATAATCGCACAGACACATGACAATAAATGATGCAGTACAGAAGCTCTCAGAGGCCCACCGTATTCATGATTGTTTCTGAACTCCATGCTTGTACAAGGGGCTCCTTACAACTTTTGCTTGGCAGACATGAATTTTTTTTTATCTGACCTACCACCATTGTGTCACTGTCACTGACTGATTCACAAAAATTGGGTAAATCATTATCTTGTTTATATTAATCTTTCTTGAACGTATGTGTAGCTCACATTTATTTCAGTATTTAATATTAAAACTGTTTTGGTCTTTATTAAGAAGTTCGGGCCGGGTGTGGTGGCTCCCTCCTGTAACCCCAGCCGAGACCGAGGCAGGCAGATCTCGAGGTCAGGAGATCGAGACCATCCTGGCTAACACAGTGAAACCCTGTCTCTACTAAAAATACAAAAAGATCAACTGGGCGTGGTGGCGGGCATCTGTAGTCCCAGCTACTCAGAAGGCTGAGGCAGGAGAATGGCGTAAACCTGGGAGGTGGAGCTTGCAGTGAGCCTAGATCATGCCACTGCACTCCAGCCTGGGCAACAGAGCAAGACTCTGTCTCAAAATAAATAAATAAATAAATAAATAAATAAATGAAGTTGGTGTTTTTGTGACCAGAAATTTACCAAAGGAAGATAACTCTTGTTTATATCAATTAGCTTATGGTCACATTGGTTCCTTTACATCATTTCTCTTAAAGTCACAGCCTCCAAGAACCTACCGGTGACATCAAATGAGGATTTCCTGTACAGACGTTACCCTCTAACCCATATACCTTTCATGGCAAAGATGACTGCTTATAAGTTCCATGACACAGACAATTTAACTTCTCTAAGCCTCAATTTACTCAAAAGAAATTTGGGAATGGCAATACCTACCTCATAGGTTTATTATGAGGTTTAAACGAGATGACACAGATGAAAGTGGATATCATTATGGCACATGGAAGGCAGTACTTAAATTTTTGTCTCCTCTTTAGAGCTGAACATGCATTAGGCATTCAGAAAACCAGTGGAGTGATGAATATGCTGGCAGAAAGACAGAGGTGGCATGACTGTCCCTGATCACTGTGGAGCTGGCATTGGTCTGGAGAGGACTTCTCTTGACACTTGGGGCACATGAGGGTCACAGGTGTTTAGCACCTGCTCTGGAGTGGTTTCATGATGTACCGTGTCTCTACAGCCATCACTCCACACCTGCCTCTCCCACTTGTAAGTCTGCTGTTCATGCAGAATGGACACGTATGTGTAAGCAAACAGACATGTGTTTGTGTGTACAAAACACATTTTCCCATCATTATTGCCAAGCTGCACTCACTGCAGACACAGAGTAGCTTTGATGCCACTGAACATTTACCTTCCACTAAGCATGCATTTCACAGAGGCGAAGTAGGGGCTGAATCTTAGGACAGTGTTCAAAGTTCTAGCTCTGACTCTGCTATGAACCTGCTGTGTAATATATCCATAATTTTTTAAAAATGAATTCAAGTTCAAGCAGATTAAAATCCTGATTTCTCGTTTATCATTCCCCTGGGGACTGTAAATGAGTAGATGGGACAGTTGGCCCAGTTTTGCTCAGTGCTGCACTGCTGTCACCTGGAATAGCACCTAACACCCAGTGGCACCCAGTGCATATTTGTGCAGTGAATATGAGGATGACAGTGATGGCATCGGAATTATCTTTCTAAAACATCCCCCCGCAGGCAAGCCCCTAGTTCACCTTGACAGCTTCACATCTCACTCAGTCACTAGCGGTTTCTACAGAAGCCCGTGTGCCATTTTGATTACCGACCTCTGCATGTGCTGTTCTTTCTTCCTCAGTTGCTCTCAACACTATCCACTTAACAAAGACCTGTTTATTGTTAAAGGCCCAGTACAAACAGGACCTCCTTTGTAAAATGTCCCCAGTTCTTCCTTGGTAGAATAAATTGCATTTCTTCTGCTCCTGAGGTACTTTGTACCTGTCTCTCTTCTAGTACTTGGTTCTGTTCCTAATGATGTTGTGATGATCTTGTGTGGGTCTCTCCCTCTTGACCATCACCTCCTAAAGGGCAGGGAGCTGTATTATTTTTCCAGTCCTAAAGCAATACCTATGGAAACCATTTGTTGAATGACTAAATGAGAAAGAGATGGCTACAGAGAGGCAATACATTAGATTGAAAATGTAAAAGAATAGGGAATATTGTGTAAGAGAAGATACAGAACAAATTACAAAAGTCAAATGTCTGCCTTTATTGGCATTCTTTGATCACAAAATTTGATGAAAAGAACACATCTAAAGAATCTTTTTTTCTCTGTACACACCACCACCAAATAGATAACATTTGGCCTTGGAAAGGTGAATTACAGGCCAGGCAGAAAAGCAGCTATAGCTTTATCATTTAGATGCACCCTAAAAAGAGGAGAGTTAAGGAGAAGGAAATCAGATCTTGAGCATTTCTCTAGTTCTGTTGTCAAAGAAGGAAAAGGTAAATAGGAAATATCTGAGAAGAATGACAAAGAGATCTCAATAAAGGAACTAACTTTTTTTTTTTTTTTTTT